>NC_041383.1:42865931-42875055 GCF_002162155.2 Triticum dicoccoides
TCCATCCTCCCCTCTTCGCCATCTTTCCCCTAGCCATCTCCCTCCTCCCTCCCTTTTCCGCCCCCACCCCTACTCCGATCTGGTCTGGAACTAGGCACCGATGACTTGGAGGCAGAGGACACTCGAGCGCTCCTTCCGGATCGGGTCAATGCGGCGCCACCGCTCGATGCGGAACGGCGGGGGCGGCTAGATCGGCAACGGCGACTGGAGCTTGTAGAACGACGACGACTGCTGGAGCTGGGGATTGCCAGCCCTGGGAGGAGCGTGTCTCGCAGGCTGCGGCTCCACTGGGAGGAGCGCAGCTACGTAGTCCATCGCTCGCGCCGCTAGGAGAAAGAAGGGACGGCGCGACGGCCTAGGCAGGAGCTCGCCGAAGCCAAGCGACGGCAGACATGGGTGGGAGGCAGAGGGATCCGGCGTGGCGACGCGAAGTCCTTCCAGGTGGAGGCATGTTGGGTGCCTTTGGCTATCATCGACGCACACTGAGACAGGTAAGGAACAAAACAACATGCTGAGTATTTGAGGTGCCTTCTTTAGTTTCAGAATCATCTAAACTTCTGCACAACATGGCCTTGAAATACAGAAATAGATTATGTCTTTTGTTAGACTAGATTGTTACCTACATTATGTTGTTTGCAGGCTATAATTGTTCAGGGAGCCATGCAATTGGAGCTGAGAGAATTATTAGCACGGAATGTAAAGAAGTGTTGAGCCAGTACAAAGGGACGATCCTCAATTTGTTAATAGCAGAGGTATGCCATTTTCTCTATTTTCCATCGCTTGTTCAAATTTCCATCCATGGACGAGTTTCTCGTGAGATGATTCTTTTATGAATTATCCGTAAATTGCAACTGATATGGTAATGCTCTATGTTCGTGCATACAGACCCACATAAAGTAAGGTTGGTCTGTGTTTATTTGATGGCACTCACGCTGTCAGGTTAGTTCCTTATGACGGGTTGTGATGTACATGAATTAACTGCCCTTTTAGTGCTACAAATTAACTCATTTTCATGATGGAATAAATTTTTGCATCAACAGGATTGAATCCGTTGCCAGTAAAGAAAATGTTGGCTCAGATGTTATGTGCACAACCTGTGTGAGATGGTTGTTGTGTGGATAGAGAATCAGTTCCATGAAAACAAATAAAGGAGCGGATATTGCAATAGGTTAACCAGGTCACTTTGTGATTTGCCTTGCCCTTTACCATTCTCTGATGCAATGTAATTCATGAAAGAAAGGTAACACGTGACAATACTTTTGCCTTTTATTCCAGCTGTGTGAGCGTTTATGGAGCCCGAACGGGGAGTCAACAGTCAGCTGCTGTCAGATCTCAAAAATGCGGGTTCGTTTTTCGTTGCTTACAGCGAGAGCGGTCGTGGTGGACAGGAACGACCACCACGGATCCCTCGCCCCAAGTCATGATCCAGTTGTTGAATGTTCACAAGAAAAATTATGTGTAAGCAATGCTGCAGCCCCATCTCTCTCTCATACAGTATTCTATGTTTTGTTCCTGTTAAAATTCTGCTCAAGGTGCCAGTTTTTTTCTACATTTGATCATCTATTAATGTTGAACAGTGCATGTACTTATATGTTTAAAGTGTTGTTGTCTTCTTGAACTAATACGATGCCATTTTAATTACCTTTGGTTTGACATTATTATACAGAGTTAAGTTGTCATCCCGAACTAATACGATGATATCTTAATTACTCTCTTTGACATTGTTATATAGATTCCTGAAACACTACCCATTGTTTCAGCTGCCTACATGTATGTGACAATACTAGCAGATCAAAATTCTTGTTGCTAAGGTGCAGACTGACCTGACTTCAAGGAAAAACCCTGGAGATTCAGTGTCAAATTTTCCTGCCAATTCCATTTTCACATACTTCCAGAGATATGTCTTCGTTTGTTAGCAAATACTTTCGACATGGCATAGAAAGTGTACTTCTAAGTACTTTTAATTATTTTGCTATTTGAAAAGTTGTTTGAGTGGTAATTTGTTTTCCAAATTTCTAAGAACATATTTATTTTGCAGGGATTGGAGATTGATTGATTGTTTGGTTGTCCGCAGATTCAAAGATGAAGTACATAGTAAAGGTAGGGGCAAGGGGCATCAGACGTGCTAACTTTTCTAAACTCTACAATGGAACCTGTGCTTTTTGAATTTCTGTCAAAGTGTCAACTCTGGATCATACATAGTAGTGCTTTTTCGATAGTAGATGGTCTGAATTTCTGTCAATGGTCTGAATTTCTCAAAGTGACTACTGTGGATCGTACATAGTAGTGCTCTTTTGATAGTAGGTGGCCGAAGTGTCAAACGCTGGAACAAGCACGATCCAGAGTTTTGAGTTTTGAGTTTGCCCCACCTTAAGTTTTTTCCATCCTCCACCACGGCCGGACGCCCTCTCCATCTAAATCATGCCTCTCTAAACGTACTGTCATGTATCAAGCTCCTACCTGACCGATGGGACATACGGTGGTCGTGCTCCAACCCATCTAATCTCAGGTCTGATCTATGTTCAGCTCCTTATACATATAGTACTTGGTTATACAAACATGGAACTGATGGATATGTTCGATTAATGGATGCATAATTAGACACCTGATGATGAATGGATGGAATTAATGGATGCGTACATATATGATTGGACCCTTGATAAGCTTAGGTGGATACATGGTTTACTGCATTCTCAGTAGGTTGATAATTACTGTATATGAAAACAAAATTGCTCATTCTTGTTTTGTCGGATATTCGCACAAGGCCGCACCGGCAAGACAATTAGTTACTTCTTTATAAAACCAACAGCTAATCTATATATTTGCAGGTGATTCAGATGAGCGTCTCCCACAATGTGTGAGTATTCTATTTTCTAAAGAACCAAGCAGGAGCTCTGCCGAAATACTATTAAAACAAGGGAATGGAATACATACTATGTAGAATTATAACATGGACATGCTCAGCAATCCAAATCTTATTACATAGATTTTTTTTAAGTTTGTAATATAGCAGCTCCTATAAGTATCAAGTGTAGATGGAATTCCTGCTGACTTACATTTCTATGAATTTTTAGATAATGGTAATAATGCTTAAAACCTTACACCAAGGTTGTATATTAAAGTCTTTTGCACTACCCGAGAGGTCAAGCATCCCAGATCATGATCCAATCATGACTGAAATTGCGACATGCTCGGGCAGAAGCTTAAGGTCGGCAATGCCACCGCCATGCATCATCTGAGATGTTGTCCAGCTAGCTCTGCCATCCATACCCCCTCAATGATACTGTCCAGATAGCATCCATCACCATGATCATGGCAGAGCAGGTTAGGCGTTTTATCACTTATCAGCATGATTTTTGATGTCTCTTTCTTGGTAATATTGGTCATGTATTTGACATAATGCCTAGCCATGGTGCCATGTGCAAGTCACTGTTAAGGGTCATCAACAGAATTGCAGATCAATGTGTAACACTATGTTGCACTAGGTCTAGGAGACCGCGGGCATCCAGATCAACCTCTTCGAGGCCTGAAACGTTATGTTTGTTAGGTCTTTTTTTTGTTAAACTACCCCTTTACATATTGTTTTGATGCATATGAGCAAAGGCCCAGGTTCTTTTTATTTCATTTAATTGGCACCGGTAACAGAATAGTTCTTGCACAACCTTGGTTGTGTATCTGAATCTACTAAATAGTATATATTGGGATCAAAAGAAAGAAAAGCACTTATGGTATTTGTTCTGCTTGATAACATTATGTCATTTTCATACAGATGTGAGATTATTTCACTGGTTCAAAAATGATGTGACATCTCTTTGTTATTGACATACTCCATCCGTCCGGAATTACTTGGAAGTCTTTTCCTTTTTTCACTTGGTCACCATCATTGGGTTGACACTTAATAATTAATGTTTTTTATGTTAAGAATGTGTTGGAGGCTAAGAGTAATCCTAATTAAACATGTTCAATTTATCGTGGCCTTTGCAATTGTAGTATTCACTACCCAGAAGGAGATGGATTGGGAGTTGCACACACAAACTTTCAAACTAATTTTATACCCGTTGCAACGCACGTGCCCTTTTGCTAGTGATATTTACACCAGTTATTCATTCCGATTAACATGCAGGGCTACCATTGGTATCTAGCAGTCGCTAATGCCAAAAAACGTGAGATTCAAGTATTGGACTCACTTGGTTCTCGGGTCAAATGCAATGACCTTGCTACTACGGTAACTATCTATTTTTTTACTCATCTTAACATATGTTTTGTTTGCCTTGATCCCTAATATTTCCCATATATAAAATAGTTACTACGACTCGAGAAGAGTCTGAAACTTGTAGAGCATAGTCCAGAGTTTATCAGAGGTCATAAGTGGCCTGATCTCAATGTTATAAAATGGACGGTTGTAGAGCAGTTTCATGAGGCAATACAAACCGATGGCTAAGCACTTGTTACAATGGTTTGTTTATTTGATTCATTTGTGTGTTATTCTAAAGCATTATTTTATAATATTATAGCGTATTATGTGGACTGTTTATGCTAAATTATATGGAATACTGGACATCACATGGACTGTCAGACCAGTTCACCCAGGTATTTCATTTTTATACATTATCTCATTATTTTATCTCAAAATATTATATAAATTGTTTATATATATATTTTGTAGGAGTATATGAAACATTTTCGACAAAAAATAGTTGTCATTTTGCTCGATTCAGAGCTACCATCAACCTAACAATGAAGAAACTTTAACTAATTCTGATCTCGAGATCCTGAAGAATCCATCTGACGTAGTCAAAGACAAACGTCCTGCCCCAATCGCTATCATACCCACGGACCAACGTGAATTACTTGTCGACCTCTGCAACTACATCATGTCGATTGATGATGCCGGGTGTTTGGAGTAAGTATCATGTATCAATATTTAATGTGCGGATGTATATTATTGATCTTCTTACCATCCAATTTATAGAAGGTATGGGTCCGAAGCTCGACACCCGATCCAATGGGCTTAAGTCCTAAGAAACTTCAGTCCATACTTAACATGGAGCAGCCCATGGACAATGATTGCTTCAACACCGCCGTGCGTATGCTGGCATGTGACAAGAAAGTACTGTTCACATACCCTCCTGTACACTACATGGATCTACGATTTTGTGTAAGTTATCATAACTCTTCATTCTATGTGTCATTAGTATCAACATGTTGAAACAATATTCCTTTTTTTGCTTAGTCCATGATGCTAGAGTCAACACGAGGTCAAAAGTTTTACAAGAAGGAAATTATCCAGACATTGACAACATTATTTGATAGCTTGCCTGGGATGAACAACGACATCTCATCGTTCAACAAGGTAGGTAAAGTATTTTGTCCATTGTTATCATGGTTTATTGTTGTTTCTAATAGCTCCACTTGTAGATTTATCTTCCCTATGCATTCATCGACCGATACATCTTGTACGTCGTCGACAAAGAGGCACATCGTCTATATATTATGGAACCTATTCAAACATTACAATTGTTAGAGGATAAAAAATTAAGGCATGCACTGAAATTAAAAAGTTTTACAAGGGATTTCAAAAAAGCACTCAAAATAAAGTTGTTGGTTGGAATTATGATATATCTAAATGGCAACATTTATTTCCGTTCAGTGTTACAACGAGTATAGACCGGTAATGAATTCATAACAAAAAAAAAATCCTTTTGTTATCACTATATTCTTTATATTATTAATTTAAAGTTTTGCAAGAATGTGTCTAGCTATTTTGTTTTTCATTTTATGCTCTAGTGGAACGGTAAAGAATTGGTCTAGCCGATTTGCGCGGTGAGTATTGTCCGTTACATGTTTTAAGACCTTCGACGTGAAATTTTCATACTAACTACATGTATTGTTTATGCAGGATGGGCATGAATTGAGGAAGCAATTTTTATTATATTTGCTAAAACATCGTGAGAATGAAGCTAAAGGAAACTTTCCTGATATTGTGAAAGAATTTCTTAAGCGCATCGTCTAAATATTAATATTTTTGTAATAGATGTTTAGTTAGAACATCGCTCAGTTTGTTACATGGACATGTCGTTATTTTTCTTTATGTTATCAATTTACATTGCAAAAATAAACTTCAGTTATTAAATAATTGTGTGTTTTAGATTGTTTGTATGTGTGGAATTTAACATGTAACTCTTATAAACTATTTCAAGAGCCCATGGCAACGCATGGGCATTCTACTAGTGTAGCCTAAAGATCATCAAATAAAGGAAAACCAACACTTTTAAAGGGCTACAAGGCTCAAGTTTGCACAAAATTTAATCCAATGAAATGATAGGCGTGTAATACGATTGGTTCAATGAACTATATTAATTAACTAATATATTTTGGTAATAAATAAATAAAGATAAAAGAAAGAATTATAAGGTACTACCACACTACTTTAAGTCACCATCTCGTTTTTTGGTAAGAAGCAAGCAACATGACCTTTATAAAGAGCGAAATTCGCAAAATCTATCCTAGGCAATGCGGAGACAGTCATGGGAGGATGGTTGGTAGTGGTGGATGTAGGGCTTCCCGGAACTCAACTCCATGCATCTGTTGTTATTAATTCTGCTAAGCTATGGTTAATTTGTGCTGCCTAATGTGGAACTAAGGGCCCATAAGTGATACACACATCGCTATCAACCCTCTGCCAATAGCCGTCTAGGTTTGCCCACACCTCTTTTTATTTAGGTCATGTTGCTTAATTCTCATAAATGATATTGTGATTCAAAGTTTTGTATTAGTATTTCTATAATTATTTTCTTTGTTTACCTAATCTTTATTTATTACCAAATACACTTGTTAATATAGTTCAATAAACTTATCTTCGTGCATGGCAAGTCAATCATTCCATCAATATTATATTTCAAGCAAACTTGAGCATTGTGGGCCTCTAAAAGATTTGTTTTGCCTTTGTTTGATAACCATTGTGCAATGTATTGTTCGCAACAAGTAACAAGACACCGACCATACTTTGTAATATGGTGCAATTAACAAAGTGGTGGTCTCATGGTTACATGATCCCAAACAACTATCCAACATGTTGTAGTGTTGCTGATTGAGGACGAGGGTGAGGCCATGGCAGCAGTCGAGGAGGAGGTCATAATAGTTGAGTGTCAAAAGAAAGCACACAACAGAACCACGAATCAAAAAGGGTTGGCTGATCTCAACATTGTCCTTGAGGCACAAATGAGGCAAAGGAGGCACGGGGGAGGGAGAGCATGTGTCGGGGAAGGCAGAGTAGGATAGGGGTGGGCAAAATACCAAGAATTGAAACGGAGGCAAAGATTGCCTCATCTATTAATTAAGCAGAAGAGAATTAATACCAAGAATTGAAGACCGAAGCCAAAAAAAAACAAGGACCAAATGTTCGGTAGTTTGCTCGATTAGCAACCATCGAAAACCGAAATTGCTTCGATGATTTCGGCCAGTGAGCTCCGTACACCGAATTAACCAAATATTATATTACAAGCCAACAAAACTAAGACTAAATTCAGAAAAAGCTAAGCCCAATAGCCACCCACATAAAAAAATCCCAATAGGTGTGCTCAGGCATTTCCTAACGGGCGCCTTAAGCGCCCGTTTCTTCGGTTGCCGCAAACGGGCGCATACCCCGCGCCGCGCTGGGCCGGCCCGTTTCATTCTTTTTCTTTCTCTTCAAAAACTGCAGCAAAAATCATACTTGGAATGTGAGGTATCGAACTCGCGACCTCGCCATTGAGACATTAGCACCCTAACCAACCGACCACCACACAGATTTTGACCATGTACTTATTTTCATTCTTTTATTTACGTAGGCCGCGAGAGCCCACCAAACCAGATTTCACTGCTCGCTGATTTCTAGGCGTTTTTTTCTTTTATTTCTGATTCATTTTTTCTTTTTCTTTTATCATTTTCCTTTTTATATTTTCTTAAAAATGCGAATTTTTAAAAATTCGTGAAATTTTTAAAATTGAATGAACTTTTATCAAACTGATGAACTATTTTTAAAATTTGATGAAAATTTTAAAATTCCATGAACTTTATAAAATGTGAACAATTATTGAGAACATGAACAAAAATTTATATACGACGAGCGATTTTCAAATATACACTAAACATTTTTTCGGTGTACGATGAACAATTTTTAACTACACAGTGAACATTTTTGTGATATACATTGAAATAATTTAAAACATATTATACATTTTTTTATATAAGATGAACAAATTTTATACATTGAACATTTTTGTAGTATAATCTGAACAATTTTTAACTACACATTGAACAATTTTGTAATATGCGCTGAAAAACTATTTAAATACCCATTGAACATTTTTTTATGTACACTGAACTTTCCTTACTGACCTTTTTAAAATTTCATGAGCTTTCATATCCGTGAACTTTTTCCTGAAATGAGTGAACATTTTTGAATACATGAATCATTTTTTAAAACAAATTCGTGAAACTTCTTTTTTTGTTCGTCGGCTTTTTTTTTTGGAACAGCACGGCTTCAGTTATGTACTAAAAGTTTCACGGTAAATTCAGCATGTCGAAGGTAGTAGCTCAACTGGTTATTCTGAGCGTGCGGCATGTTCTCGGTGCGAGTTCGAATCCTCGCTGCTGCCTGCACCAACATTTTTAGTGTTTTTTTACGTTGGCGCTTCGTGATACTGGGCCGGCCCATGAAGGCGGTGCAGTGGGCGCCAATTGTGTTCAGCGGCGCTGAAGGCGCCCTATAGGAGCTCCCGTGTGCTCATGCACGCAGCACACGCGCAGCAGTAGCAGCTTATCTCGATGCGCTCGAGGCTTCACGCACATCACCCAGAGCCGTCATCTTCATTTGTGGATTTGCCCACCACCCGCAATCCTAGCAGAGGCGGCCGGCCGACCGGTGCCCATGGCTCCAATGCGTAGCTTCCACATTGCAGCGGTGCCCGGCGCCCATAGCTCCAACCCGGCCATGGCTCCCACGAGCCACCGGCACCCGACGCCCATAGCTCCCACGTGACGGCGACCAGCACGGCCATTGCTCCCACGAGCCACCGGCACCCGACGCCCATAGCTCCCACGTGACGGCAACCAGCACGCCCATGGCTCCCACGAGCCACCG
>NC_041383.1:42875358-42898210 GCF_002162155.2 Triticum dicoccoides
GCTCCCACGTGACGGCGACCAGCGCGGCCATTGCTCCCACGAGCCACCGGCACCCGACGCCCATAGCTCCCACGTGACGGCAACCAGCACGCCCATGGCTCCCACGAGCCACCGGCACCCATAGCTCCCACGTGACGGCGACCAGCGCGGCCATTGCTCCCACGAGCCACCGGCACCCGGCGCCCATAGCTCCCACAGGACGGCAGCCATTGGCGAACATGGCTCTCACAAGCTTCACTCCTTCACGGGCGATGACCCATGTGTGACGATATCCTGCAGCACTTCCTTCTACCATTCCTTCTACGGTTTTAATTGATTTCCATTCGGCTGTTCATCATTTCTTACTACAGATTTGACTTGTGATTTCTTCAACTCCGCCAATCTCAGTTCCCTTCGGCTATACCGACGACTGAACCGAATTCTCAGTGGACCAAAATCTCGGTTTTCTCAGAATACCGGTCAGTCACTAAAATTTGGAAACTGAATAAAGTAAACCAAGATACCAAACCATTTGGTTCAGTCTAACCCATGGTTTTAGAGTCGCGACTCATGCGAGTCGCTCTGGGGCAGCGACTCGGAAGAAGTCGAGCCTGCGTTGTGACTAGTCGCGACTCAGGGTCGCGAGTCGACACTAAGCTAAGTCGACCATATTTTTGCGACTCATAGACTAGTCGGGCCTAGTCGAGCGACTCAAAATCCATGGTCTAACCGAATGCCCAGCCTGAGAGCTCTCCCTCAGGAGGTCGTCATCGGGCGGAGGCACCATGGAGGACTTCCATGTCTGATTAATGGTTCCAGTCGACTCTTCAGTTCACTCGACTAATAAGATATCATTGGTTAGTGCTAGACGGGCCAAGCCCATATACCACAATAGTTACACATGATCCTTGTGGATTATGACTTTATTTTGTAAAATGGCAACGAAAGCATGAGTCAGCACAACCCAAAGCACAATGCCAAAAGACATATTATCCACATGATCGTCACATTCGATAGCACAGCAAAGAGGTTCCAAAACATTAGACCCCTATGAGCTGCCTAGTCGAGCCAAATTGGCAAATTCTGCCTGAACAGACTATCTTGGACTAGTGATGAACTTGTTCGACAACTTGATGTACCCACCAGACAACTTCGTGTACCATTGACGAACCCCATATCAGACCCCGTTAGCCTGTTCTAGTTCTAGACCTAGATAGGTGCATATGCCAATCAATTTTCTTTCCATTCTTCCATCATATTTAATACTCCCTCCGTTCCGAAATATTTGTCTTTCTCGAGATATCAACAAGTGACTACGTACAGAGCAAAATGAGTGAATCTACACTCTAAAATATGTCTACATACATCCGTATGTTGTGTCCATTTGAAATGCCTAGAAAGACAAATATTTGGGAACGGAGGGAGTATATGCAAGTATGTTGATTCCCTAACAATACACTTAGCACGGCCGGTAGTATGTGAATAATTTCAATCTTAATAAAAAATTGTGAGATGGTCACGGTAAGCCAACACTGATCAGCAAGACCTGCCTAGACTACACACAACTTCCAACCACAATGATGATATTGTTCGTTCTATTTTCTATTGCAATCAAATTGCACCAAAAGACAAGCCATTTGGGCGAACATTTCAGCGGCCTGCAGTGTGTACAAAATCAGAAGGTAGAGGCACCACATGCTCTACTTATTTCTCAGCTGTTGACCAAAAATCTGAAGGCTGCCTAATCATTTGACACATCCCTCGCAACCCTGATCGCTCATGGGGTCAGTAGCCCAATAGTTGGCTACCACTGGATTCCCAAAATACAGAGCCTGTGTGCAGGTGCAGCACAGAGGAAAATTACAAGATAGTGTTAACAGAGGGGCAGAGGGAGGGGTGTACCATCCATGACGACGCGGCTGGGCTTCAGGGGAAGGGCGGCAGCCGCAGCACGGCCTGCTCGGTCTCCATGGGGTCGGACCGCGAGATCTGCACACCACCAAGAGCAGCACCCATTCAGTTGAGCGCCGCCACTACCAGGAACGATTCAGCGGCAAATAAATCTGTGCGTGCGGAGGACGGGCGGACGGACCGGGTCGCGGAGGATGGGCTTGGTGTCGTCCGCCGCGAGGCGGAACGGGGGCTTCTTCCTCGCCCCGCCCTCCGCCTGGCTCCTCCCGCTGCCGCTGACGCTGCCGGAGACGGACGGGCCGGATCCGCGCGAGAAGCCCGCCAGCACCGCCGCCGGGGTCGCGTAGGCCGCGTTCGAGCGCTCGCTCCCTGCCGACATGGTGAACAACCGCCGCCGCCGCCGCCGCGGCCGCGAGTGATGGGTGGATGGGTGGATGGACGCCGGGATGGTTTTCCTGTGCGGTCGAGGCGGATATTATTATATCATATGGTTGGGCCGAGCCCGGGCCCGAACGGGCCGTGGTCGGGCTGGCCCGAACAGAAGGAGCGACCGAGCGAGCGATGTGGCGCGGCCCCAATCTCCCTCCAAGACGGCTGAGCCACCCGCTCTCTTCCGGTCCTCACAACGCCACCGGGGTGGGGAGAAGCGAGCGGAAGGGAGAGCCACGGCGATGGCGGGCGTCAGCTGTCACTTCCTCCCCTCGCCGGCGCCGACGAGGCCGCTGCGCTCCCGCCCGAGCGTCCCCGCCGTCAGTGGCTGCGCCAGCGCCCACCGGCCGCCGGCCAGAGGTGAGTTCTTTTCAGCTAAGAGCATAGCTTGGGTCCTTTTCGGGATGCGAATTGGGAGGCTCCGATGTTATCACCATCTCGGTTCCATTCGTCAGATATGCAGAATTATTCGCTGTTTGTTGGATGCTTGAGTAGGGGATATGATTTTCTTGGAGAGACATCTCTACTGAACTAGGTGCTGACAATGTTTTCTTGTGTGTGTTTCAGTGCGAACTCGGGTCAGTTGCTGCTCTAAACCCAACAATTCGGAGGAGGATTGCGCGAGCAGCGAGTCTCCCTGCGATGCCAAGGTGGCCGTGTATTACTGCTTTTTGAGTTGTCTCTGTTTCAACCATACAATCCATCTAGCGTAAGGTGGATAAGGCAACGGGTGGAGACACTGTCGTTCATATTTGGCGTGGTAGTAGACAGTCAGAACCTTACGGTCTTGCAACATCTTCAGAAACCAATGTTCTAGCCCATTCAGGTTCTATGTATATCCTGTTAGTCATGGTTCATCTCAGAAAAGAGGATTTCAAATCATACAAGTAAAGAATCCTTGAGAAATGTTTATGGCAAATTTCAGATGTATGATCCCCAAATGGTGAACAGTGCCATTTTGGAAAATAAAATGACTGAAGAACCAAAAGGGGCATGAGCAATTTCTGGGTTTTTTTCTTGTTCCTCTGTTTGTTACTCCTCTACAGCCAACTTTTCCAGGCTT
Source organism: Triticum dicoccoides (assembly GCF_002162155.2). Taxonomy (NCBI): domain Eukaryota; kingdom Viridiplantae; phylum Streptophyta; class Magnoliopsida; order Poales; family Poaceae; genus Triticum; species Triticum dicoccoides. The sequence goes on from NC_041383.1 coordinate 42,878,741, forward strand.
GTTCTGCTGTCGAGTCTGAGGCGCATTCTGTTTCTCATGTAGGAAGAAGAAAGTATTAGCTCCAGACGAAGATGTCTGGCTTGCCTATGTGCTGTAACATTAATCAGTGCATCAGGCCCAACGTTTTATGCGCCAAAAGGGTTTGCTGCGGATATGACGACCAAGCCTGGTGTACAAAAAGCTGTATGCAGAAATTGTGGTGGCGGCGGTGCTATAATATGTAAGTGCTTTGCATCGCCCTGGTCTCCTTCTATGTTATTACGTCTTACTGTTTCCCATGCCCTGACCCTTGATTAGTCTAATGAGTACACTTCCAGCTTAAACAGTGTGTTGTTAGGACTAGTGCTTGTGAAGAAAAAGATCCGTCAGATTGTAATTACTACTGTAGTACAATAGTACTAGAAGTATGTCATTCAGAAATACATTCAGTAAGAGCAAACACGCTGAGCTGGTAGCCACCTGTTTTATCTCCCTAACTTCAGAGAAATCAAAATCATCTGGTCGTAGTCTCGACAATTTCTTGTTAGTATCCTCATTCTATCAGTTATAATAACCTCATTTACTCTTTACTTGTCACTGTGTAAGAGTGGCGATTTCATCTTATTTCTTGACTTAGTGGCCAATTTGGCATACAAATGTTTTACTTTAGCGGTACTTGTGTCATCAAGCTTGTAGAGTGTATTCCATCGAATGATATTTCAACCATTTGGATTCAGGTGACATGTGTGGTGGCACAGGAAAATGGAAGGCCCTCAACCGAAAGAGAGCAAAAGATGTTTATGAATTCACAGAATGCCCAAATTGCTATGGTATGCTCTACTCTTGCTTTAGTGATTTGGTGTTCTGCATTTTCAGAATCCAGTAATTCTGATAAATGAATCAAGTGTAGTTCTCTGTATCTGAGATATGTTTTTAGATTCATTTGTTCTGGTACATCGATCGTTTGTAGTTTTCTTCGCGCAATACACCCAGCGTTGATGAGTACACCCAGCGTTGCATTTCAGTCAAGTCAGCCATTTCCTATTTCAAACAACAAATGGGCACAAAAGCTTTTCTGAATACATTTTCTTTTTTCTGTTTACATGTCGATTATAAGCCGTATGGCGCCGGTCGATCATGCTTCTCTGATCCGTGTTTGTCTGTCGATGTAGGCCGCGGGAAGCTGGTGTGCCCAATTTGTCTCGGAACCGGCGTGCCCAACAACAAAGGACTCCTGCGGCGACCGGGCGCCAAAGAGCTGCTGGACAAGATGTACAATGGCAAGCTATTGCCGAGCTCGTAGATACATAGCATCTTCAGTACTGCATAGCCAGGAGTATAGGGCCACATATTGAAAGCAGACGGTTTTCGCGTCGGTGTAATACTGTAATTTGAGAGTCGCATTAGATCTACGGATGTAGTACGGGTTTTTTTGCGAGACACACAAGTAAAACTTGTATGATTTTGTTCAAGTGTCGGATCGGATGCAATTATCTGTCTATATGTGTAGTAAAACAGAGACCATGGACATGCAATTATCTGTCTATATGTGTTTCTCCGTGGAGCTGGGCAGGTTTCAGTGTCTCATAAATCCATACACTTCAGGTTTCAATTATCTTTTCAGGTCGTGGCCGTGCGACTTCCTTAATTTTTCCTTCAGGTCGTGGAATGAAGTGAACCGTGACCATGAAGTTCAAAAAAAAAAACGGTGACCCCTTTTCTTTTTTGCGGGGGAACATCCTTTTCTTTTAACTGAATATTATAAAAGAAAACACAATATAGACAATGTAATGAAAAGACAACAAGACACAAAACAACTAGCAAAAAAAATTTACATCAAAAACCGCATTGGCCATCTTGTTCCTTCAATTGCACGCCGTCCGTCGGGGCTTGACAAATGCATTGAACCAACGGTAAGGAAAAGAGACACATGCCAACGCTCTCGTGATGAGAACTTCACCACCATCAAGAGGAGACTAGCAAATATAGGTCCAATCAGAAGAAGCCACGGCAAACAAATAACTGACCAGGTGAGAGCTAACTTAATTTTATATCATGTAGACTTGATAAATTGGTTGTGCCTTCATCCCCTTTATTGTTGACTGAACTCATGTGCCAAGTCGAGGAAAGTCAACAGTCTTTAAGCTCATGAAGAAACAATGTTTGCGGAAACAAGTTCTGAATTGAATCTAAACTTTTCAGAATATGCCTCTGATCTTTTGCTTTTCCGCCACTGTGTTGGAGATACAACGTGGAAATGAGCTATACGATTAGAGTCTCCTTGAAGTCTACTTTTCCAACCCAAAAGACCTTGCATCATTTGGTATTGTGAATCGAAAGTTATGACCATTGTGGTGGAAAGTGTCGAGGAAAAGTTGTGTGAGAATCCGAGAAGCTTTTCAATAACTTCCCATTTTCCAAGTTACGTTTGGACCGTGGAGGTGCGGAGGACCTCCTCCTCTCGTTCCCAACGGGAGAGATCTTGTTCTCGTTTTTGTTAGGTTCAACGTCTTGCTTGGGGCTATGTGGAAGCGGTAATGTCTCTCACTAGGAATAACGTCTCCCACATTCGATCCCCTTCCCGATGGTGTGTCTACCATCGTCGGAGGGCGTGTGGAGGTGTGCCTCTGTCAGATCTCACGGGATTCGATCGTTGTTAGTCTTCGATGGATCTGGTTGGATTTGGTCTTTGTTTGAGTGTTTACATGTTTGATCCTTCCGATCTATGATTCTCTTCATCAGCAATTGTTGTTGCTCTGGTGCATTGGTCCTATGGGACCTTAGAACGACAATTTCCCGGCTATCTACTACAACAAGGTTTGCCCGACTCCGGTGATGGAAGGCGATGACGGCGCCGCACCTTCGGCTCGCTCTAGTGCTTCTAGTCGTTGCTAGGTGGTCCATCGAACCAGTTGTAATTTTTATTAACCCCGATGCCTTTGTACTACCATGATTGATTATGAATAGATTGAAAGTTTCTCCCATAAAAAAAACTTTCCAAGTTGACTTGTTATGAATCCGTGCAACGAGGGTTATTATTTGGACTCCTTTCACACACCTAAACAACGGGGTTATCCGTGGTTAATAAGAGCCCATCTCCCCATCCTTTTATAGAACTTATGTCAAACCATTCAACTACAAGCTTATACAGAAGACTGTGTGTCTGGAAAGAGGAGTTATGGCATCTGTCATAGAAGAGGTGGAGGAAGTACCCATGCGGTTGTGCCGATAGCCCATGAAGCTGGATGGGAACACCCTCCCTTCCCCAAGGAAGATGTGAACATCCTCGCCACACTAGTCTCGCTAATAGTAGTCCATGAAGCTAGATGGGAACACCCTCCACTTCCCCAAGGAAGATCTGAACATCCTCGCCACACTAGTACATAATCGTGCTTTGCAGGCGGGTTTTTGTACATGGGACGACGGTGGGTGTAAGATCTGCCTCAAACCCTGCGTCCCTAATACTTGGAACTACATAGGCATTTCTAACACCACCTGCTCTGAATCACCACTATGTACAGGCGGTTTATGTATACACACCGCCTGCAATTCCAGGGCCTGAGGCGGTTCCGTCCGTTCAACTGCCTCCATTATCATTTTTGGGCTACTTGTTTATGTTTTGTAACTAGACTTGCAAATTAAATTGGCATACAAACATGATCCACCAGCATACAACATACATTTGCACTGGGCACTGAGATCAAGGTGGTTTGCCACTTGCCTGTGGCTGGTTGTTGGATGTCAGTGGACTCGTCGATCCCCTCTTCCTTGTTCTAAACTTCCTCGGGGTCGCCCTTGAGGACGTCAGTGAGATCTTTGATGTTGATGACGAGATGGGTGGTGGGTTGGTTGAAAAAATAGACTTCTTCTAGTATTTCCAGGATCCATCTGACATCGAGATCGGGGGAGATGACTTCGCAAACTCCTGGCTCCGATCTAACATCAAGTCCAGAAGAAATTTCTCACGCTCCTCCTTGGCCCGACCTGGCACTCGACATAGGGGAAGCGGTTCCGTGATCCGATCTGACATCGAATCCAACAAGGATTTCTCATACTCCTTCAGAGCCTGATCTGTCATCACATCCGAGGAGAGTGGTTCCGAGATCCGATCTGACATCGACCTCATTGAAAGCTTCTCACTCGATCCAGGGACTAATTTGACATCGTGCATGGGAAGAGCGGCTCCTGCTTCTCCTAGATCTTGCGAGACACCAAACCTGTGAAGACCAGCTCTTTGTGGCAGTCCACAGTGTACTCCATGTCACCGAATCTTATGATCCAGCCTGGAGCAAAGGTCTCCATCTGGCTGACGTGGCAGTCAAGTCAGCGACGAAGGTGGCCATAACAAAGATGAACATCTACCCCGGCACAAAGGTCATGCCGGAACTGATCAGAGCATTGATGGGAACTCCCATCGAACCATGACGTTCACCTAGCAGGACCAATGATACATCTCCAACGTATCTATATTTTTTTATTGTTTCATGCTATTATTTTATCTGTTTTGGATGTTTTATATGCATTTATATGTTATTTTATATTATTTTTGGGACTAACCTATTAACCTAGAGCCTAGTGCAGTGTCTGTATTTTCCTTGTTTTTGAGTTTTGCAGAAAAAGAATATCAAACGGAGTCCAAACGAGCTGAAAATTTACGGTTATTTTTTATGGACAAGAAGAAGCCCCCGAAGCACAAGAGTTGGGCCAGAAGAGTCCCTAGTCAACAACAAGGGTGGAGGACGCGCCTACCCCCCTAGGGTGCCACCTGCCTTGTCGCTGGCTCGTCGACCCCCTTGACGTGAAACCGACGCAAAAAATTCCTATAAATTCAGAAACCCCCAGAAAGAAACCTAGATCGGGAGTTCCCCCCAGAAAGGAAAATTGTGCTCAAGTGTTAGAAGAGAAGTTCATAAAATGTTTGGCATAAAATCTTTGAATGATGAGCATGATTGCAATGTTGTTAGTATGAATTTTTTGAATATCCATGATGCTAATGATATGCAAAGCCATAAGCTTGGGGATGCTATGTTTGATGAATATGATTTTTTTTGTCCCCCAAGTTTTGATGAGCAAATTTATTATGATGAAAGCATGCCTCCTATCTATGAGGATTATTGTCATGACATGTATGCCATAAAGAATAATTATAACCATGAAACTTCTCATCTTGATTTTAATTTTCAATCCCATGATAGTTATTTTGTTGAGTTTGCTCCCACTATTCTGAATGAGAAGAATTTTACTTATGTGGAGAGCAGTAAAATTTCTATGCTTGCAGATCATGAAAAGAATGATTTGTGTGGTGGTTATATTGTTGAATTTATTCATGGTGCTACTGAAAATTATCATCAGGGAGGAATATATGCTTGTAGGAATTGCAATAATATCAAGTTTCCTCTCTATGTGTTCAAAATCTTGAAGTTATGCTTGTTTTGCCTTCCTATGCTAGTTGATTCTTGCTCCCATAAGTTGTTTGCTCACAAAATCCCTATGCATAGGAAGTGGGTTAGACTTCAATGTGCTAGTCATATGCTTCATGATGCCCTCTTTGTGTTTCAATTCTTATCTTTTATGTGAGCATCATTAAAATCATCATGCCTAGCTAAAAAGGCATTAAAGAAAAGCGCTTGTTGGGAGACAACCCAATATTTACCGTTACTATTTTTGTGTGTACATGATTAAGATACTGTGTTTTATCGCTTTTGTTTCAATAAAGTGCCAAGTAAAGCCTTTGGGATAGTGTGAATGATAGTTGACTTGATTCTGTGCAAAAACAGAAACTTTTGCTCCATTCCAGGAATTTTGAAAATTCACTAGAACGTGCTTTTGATCTGAATTTTTTTACACAAGATTGACATATAAATTTCCTAAGTTGTCTAAGTTTTTATAATTTTTGGAGTTACAGAGGTATGGAAAGTTTCCAGATTACTACAGACTCTTCTGTTTTTGACAGATTCTGTTTTCATTGTGTTGTTTGCTTATTTTGATGAATCTATGAGTAGTATCAGAGGGTATGAACCATGGATAAGTTGGAATACAGTAGATATAGCACCAATATAAAATTGGAATGAGTTCACGACAATACCTACGTGGTGATTTGCTTTACTATACTAACGGAGCTTACGAGTTTTCTGTTGAGTTTTGTGTTGTGAACTTTTCAAGTTTTGGGTGAACTTTCAATGGACTACGAAATAAGGAGTGGCAAGAGCCTAAGCTTGGGGATGCCCAAGGCACCCCAATGTAATATCCAAGGACAACCAAGCAACTAAGCATCCGGGGCATCCCCTCTTTCGTCTTCATCTATCGGTAAATTTACTTGAGGCTATATTTTTATTTACCACATGATATGTGTTTTTTCATGGAGCGTCATTTTCTTTTGTTTATATTTGCCTGCTGTTATTCATAGACGTGTTTAGTATCATTTAGTCCAATAAAAAGGTCAAGTATAGCCTTTACCATGCTTATTTTACAAGTCTATATGTTGCTGTTTTGAAAACAGAAAGTTTTCTACTCCCTCCATTCCCTTATACAAGGCCACTATGAAAAATACATTTTGCATCTATACAAGGCCACTAACACTGACCGAGGCAAAATTTAATGATGTTTTCTTGTAGTAGCAACTTGTTTAATACTTGCATGCATGTAGTCATAATGACACTGTGCTACTTCCTTCTCATTCCTTCCTTGCATGCATGTAAGCGTATTAATAATCCCAGTTAAGAAGAAAAAAGTTGGATTGCAAACTAGTCATTAAATTTTACCTGGTACCTGTAATTTGGGTTTGTGGCCTTATATAAGGGAATGGAGGGAGTATCATTATCTAAATATTGGTGAATAGTCAGAACATGATAAAATCTTGAAATTTTTGCACAGTGAATATTTTTTTTACTATAGTGTAGTAATTTTTCGGAATTTTTGGAGTTAGGAAAGTATATATGATTCCTCTTGCATTTTTACAGACTGTTCTGTTTAGACAAATTGTTGTTATGTTTTCATTGTTTGCATATGTTCGCTTGTTTAATGATTTTATTTGAGGATGGGAGTGTTAAATATGCAGAGGCATTTAGTATGCAATGTAAGATTATAATTGTACTGATTTTCTACAGTAGAGAATGATAAGGTTTTGCATGGATTTATACTAACTTATCTCAACAGTTCTTGTTGAGTTTTGTGTGGATGAAGTTTTAAAGATTTAGGGAAATCGTGATATGAGAGGAATTAAGGAGACAAAAGAGCTCAAGCCTGGGGATGCTCAAGGAATCCCTTATTAATATTTCAAGAAGTCTCAAGCATCTAAGCTTGGGGATGCCCTGGTTGGCATCCCACCTTTCTTCTTCAACATCTATCGCTCAGTTTGGGTTGAGCCTAAGTTTTTGCTTCTTCACATGATATGTGCTATCCTTGTAATGTCATTTTATTTTGTTTTGCTTGCTGTTTGAATAATATCCCGAGATCTGAAATTCTTAAATTTTAGAGAGTCTTCACATAGTTACACAATTATTCGACTACTCATCGATCTTCACTTATATCTTTTGGAGTAGTTTGTTATTTGCTCTAGTGCTTCATCTATACCTTTTTAGAGCACGGCGGTGCTTTTATTTTGAAATAAATTGATGAACTCTCATGCTTCACTTATATTATTTTGAGAGTCTTAAACATCATGGTAATTTGCTTTGGTTATGAATTTAGTCCTAATATGATGGGCATCCAAGGGGGACATAATAAAATTTCATATAAAGTGCATTGAATACTATGAGAAGTTTGATTCCTTATGATTATTCTGAGATATGAGGATGGAGATATTAGAGTCATGCTAGTGAGTAATTTTGGATTGTAGAAATACTTGTGTTGAGGTTTATGATTCCCGTAGCATGCACGTATGGTGAACCGTTATATAAGTTGGAGCATGATTTGTTTATTGATTGTCTTCCTTATGAGTGGCGGCCGGGGACGAGCAATGGTCTTTTCCTACCAATATATCCCCCTAGGAGCATGTAAGTAATACTTTATTTCAATGACTAATAGATTTTTGCAATAAGTACGTGAGTTCTTTATGACTAATGTTGAGTCCATGGATTATACGCACTCTCACCCTTCCACCATTGCTAACCTCTCTGGTACCGCGCAACTTTCACCGCTGCATTAAACCCGCAATATACCTTCCTCAAAACAGTCACCATACCTACCTATTATGGCATTTTCATAGCCATTCCGAGGTATATTGCCATGCAACTTTCCGCCGTTCCATTTATTATGACACACTTTATCATTGTCATATTGCTTTGCATGATCATGTAGTTGGTATCGTATTTGTGGCAAAGCCACCATTCATATCTTTTATACATGTCACTCTTGAGTCATTGCACATTCCGATACACCGCCGGAGGCATTCATATAGAGTCATATATTTGTTCTAGTATCGAGTTGCAATTCTTGAGTTGTAAGTAAATAAAAGTGTGATGATCATCATTATTAGAGCATTGTCCCATGTGAGGAAAGGATGATGGAGACTATGATTCCCCCACTAGTCGGGATGAGACTCCGGACGAAAAAAAAGAAAGAAGGAAAAAAAGAGGCTAAAAAAATAGCCAAGCAAAAAAATGAAAATGAGAGAAAAGAGAGAAGGGGCAATGCTACTATCCTTTTACCACACTTGTGCTTCAAAGTAGCACCATGATCTTCATGATAGAGGGTCTCATATGTTGTCACTTTCATATACTAGTGGGAATTTTCCATTATAGAACTTGGCTTGTATATTCCAACGATGGGCTTCCTTAAATGCCCTAGGTCTTCATGGGAAAGCAAGTTGGATGCACACCCACTTATTTTTTTTGAGCTTTCATAAACTTATAGCTCTAGTGCATCTGTTGCATGGCAATTCCTACTCACTCACATTGATATCTATTGATGGGCATCTCCACAGCCCGTTGATACGCCTAGTTGAGGTGAAACTATCTACTTCTTTTTGTGTTCTCCACAACCACCATATTCTATTCCACCTAGTGCTATGTCCATGGCTCGCGCTCATGTATTGCGTGAAAGCTGAAAAAGTTTGAGAACATCAAAAGTATGAAACAATTACTTGACTTGTCATCAGGGTTGTGCATGATTTGAATATTTTGTGTGATGAAGATGAAGCATAGCCAGACTATATGATTTTGTAGGGATAACTTCCTTTGGCCATGTTATTTTGAGAAGACATGATTGCTTTATTAGTATGCTTGAAGTATTATCGTTTTTATGTCAATATTAAACTTTTGTTTTGAATCTTATGAATCTAAACATTCATGCCACAATGAATAAAATTATATGGATAAATATGTTAGGTAGCATTCCACATAAAATTCTGTTTTTATCATTTACCTACTCGAGGACGAGCAGGAATTAAGCTTGGGGATGCTTGATACGTCTCCAACGTATATATAATTTTTGATTGTTTCATACTATTATATTATCTGTTTTGGATGTTTTATATGCATTTATATGCTATTTTATATTATTTTTGGGACTAACCTATTAACCTATAGCACAATGTTAGTTTATGTTTTTTCCTTGTTTTTGAGATTTGCAGAAAAGGAATATCAAAGGAGTCCAAACGAGTTGAAAATTTATGGTGATTTTTTATGGACCAGAAGAAGCCCCTGAAGCACAAGAGTTGGGCCAGAAGAGTCCTGGGTCCAGAAGAGTTGGGCAAAAAATCCTATAAATCCAGAAACCCCGAGAAAGAAATCTAGATCGGGAGTTCCGCCGCTGCAAGCCTCTGTAACCATGAAAAACCAATTGGGACCCCATTCCAGCTCCCTGCCGGAAGGGGAAACCATCACCGGTGGCCATCTTCATCATCCCGGCGGTCTCCATGACGAGGAGGGAGTAGTTCAACCTCGGGGCTAAGGGTGTGTACCAGTAGCTATGTGTTTGATCTCTCTCTCTCTCTCTCTCTCTCTCTCTCTCTCTTGTGTTCTTGATTTGGCACAATCTTGATGTACCGCGAGCTTTGTTATTGTAGTTGGATCTTATGGTGTTCTTTCCCCTCTACCTTCTTGTGATGAATTGAGTTCTACCTTTGAGGTCTCACTATTATCGGATTGAAAACTATTATAGATTTGAGAACACTTGATGTATGTCTTGCATGGGATACCTGTGGTGACAATGGGGTGTTCTATTGATTCACTTGATGTATGTTTTGGCACTCAACTCGCGGATTCCCGAGGTGACATTGGGGCAATCTATGCATAGGGGTTGATGCATGTTTTTGTCCTTATTTCTCCGGTAGAAATCTTGGGGCACTTTTTGAGGTTCTTTGTGTTGGATTGAATATTATGAATATGAAGTTGTTTGATGCATATCGTATAATTAACCCACGGATACTTGTGGTGACATTGGAGTATCTAGGTGACATTCGGGTTGATTGATCTGTGTCATATGGTGTTATTTTACTACGAAGTCTAGGGCTGTTTGTGACACTTATAGGAATAGCTCAATGGATTGGTCGGAAAGAATAACTTTGAGGTGGTTTCGTACCCTACAAGCAATTTCATCTTATGTTCTCCATGATAGGAACTTTGGAGTGACTTTTTTCCCATGTTGAGGGATTGCCATATGATCTAATTATGTTATCATTGTTGAGAGAACTTGCACTAGTGAAAGTATGAACCCTAGGCCTTGTTTCCAAGCATTACAATACCCTTTTTGCTCACTATTGTTACTAGTTACCTTGTTGTTTTATATTTTCAGATTACAAAAACCTATATCTACTATCCATATTACACTTGTATCCTCTTCACCGAACTAGTGCACCTATACAATATATCATTGTATTGGGTGTGTTGGGGACACAAGAGACTTTTTGTTATTTGGTTACAGGGTTGTTTGAGATAGACCATCTTCATGCTACGCCTCCCACAGATTGATAAACCTTAGGTCATCCACTTGAGGGAAATTTGCTTACAAAACTCTGCGCTTGGAGCACTACTAGAGACCTTACTAGTGGCGCTGGTTTTTTACATAGCAGTAGCGCGGGCACCCACGCTACTTCTAGGGCGCTACAACTATTACTTAATAGTAGCGCGTTTCTAAACAAGCGCTGCAGCTAAAATACTTATTAGTAGCGCTGCTTCCTCCACCAGCGCTACTACTATCATCACGTAGTAGAAGCGCCCTATTTTCTACCCATGCTACAACTAGGTAAATAGAAATAAAAAATAAAAAAAAGAAGTCAGATGCAATAATCATGGAAATCAAGACAAGTCTAGTGCAAATAAACTAAGTTCACAGAACCATCTCACAAGCAGTAACAATACCACATTTACTATAACCACACAATCTCATAAACTAATATAATGACAATGCATGGATAGATCATGTTGATAAGTCTACTAGGTTGTCATACTAGCATATATATAGTTCAGCAGCCACATGCATGCATATGTAGTTCTAGATGATATCGATGACGACCATCATCCTCAAGCCTGGGCGGTGGGTGTTCCTGATAGTAATTAGGATTGCCTGTCCAACATGAAGATTCTAGCCGACGAGGAAGCCCTTCGACCCAACCGATTTGAAGTGTGTGCGACCGTCCGTGTCCACGCCATATACACAAGTGGCGACGGAGCCCCTCGCGGTAAGGCGTATTCCAGCAGAGCCTTCTTCATCAGGCTTGATACCACAACTCTCAGATAGGCTCTTTGGCAATTTCTGAATAAGAAAAACATATCAATTAATAAGTAGCCTCACACATTCTACACTATCAAAAGACAATACTACATTTTTGCTAAGCATGAATTCTACTAATAAGTATATATGGATTCTACACTATTAACAGTTCTTTGGATTCTACACGAAGCATATATATCATCGGATTCACTAAGCAATATAGATCATGGGATTCACTAAGCATATAAGATTCACTAAGCATATATATCATCGGACTCTACACTAAGTATAACAATAAAGCATATATATCGTCGGATTCAATAAGCATATAAGATTCACTAAGCATATATATCATCGGACTCTACACTAAGTATAACTATAAAGCATATATATCAGCGGATTCACTAGGCATATAGATCATCAGATTTACTAAGCATATAAGATTCACTAAGCATATATATCATCGGACTCTACACTAAGTATAACAATAAATCATATAAAATTCACTAAGCATATATATCATCGGACTCTACACTAAGTATAACAATAAAGCATATCATCAAATTACTACAGTAAATGCAACTTACCATGATATGCCCCGACGAAGTCAGCACGTGGCGGAATGATGTCCCATAGGTTGCACACCTCCTCCTCGCTCAACCTCATTCTTTGAGCTACGATGGCTTCACCAAGTGGGTCGTCATCATCCTCATCATCCTCATCATCTTCATCATCTTCTGCTTTGTTGACATAAATCACGGTCAACTTGGGTCTTTCTGCTCTAAAGGAGAAGCTGATCAACTCACCACCGGTGATACGCATGTGGGCGATGAAATGGACCCATCCATCTCCTCTCACCTGAGTCATATTTCGTCCTTTCTCGACCTCCATAGTGTAGGGGTGCTACGTCTTGAGCTTGCGTTGGTTTTCCTTGAAGAGGAAAGGGTGATGCAGCAGAGTAGCGTAAGTATTTCCCTCAGTTTTTGAGAACCAAGGTATCAATCCAGTAGGAGGCTCCTCAAAAGTCCCACGCACCTACATAAACAAACAAAGAACTCGCAACCAATGGAATAAAGGGGTTGTCAATCCCTCCACGGCCACTTGCGAAAGTGAGATGTGATAGAGATAGTATAATAAGATAAATATATTTTTGGTATTTTATAATATAGATGCAAAGAGTAAAGATGCAAATAAAATTTGATTGAAATCAAATATGATAAAAGATAGACCCGGGGGCCATAGGTTTCACTAGAGGCTTCTCTCAAGATAGCATAAGTGTTACGGTGGGTGAACAAATTACTGTCGAGCAATTGATAGAAAAGCAAATAATTATGAGATTATCTAGGCATGATCATGTATATAGGAATCACGTCCGCAACAATTAGACCGACTCCTGCCTGCATCTACTACTATTACTCCACACATCGACCGACTCCTGCCTGCATCTAGAGTATTAAGTTCATAAAGAACAGAGTAACGCATTAAGCAAGATGACGTGATGTAGAGGGATAAACTCAAGCAATATGATATAAACCCCATCTTTTTATCCTCGATGGCAACAATACAATACGTGCCTTGCTGCCCCTGCTGTCATTGGGAAAGGACACCGCAAGATTGAACCCAAAGCTAAGCACTTCTCCCATGGCAAGAAAGATCAATCTAGTAGGCCAAACCAAACTGATAATTCAAAGAGACTTGCAAAGATAACTCAATCATACATAAAAGAATTCAGAGGAGATTCAAATATTTCTCATAGATAAACTTGATCGTAAACCCACAATTCATCGGATCTCGACAAACACACCGCAAAAAGAGTTTACATCGAATAGATCTCCACAAGAGAGGGGGAGAACATTGTATTGAGATCCAAAAATAGAGAAGAAGCCATCTAGCTAATAACTATGGACCCGAAGGTTTGTGGTAAACTACTCACAACTCATCGAAGGGGCTATGGTGTTGATGTAGAAGCCCTCCGTGGTCGATTCCCCCTCCTCCGGAGCGCCGACGAAGGCTCCAAGATGAGATCTCGCGGATACAGAAGGTTACGGCGGTGGAAATTGTGTTTCGTTGGCTCTCTGGATGTTTTCGGGGTACGTAGGTATATATAGGAGGAAGAAGTACGTCAGTGGCCGCTCGAGGGGCCCAGGAGACAGGGGGCACGCCAAGGAGGGGTGGGCGCGCACTCCTATCTCCTGGAGGCCTCGTCTGCTTCTTGACTTGCACTCCAAGTTCTCCGGATCACGTTCGTTCCAAAAATCACGCTCCCAAACGTTTCATTTCGTTTGGACTCCGTTTGATATTCCTTTTCTTTGAAATACTGAAATAGGCAAAAAAGAACAAAAATACGGGCTAGGCCTCTGGTTAGTAGGTTAGTCCCAAATATGATATAAATGTGTAAAATAAAGCCCATAAATATCCAAAAGGGGTAATATAATAGCATGGAACAAGCATCCCCAAGCTTAATTCCTGCTCGTCCTCGAGTAGGTAAATGATAAAAACAGAATTTTTGATGTGGAATGCTACCTAGCATTATTCTCAATGTAATTTTCTTTATTGTGGCATGAATGTTTAGATCCAAATGATTCAAGATAAAAGCTTATAAAACATAAAAATAATAATACTTTGAAGCATACTAACAAATAGTCATGTCCTATCAAAATAGCATAGCCAAAGAAAGCTTATCCCTACAAAATCATATAGTTAGGCCATGCTTCATTTTCATTACACAAAATACTTCCATGATGTACAACCCCAATGATGAGCCGAACAATTGGTTCATATTTTTTAACGCACTTCAGCTTTTTCAACTCTTATGCAATACATGAGCGCAAGCCATGGACATAGCACTATGGTGGTAAATGGTGGTGGTTGTGAGGACAAAAAGAGGGAGAAGATAGTCTCACATCAACTAGGCGTATCAACGGGCTATGGAGATGTCCATCAATAGATATCAATGTGAGTGAGTAGGGATTGCCATACAACGGATGCACTAGAGCTATAAATATATGAAAGCTCAACAAAAGAAACTAAGTGGGTGTGCATCCAACTCTCTTGCTCAAGAAGACCTAGGGCATTTTGAGGAAGCCCATCATTGGAATATACAAGCCAAGTTCTATAATAAAAATTCCCACTTAGTATATGAAAGTGACAACATAGGAGACTCTCTATCATGAAGATCATGGTGCTACTTTGAAGCACAAGTGTGGAAAAAGAGATAGTAACATTGTCCCTTCTCTCTTTTTCTCTCATTTTGTTTTTTCTTTCTTTTCCTCTTTTCTTCTTCTTTGGCCTCTTATTTTTTTCTTTTCGGGCTTTTTTTTTAAAGTCCGAAGTCTCATCCCGACTTGTGGGGGAATCATAGTATTCATCATCCTTTCCTCACTGAGACAATGCTCTAATAATGAAGATCATCACACTTTTATTGATTTACAACTCAAGAATTACAACTAAAAGCTAGAACAAGATATGACTCTATATGAATGCCTCCGGCGGTGTACCGGGATATGTAATGAATCAAGAATGACATGTATGAAAATTACGAAGGTGGCCTTGCCACAAATACGATGTCAACTACATGATCATGCAAAGAGCAATATGACAATGATGGAACGTGTCATAGTAAACGGAACGGTGGAAAGTTGCATGGCAATATATCTCGGAATGGCTATAGAAATGCCATAATAGGTAGGTATGGTGGCTGTTTTGAGGAAGGTAAATAATGGGTGCAATACCGGCGAAATTTGCGCGATATAATAGAGGCTAGCAAAGTGGAAGGATGAGTGTGGGTATATCCATGGACTCACATTAGTCATAAAGAACTCATATACTTATTGCAAAAGTCTACTTAGCCCTGGAAGCAAAGTACTACTATGCATGCCCCTAGAGGGATAGATTGGTAGGAAAAGACCATCGCTCGTCCCCGACTGCCACTCATAAGGAAGAAAATCAAAAGAGCACCTCATGCAACAAATTTGTCACACAACTTTTACCATACGTGCATGCTACGGGACTTGCCAACTTCAACAAAAGTATTTCTCAATTTCATAATTACCCACTAGCATGACTCTAACATTACTACCTTTATATCTCAAAACAATTATCAAGCATCAAATTGATCATAGCATCCAATTCACTTCCTATGATAGTTTTTATTATACCCAACTTGGATGCTCATCATTCTAGGACCAAATTTGTAACCATAGAAAATACCATGCTGCTCTAAAAGACTCTCAAAATAATATAAGTGAAGCATGAGAGACTAGCAATTTCTTCAAAATTAAGCCACCGCCGTGCTCTAAAAGATATAAGTGAAGCACTAGAGCAAAAACTATCAAGCTCAAAACATATAAGTGAAGCACAAAGCATATTCAACAAATTATAATCAAGTGGGCTTCTCCCAAAGGTGTGTACAGCAAGGATTATTGTGGTAAACTAAAAAGTAAAGACTAATATAATACACGATGCTCCAAGCAAAACACATATCATGTGGCGAATAAAAATATAGCTCCAAGTAGAAGTTACCAATGAACGAAGATGAAAGAGGGGATGCCTTCCCGGGGCATCCCCAAGCTTAGGCTTTTGGCTATTCTTGAATATCTTGGGGTGACATGGGCATCCCCAAGCTTATGCTTTTTCCACTCCTTATTCCATAGTCCATCAAAGCTTTACCCAAAACTTGAAAACTTCACAACACAAAAGTCAACAGGAAATCTTAAAAGATCCGTTAGTGAAAGAAAACAAAACCACCACATAAGGTACTGTAATGAACTCATTCATTCTTTATTTTGTTGTTAAACCTACTGTATTCCAACTTCTCTATGGGTTATAAACTATTTTACTTGCCATAGATGCATCAAAATAAGCAAACAACACACGAAAAACAGAATCTGTCAAAAACAGAACAGTCTGTAGCAATTTGTAACTAACGTAAACTTTTGGAACTCTAAAACTCCTACCAAAATAGGAAGTCCTGGAAAATTTGTCTATTGATCAGCAGCAAAACGAATCAACGCAAAAGCTCGTTTCTGTGATTTAACAAAATTAATTTCGTGCGTGCAAAGTTTCTGTTTTTCAGCAGAATCAAATCAACTATCATCATAGGTTATCCTATAGGTTCTACTTGGCACAAACACTAATTAAAGGATAAAAACACATCTAAACAGAAGGTAGATGCAAAATTTATTACTAAACAGGAACAAGAACAAAAAACAGAAAGAAAATTGGGTTGCCTCCCAACTAGCGCTATCGTTTAACGCCCCTAGCTAGGCATAAAAGCGAAGATAGATCTAAGTAGTGCCATCTTTGGCACTAAATTCATAAGTAGCTCGCATGATAGATTCATAAGGTTATCTAACTTTCTTTCTTGTAAATTGCTCCATGCCTTTCCTTAATGGAAATTGGAATCTAATATTCCCTTCCTTCATATCAATAATCGCACCAATCGTTCTAAGGAAAGGTCTACCAAGAATAATAGGGCAAGAAAGATTGCAATCTATATCAAGAACGATAAAATCTACGGGCACCAAATTTCTATTTGCAACAATGAGAACATCACTGATCCTTCCCATTGGCTTTTTAATGGTGGAATCCGCAAGGTGCAAATTTAAAGAGCAATCATCAAGATCATGGAAACCTAGAATATCACATAAAGTTTTCGAAATCGTGGAAACACTAGCACCCAAATCACACAAAGCAAAACACTCATGATCTTTAATTCTAATCTTTATAGTAGGTTCCCATTCATGATTAAGTTTTCTACGTATAGAAACTTCCAAATTAAGTTTTTCATCATAAGATTGCATCAAGGCATCGACGATATGTTTGGTAAAAGCTTTATTTTGACTATAAGCATGAGGAGAATTAACAATGGATTGCAACAATGGGTGCAATCCTTAAATTTATAGTTGAGTAATGTCAATATATTTTCACACCATTGAGCACCCGCTAAAAGTCTGGAGGGAGAAGCCACCCGAGAGTAAGATGGTCATGGACCTTGTATCCCACTGACTTGATCCCATCTACAACATCTAAGTTTTGTTCCTCACTACAATATATATGGCCACCCTTGTCACATCTTGTTAAGTAATCATAAAATGTTGAGTTGGTATGGTTGTAGTAGATGTGGCTTCTCTCTATTCCACCACGCTTGCCTGTTGGCACATGCACTACCTTGGAGCATGTTGCACTCAAGAATAAGGCATGATTGTCCAGTGTAGTCACTTCTTTCCACATATAGTCATCATGGGTATTCTTGGTGTTGACGACCTCGAACACCTTGAAAAGACAATACTCCTCTTGTGACCAATGTACCCTTAGGGCCATCAATAGTTTGTCATTGTGCATGGCAATGTAGCTGTCGTTGATGTAGAGCTTATCACTACTAGAGAAAAGCTTACTAGTGGCGATGGTTTTTTTACATACCAGTAGAGCGGGCACCCGAGCTACTGCTAGGGCGCTGCAGCTATTATTTACCAGTAGCGCGTTTCTGAACTAGCGCTGCAACTAAAATACTTATTAGTAGCGCTGCTTCCTCCACCAGCGCTACTACTATCATCACGTAGTAGTAGCGCCCTATTTTCTCCCCACGCTACAACTAGGCAAATAGAAATAAAAAATAAAAAAAGCAGTCAGGTGCAATATTCATGGAAATCAAGACAAGTCTAGTGGAAATAAACTAAGTTCACAGAACCATCTCACAATCATTAACGACAATACCACATTTAATATAACCACACAATCTCACAAACTATCATAACGACAATGCATGGATAGATCATGTTGATAAGTCTACTAGGTTGTCATACTAGCATATATATAGTTCAGCAGCCACATGCATGCATATGTAGTTCTAGATGATATCGATGACGACCATCATCCTCAAGCCTGGGCGGTGGGTGTTCCTGATAGTAATTAGGATTGCATGTCCAACATGAAGATTCTAGCCGACGACGAAGCCCTTCGACCCAACCGGTTTGAAGTGTGTGCGACCGTCCGTGTCCACGCCGTATACACAAGTGGTGACGGAGCCCCTCACGGTAAGGCGTATTCCAGCAGAGCCTTCTTCATCTGGCTTGATACCACAACTCTCAGATAGGCTCTTTGGCAATTTCTGAATAAGAAAAACATATCAATTAATAAGTAGCCTCACACATTCTACACTATCAAAAGACAATACTACATTTTTGCTAAGCATGAATTCTACTAATAAGTATATATGGATTCTACACTATTAACAGTTCTTTGGATTCTACACGAAGCACATATATCATCGGATTCACTAAGCATATAGATCATCGGATTCACTAAGCATATAAGATTCACTAAGCATATATATCATCAGACTCTACACTAAGTATAACAATAAAGCATATATATCATCGAATTCACTAAGCATATAACACTACTAGGAAAAGGGCTATAGATGGAAATGGCACTAATGGCGCACCAGACATGTGGTGCGCCATTAGTATATACTAATGGCGCACCACCTTCTGATGCGCCATTAGTGTTGAAACTACTAATGGCGCACCCTGCCTACGGTGCGCCATTAGTACCAAATTTTTTTTTGAACTAGTGCGCCTGTGTCCAAACATACTAATGGCGCACCGTGTGTGTGGTGCGCCATTACTAGTTAAACTAGTAATGGCGCACCATGCCACGGTGCGCCATTAGTAACATTGGCCACCACTTCCACCGAATGCACCCCCCCCCCTCCCCGTGGATCGCCTTTTTAGTTTTTTAAAAAATAAAACAAAATGATAAAAATGTTAAAAAAATAAAAGAAAATAAGTTTCCCATGTGATATGTGGCCTAGTTGTTGGGAAAATTTGCAAATATGAA
>NC_041383.1:42899157-42942384 GCF_002162155.2 Triticum dicoccoides
CCAGTGGTGCGCCATTAGTATACCAGATACTAATGGCGCACCACTGGTGCGCCATTAGTAAAAATTACTAATGGCGTGCTGTTAGTGGCGCACCACAGATGCGCCATTAATGGCCATAATAGGTGCGCCATTAGTAGAGGTTTTTCTAGTAGTGTAAGATTCACTAAGCATATATATCATCGGACTCTACACTAAGTATAACTATGAAGCATATATATCAGCGGATTCACTAAGCATATAGATCATCAGATTTACTAAGCATATAAGATTCACTAAGCATATATATCATCGGACTCTACACTAAGTATAACAATAAAGCATATAAAATTCACTAAGAATATATATCATCGGACTCTACACTAAGTATAACAATAAAGCATATCATCAAATTACTACAGTAAATGCAACATACCATGATATGCTGGTAAACCACGGTACTTGTCAGGCGGATAACGAATGTCACCCTGACGAAGTCAGCATGTGGCGGAATGATGTCCCATAGGTTGCACACCTCCTCCTTGCTCAACCTCATTCTTTGAGCTACGATGGCTTCACCAAGTGGGTCGTCATCATCCTCATCATCCTCTTCATCTTCATCATCTTCTGCTTTGTTGACATAAATCACCGCCAACTTGGGTCTTTCTGCTCTAAAGGAGAAGCTGATCAACTCACCACCGGTGATACGCATGTGGGAGATGAAACGGACCCATCCATCTCCTCCCACCTGAGTCATATTTCGTCCTTTATCGACCTCCATAGTGTAGGGGTGCTACGTCTTGAGCTTGCGTTGGTTTTCCTTGAAGAGGAAAGGGTGATGCAGCAGAGTAGCGTAAGTATTTCCCTCAGTTTTTGAGAACCAAGGTATCAATCCAGTAGGAGGATCCTCAAAAGTCCCACGCACCTACACAAACAAACAAAGAACTCGCAACCAACAGAATAAAGGGGTTGTCAATCCCTTCACGGCCACTTGCGAAAGTGAGATGTGATAGAGATAGTATGATAAGATAAATATATTTTTGGTATTTTATAATATAGATGCAAAGAGTAAAGATGCAAATAAAAGTAGATTGAAATCAAATATGATAAAAGATAGACCCGGGGGCCATAGGTTTCACTAGAGGCTTCTCTCAAGATAGCATAAGTATTACGGTGGGTGAACAAATTACTGTCGAGCAATTGATAGAAAAGCAAATAATTATGAGATTATCTAGGCATGATCATGTATATAGGCATCACGTCCGCAACAAGTAGACCGACTCCTGCCTGCATCTACTACTATTACTCCACACATCAACCGACTCCTGCCTGCATCTAGAGTATTAAGTTCATAAAGAAACGAGTAATGCATTAAGCAAGATGATGTGATGTAGAGGGATAAACTCAAGCAATATGATATAAACCCCATCTTTTTATCCTCGATGGCAACAATACAATACGTGCCTTGCTGCCCCTGCTGTCACTGGAAAAGGACACCGCAAGATTGAACCCAAAACTAAGCACTTCTCCCATGGCAAGAAAGATCAATCTAGTAGGCCAAACAAAATTGATAATTCAAAGAGACTTGCAAAGATAACTCAATCATACATAAAACAATTCAGAGGAGATTCAAATATTTCTCATAGATAAACTTGATCATAAACCCACAATTCATCGGATCTCGACAAACACACCGCAAAAAGAGTTTACATCGAATAGATCTCCACAAGAGTGGGGGAGAACATTGTATTGAGATCCAAAAAGAGAGAAGAAGCCATCTAGCTAATAACTATGGACCCGAGGGTTTGTGGTAAACTACTCACCACTCATCGGAGGGGCTATGGTGTTGATGTAGAAGCCCTCCGTGGTCGATTCCCCCTCCGGCGGAGCACCGACAAAGGCTCCAAGATGGGATCTCGCGGATACAGAAGGTTACGGCGGTGGAAATTGTGTTTCGTTGGCTCTCTGGATGTTTTCGGGGTACGTAGGTATATATAGGAGGAAGAAGTACGTCGGTGGCCGCTCGAGGGGCCCAGGAGACAGGGGGCGCGCCCAGGAGGGGTGGGCGCGCACTCCTATCTCCTGGAGGCCTCATCTGCTTCTTGACTTGAATATTTTGTGTGATGAAGATGAAGCATAGCCAGACTATATGATTTTGTAGGGATAACTTCCTTTGGCCATGTTATTTTGAGAAGACATGATTGCTTTATTAGTATGCTTGAAGTATTATCGTTTTTATGTCAATATTAAACTTTTGTTTTGAATCTTATGAATCTAAACATTCATGCCACAATGAATAAAATTACATGGATAAATATGTTAGGTTGCATTCCACATAAAATTCTGTTTTTATCATTTACCTACTCGAGGACGAGCAGGAATTAAGCTTGGGGATGCTTGATACGTCTCCAACGTATATATAATTTTTGATTGTTTCATACTATTATATTATCTGTTTTGGATGTTTTATATGCATTTATATGCTATTTTATATTATTTTTGGGACTAACCTATTAACCTATAGCACAATGTTAGTTTCTGTTTTTTCCTTGTTTTTGAGATTTGCAGAAAAGGAATATCAAAGGAGTCCAAACGAGTTGAAAATTTATGGTGATTTTTTATGGACCAGAAGAAGCCCCTGAAGCACAAGAGTTGGGCCAGAAGAGTCCTGGGTCCAGAAGAGTTGGGCAAAAAATTCCTATAAATCCAGAAACCCCGAGAAAGAAATCTAGATCGGGAGTTCCGCCGCTGCAAGCCTCTGTAACCACGAAAAACCAATTGGGACCCCATTCCAGCTCCCTGCCGGAAGGGGAAACCATCACCGGTGGCCATCTTCATCATCCCGGCGGTCTCCATGACGAGGAGGGAGTAGTTCAACCTCGGGGCTAAGGGTATGTACCAGTAGCTATGTGTTTGATCTCTCTCTCTCTCTCTCTCTCTCTCTCTCTCTCTCTCTTGTGTTCTTGATTTGGCACAATCTTGATGTACCGCGAGCTTCGTTATTGTAGTTGGATCTTATGGTGTTCTTCCCCCTCTACCTTCTTGTGATGAATTGAGTTCTACCTTTGAGGTCTCACTATTATCGGATTGAAAACTATTATAGATTTGAGAACACTTGATGTATGTCTTGCATGGGATACCTGTGGTGACAATGGGGTGTTCTATTGATTCACTTGATGTATGTTTTGGCACTCAACTCGCGGATTCCCGAGGTGACATTGGGGCAATCTATGCATAGGGGTTGATGCATGTTTTTGTCCTTATTTCTCCGCTAGAAATCTTGGGGCACTTTTTGAGGTTCTTTGTGTTGGATTGAATATTATGAATATGAAGTTGTTTGATGCATATCGTATAATTAACCCACGGATACTTGTGGTGACATTGGAGTATCTAGGTGACATTCAGGTTGATTGATGTGTGTCATATGGTGTTATTTTACTACGAAGTCTAGGGCTGTTTGTGACACTTATAGGAATAGCTCAATGGATTGGTTGGAAAGAATAACTTTGAGGTGGTTTCGTACCCTACAAGCAATTTCATCTTATGTTCTCCATGATAGGAACTTTGGAGTGACTTTTTTCCCATGTTGAGGGATTGCCATATGATCTAATTATGTTATCATTGTTGAGAGAACTTGCACTAGTGAAAGTATGAACCCTAGGCCTTGTTTCCAAGCATTACAATACCCTTTTTGCTCACTATTGTTACTAGTTACCTTGTTGTTTTATATTTTCAGATTACAAAAACCTATATCTACTATCCATATTACACTTGTATCCTCTTCACCGAACTAGTGCACCTATACAATTTATCATTGTATTGGGTGTGTTGGGGACACAAGAGACTTTTTGTTATTTGGTTACAGGGTTGTTTGAGATAGACCATCTTCATGCTACGCCTCCCACAGATTGATAAACCTTAGGTCATCCACTTGAGGGAAATTTGCTTACAAAACTCTGCGCTTGGAGCACTACTAGAGACCTTACTAGTGGCGCTGGTTTTTTACATAGCAGTAGCGCGGGCACCCATGCTACTTCTAGGGCGCTACAGCTATTACTTAATAGTAGCGCGTTTCTAAACAAGCGCTGCAGCTAAAATACTTATTAGTAGCGCTGCTTCCTCCACAAGCGCTACTACTATCATCACGTAGTAGAAGCGCCCTATTTTCTACCCATGCTACAACTAGGTAAATAGAAATAAAAAATAAAAAAAGAAGTCAGATGCAATATTCATGGAAATCAAGACAAGTCTAGTGCAAATAAACTAAGTTCATAGAACCATCTCACAAGCTGTAACAATACCACATTTACTATAACCACACAATCTCATAAACTAATATAATGACAATGCATGGATAGATCATGTTGATAAGTCTACTAGGTTGTCATACTAGCATATATATAGTTCAGCAGCCACATGCATGCATATGTAGTTCTAGATGATATCGATGACGACCATCATCCTCAAGCCTGGGCGGTGGGTGTTCCTGATAGTAATTAGGATTGCCTGTCCAACATGAAGATTCTAGCCGACGAGGAAGCCCTTCGACCCAACCGATTTGAAGTGTGTGCGACCGTCCGTGTCCACGCCGTATACACAAGTGGCGACGGAGCCCCTCGCGGTAAGGCGTATTCCAGCAGAGCCTTCTTCATCAGGCTTGATACCACAACTCTCAGATAGGCTCTTTGGCAATTTCTGAATAAGAAAAACATATCAATTAATAAGTAGCCTCACACATTCTACACTATCAAAAGACAGTACTACATTTTCGCTAAGCATGAATTCTACTAATAAGTATATATGGATTCTACACTATTAACAGTTCTTTGGATTCTACACGAAGCATATATATCATCGGATTCACTAAGCATATAGATCATCGGATTCACTAAGCATATAAGATTCACTAAGCATATATATCATCGGACTCTACACTAAGTATAACAATAAAGCATATATATCATCGGATTCACTAAGCATATAAGATTCACTAAGCATATATATCATCGGACTCTACACTAAGTATAACTATGAAGCATATATATCAGCGGATTCACTAAACATATAGATCATCAGATTTACTAAGCATATAAGATTCACTAAGCATATATATCATCGGACTCTACACTAAGTATAACAATAAAGCATATAAAATTCACTAAGCATATATATCATCGGACTCTACACTAAGTATAACAATAAAGCATATCATCAAATTACTACAGTAAATGCAACATACCATGATATGCCGATCAACCATGGGACTTGTCAGGCGGGTAACGAATGTCACCCCGACGAAGTCAGCACGTGGCGGAATGATGTCCCATAGGTTGCACACCTCTGTTGGAAATATGCCCTAGAGGCAATAATAAATAAGTTATTACTATATTTCTTTGTTCATGATAATAGTCTTTTATTCATGCTATAACTGTATTATCCGGAAATCGTAATACACGTGTGAATACATAGACCACAATATGTCCCTAGTGAGCCTCTAGTTGACTAGCTCGTTGTGATCAACAGATAGTCATGGTTTCCTGGCTATGGACATTGGATGTCGTTGATAACTGGATCACATCATTAGGAGAATGATGTGATGGGCAAGACCCAATCCTAAGCATAGCACAAAGATCGTGTAGTTCGTTTGCTAGAGCTTTGCCAATGTCAAGTATCTCTTCCTTTGACCATGAGATCGTGTAACTCCTGGATACCGTAGGAGTGCTTTGAGTGTATCAAACGTCACAACGTAACTGGGTGACTATAAAGGTGCACTACAGGTATCTCCGAAAGTATCTATTGTTTTATGCGGATCGAGACTGGGATTTGTCACTCCGTGTAAACGGAGAGGTATCTCTGGGCCCACTCGGTAGGACATCATCATATGCGCAATGTGACCAAGGACTTGATCACGGGATGATGTGTTACGGAATGAGTAAAGTGACTTGCCGGTAACGAGATTGAACAAGGTATCGGTATACCGACGATCGAATCTCGGGCAAGTAAAATACCGCTAGACAAAGGGAATTGAATACGGGATTGATTAAGTCCTTGACATCATGGTTCATCCGATGAGATCATCGTGGAACATGTGGGAGCCAACATGGGTATCCAGATCCCGCTGTTGGTTATTGACCAGAGAACGTCTCGGTCATGTCTGCATGTCTCCCGAACCCGTAGGGTCTACACACTTAAGGTTCGATGACGCTAGGGTTATAAAGGAAGCTTGTATGTGGTAACCGAATGTTGTTCGGAGTCCCGGATGAGATCCCGGACGTCATGAGGAGTTCCGGAATGGTCCGGAGGTAAAGATTTATATATAGGGAGTCCTGTTTCGGCCATCGGGACAAGTTTCGGGGTCATCGGTATTGTACCGGGACCACCGGAAGGGTCCCGGGGGCCCACCGGGTGGGGCCACCTGCCCCAGGGGGGCCACATGGGCTCTAGGGGGTGCGCCTTGGCCTACATGGGCCAAGGGCACCAGCCCCTAGAGGCCCATGCGCCAAGATAAAGGAAAAAGGGAGAGTCCTAAAGGGGGAAGGCACCTCCGAGGTGCCTTGGGGAGGATGGACTCCTCCCCCCTCCTTAGCCGCACCCCTTTCTTGGAGTAGGGGGCAAGGCTGCGCCTCCCCCTTATCCCCTGCCCCTATATATAGTGGAGGGGAGGGAGGGCATCCACACCTGAGCCCTTGGCGCCTCCCTCCCTCCCGTGACACCTCCTCCTCTCCCGTAGGTGCTTGGCGAAGCCCTGCAGGATTGCCACGCTCCTCCATCACCACCACGCCGTTGTGCTGCTGCTGGATGGAGTCTTCCTCAACCTCTCCCTCTCTCCTTGCTGGATCAAGGCGTGGGAGACGTCACCGGGCTGTACGTGTGTTGAACGCGGAGGTGCCGTCCGTTCGGCACTTGATCATCGGTGATCTGAATCACGACGAGTACGACTCCATCAACCCCGTTCACTTGAACGCTTCCGCTTAGCGATCTACAAGGGTATGTAGATGCACTCCTCCTTCTACTCGTTGCTGGTCTCTCCATAGATAGATCTTTGTGTTACGTAGGAAATTTTTTTGAATTTCTGCTACGTTCCCCAACAACCTCCTCCTCGCTCAACCTCATTCTTTGAGCTACGATGGCTTCACCAAGTGGGTCGTCATCATCCTCATCATCCTCATCATCTTCTGCTTTGTTGACATAAATCACGGCCAACTTGGGTCTTTCTGCTCTGAAGGAGAAGCTGATCAACTCACCACCGGTGATACGCATGTGGGTGATGAAATGGACCCATCCATCTCCTCCCACCTGAGTCATATTTCGTCCTTTATCGACCTCCATAGTGTAGGGGTGCTACGTCTTGAGCTTGCGTTGGTTTTCCTTGAAGAGGAAAGGGTGATGCAGCAGAGTAGCGTAAGTATTTCCCTCAGTTTTTAAGAACCAAGGTATCAATCCAGTAGGAGGATCCTCAAAAGTCCCACGCACCTACACAAACAAACAAAGAACTCGCAACCAACGGAATAAAGGGGTTGTCAATCCCTTCACGGCCACTTGCGAAAGTGAGATGTGATAGAGATAGTATGATAAGATAAATATATTTTTGGTATTTTATAATATAGATGCAAAGAGTAAAGATGCAAATAAAAGTAGATTGAAATCAAATATGATAAAAGATAGACCCGGGGGCCATAGGTTTCACTAGAGGCTTCTCTCAAGATAGCATAAGTATTACGGTGGGTGAACAAATTACTGTCGAGCAATTGATAGAAAAGCAAATAATTATGAGATTATCTAGGCATGATCATGTATATAGGCATCACGTCCGCAACAAGTAGACCGACTCCTGCCTGCATCTACTACTATTACTCCACACATCGACCGACTCCTGCCTGCATCTAGAGTATTAAGTTCATAAAGAATAGAGTAACGCATTAAGCAAGATGACGTGATGTAGAGGGATAAACTCAAGCAATATGATATAAACCCCATCTTTTTATCCTCGATGGCAACAATACAATACTTGCCTTGCTGCCCCTGCTGTCATTGGGAAAGGACACCGCAAGATTGAACCCAAAGCTAAGCACTTCTCCCATGGCAAGAAAGATCAATCTAGTAGGCCAAACCAAACTGATAATTCAAAGAGACTTGCAAAGATAACTCAATCATACATAAAAGAATTCAGAGGAGATTCAAATATTTCTCATAGATAAACTTGATCATAAACCCACAATTCATCGGATCTCGACAAACACACCGCAAAAAGAGTTTACATCGAATAGATCTCCACAAGAGAGGGGGAGAACATTGTATTGAGATCCAAAAACAGAGAAGAAGCCATCTAGCTAATAACTATGGACCCGAAGGTTTGTGGTAAACTACTCACAACTCATCGGAGGGGCTATGGTGTTGATGTAGAAGCCCTCCGTGGTCGATTCCCCCTCCGGCGGAGCGCCGACGAAGGCTCCAAGATGGGATCTCGCGGATACAGAAGGTTACGGTGGTGGAAATTGTGTTTCGTTGGCTCTCTGGATGTTTTCGGGGTACGTAGGTATGTATAGGAGGAAGAAGTATGTCGGTGGCCGCTCGAGGGGCCCAGGAGACAGGGGGAGCGCCCAGGAGGGGTGGGCGCGCACTCCTATCTCCTGGAGGCCTCGTCTTCTTCTTGACTTGCACTCCAAGTTCTCCGGATCACGTTCGTTCCAAAAATCACGCTCCCAAAGGTTTCATTCCGTTTGGACTCCGTTTGATATTCCTTTTCTTCGAAATACTGAAATAGGCAAAAAAACAGCAATATGGGCCAGGCCTCTGGTTAGTAGGTTAGTCCCAAAAATGATATAAATGTGTAAAATAAAGCCCATAAATATCCAAAAGGGGTAATATAATAGCATGGAACAATCAAAATTATAGATACGTTGGAGACGTATCAAGCATCCCCAAGCTTAATTCCTGCTCGTCCTCGAGTAGGTAAATGATAAAAACAGAATTTTTGATGTGGAATGCTACCTAGCATAATTCTCAATGTAATTTTCTTTATTGTGGCATGAATGTTCAGATCCAAATGATTCAAGATAAAAGATTATAAAACATAAAAATAATAATACTTTGAAGCATACTAACAAATAATCATGTCCTATCAAAATAGCATAGCCAAAGAAAGCTTATCCCTACAAAATCATATAGTTAGGCCATGCTTCATTTTCATTACACAAAATACTTCCATGATGTACAACCCCGATGACGAGCCGAACAATTGGTTCATACTTTTTAACGCGCTTCAGCTTTTTCAACTCTAATGCAATACATGAGCGCAAGCCATGGACATAGAACTATGGTGGTAAATGGTTGTGGTTGTGAGGACAAAAAGAGGGAGAAGATAGTATCACATCAACTAAGCGGATCAACGGGCTATGGAGATGTCCATCAATAGATATCAATGTGAGTGAGTAGGGATTGCCATGCAACGGATGCACTAGAGCTATAAATATATGAAAGCTCAACAAAAGAAACTAAGTGGGTGTGCATCCAACTCTCTTGCTCAAGAAGACCTAGGGCATTTTGAGGAAGCCCATCATTGGAATATACAAGCCAAGTTCTATAATAAAAATTCCCACTTAGTATATGAAAGTGACAACATAGGAGACTCTCTATCATGAAGATCATGGTGCTACTTTGAAGCACAAGTGTGGAAAAAGAGATAGTAGCATTGTCCCTTCTCTCTTTTTCTCTCATTTTATTTTTTCTTTCTTTTTTTCTTTCTTTTCCTCTTTTCTTCTTCTTTGGCCTCTTATTTTTTTCTTTTTGGGCTTTTTTTTAAAGTCCGAAGTCTCATCCCGACTTGTGGGGGAATCATAGTATTCATCATCCTTTCCTCACTGAGACAATGCTCTAATAATGAAGATCATCACACTTTTATTGATTTACAACTCAAGAATTACAACTCAAAGCTAGAACAAGATATGACTCTATATGAATGCCTCCGGCGGTGTACCGGGATATGTAATGAATCAAGAGCGACATGTATGAAAATTACGAAGGTGGCCTTGCCACAAATATGATGTCAACTACATGATCATGCAAAGAGCAATATGACAATGATGGAACGTGTCATAGTAAATGGAACGGTGGAAAGTTGCATGGCAATATTATCTCGGAATGGCTATAGAAATGCCATAATAGGTAGGTATGGTGGCTGTTTTGAGGAAGGTAAATAATGGGTGCAATACTGGCGAAAGTTGTGCGATATAATAGAGGCTAGCAAAGTGGAAGGATGAGTGTGGGTATATCCATGGACTCACATTAGTCATAAAGAACTCATATACTTATTGCAAAAGTCTACTTAGCCCTGGAAGCAAAGTACTACTATGCATGCCCCTAGAGGGATAGATTGGTAGGAAAAGACCATCGCTCATCCCCGACTGCCACTCATAAGGAAGACAATCAAAAGAGCACCTCATGCAACAAATTTGTCACACAACTTTTACCATACGTGCATGCTACGGGACTTGCCAACTTCAACAAAAGTATTTATCAATTTCATAATTACCCACTAGCATGACTCTAACGTTACTACCTTTATATCTCAAAACAATTATCAAGCATCAAATTGATCATAGCATCCAATTCACTTCCTATGATAGTTTTTATTATACCCAACTTGGATGCTCATCATTCTAGGACCAAATTTGTAACCATAGAAAATACCATGCTGTTCTAAAAGACTCTCAAAATAATATAAGTGAAGCATGAGAGACTAGCAATTTCTTCAAAATTAAGCCACCGCCGTGCTCTAAAAGATATAAGTGAAGCACTAGAGCAAAAACTATCAAGCTCAAAAGATATAAGTGAAGCACAAAGCATATTCTAGCAAATTATAATCAAGTGGGCTTCTCCCAAAAGGTTTGTACAGAAAGGATGATTGTGTTAAACTAAAAAGTAAAGACTAATATAATACATGATGCTCCAAGCAAAACACATATCATGTGGCGAATACAAATATAGCTCCAAGTAAAAGTTACCAATGAACGAAGATGAAAGAGGGGATGCCTTCCCGGGGCATCCCCAAGCTTAGGCTTTTGGCTATTCTTGAATATCTTGGGGTGCCATGGGCATCCCCAAGCTTAGGTTTTTTCCACTCCTTATTCCATAGTCCATCAAAGCTTTACCCAAAACTTGAATACTTCACAACACAAAAGTCAACAGGAAATCTTATAAGCTCCGTTAGTGAAAGAAAATAAAACCACCACATAAGGTACTGTAATGAACTCATTCTTTATTTATTTTGGTGTTAAACCTACTGTATTCCAACTTCTCTATGGGTTA
Organism: Triticum dicoccoides; assembly: GCF_002162155.2. Taxonomy (NCBI): domain Eukaryota; kingdom Viridiplantae; phylum Streptophyta; class Magnoliopsida; order Poales; family Poaceae; genus Triticum; species Triticum dicoccoides. The sequence goes on from NC_041383.1 coordinate 42,910,441, forward strand.
TAAACTATTTTACTTGCCATAGATGCATCAAAATAAGCAAACAACACACGAAAAACAGAATCTGTCAAAAACAGAACAGTCTGTAGCAATTTGTAACTAACGTAAACTTTTGGAACTCTAAAACTCCTACCAAAATAGGAAGTCCTGGAAAATTTGTCTATTGATCAGCATCAAAACGAATCAACGCAAAAGCTCGTTTCTGTGATTTAACAAAATTAAATTCGTGCGTGCAAAGTTTCTGTTTTTCAGCAGAATCAAATCAACTATCATCATAGGTTATCCTATAGGTTCTACTTGGCACAGACACTAATTAAAGGATAAAAACACATCTAAACAGAAGGTATATGCAAAATTTATTACTAAACAGGAACAAGAACAAAAAACAGAAAGAAAATTGGGTTGCCTCCCAACTAGCGCTATCGTTTAACGCCCCTAGCTAGGCATAAAAGCGAAGATAGATCTAAGTAGTGCCATCTTTGGCACTAAATTCATAAGTAGCCCGCATGATATATTCATAAGGTTATTTAACTTTCTTTCTTGTAAATTGCTCCATGCCTTTCCTTAATGGAAATTGGAATCTAATACTCCCTTCCTTCACCAATCGTTTTAAGGAAAGGTCTACCAAGGATAATAGGGCAAGAAAGATTGCAACCTATATCAAGAACGATAAAATCTACGGGCACCAAATTTCTATTTGCAACAATGAGAACATCACGGGTCCTTCCCATTGGATTTTTAATGGTGGAATCCGCAAGTTGCAAATTTAAAGAGCAATCATCAAGATCATGGAAACCTAGAATATGACATAAAGTTTTCGGAATCGTGGAAACACTAGCACCCAAATCACACAAAGCAAAACACTCATGATCTGTAATTCTAATCTTTATAGTAGGTTCCCACTAATCATTATGTTTTCTAGGTATAGAAACTTCCAAATTAAGTTTTTCATCATAAGATTTCATCAAGGCATCAACGATATGTTTGGCAAAAGCTTTATTTTGACTATAAGCATGAGGAGAATTAACAACGGATTGCAACAAGGAAATACAACCTTCTAAAGAACAATTATCATAATCATATTCCTTGAAATCCGAGATAGTGGGTTCAATGCTATATAAAGTCATGACCTCTCCAATCTCACTTTTACCAATTTTAGCATCAAGATCTAAAAACTACGAATTCTTGGGACGCCTTCTAACTAAAGTTGACTCATCTCCAGTCCCATTATTATCAAGATTCATATTGCAAAACAAAGATATAATAGGAGACACATCAATAACTTTAAGATCTTCATCATTATTTTCATCTAACTTTTCTGGTTTGGCAGCCATCTTATTAACTAAGGTAGCTTGCTTATCAGAAATCTTGGCTATAGCATTTTCAAGCTGGGTAATTTGGGAGATCGCACCATAAAATTCTTTATTCATATCATCAAGCTCCTTATTCATAAACCCCAAAAAACCTTTTTGTTCTTTAAGCTCTTTTCTGAAAAATTATTATGGTCAAATTGCAAATTCATAAAGCTTCTAATATTTTATTCAATCTCTTCCAACCTTCTAAGAAGGTGGTCGGTACTCTTAGGCAAAGCCATAAGGACAAACAGGCACACAAGCAAACATAAAAAGGCAAGGGTGAAGTGGGGGAGAGGAAAATGAGAGGCAAATGGCAAATATATAAATGCGAGGGAGATGAGTTTTTGATGGGTACTTGGTATGTCTTGACTTGAGCGAAGACCTCCCCGGCAACGGCGCCAGAAATCCTTCTTGCTACGTCTTGAGCTTGCATTGGTCTTCCTTGAAGAGGAAAGGGTGATGCAACAGAGTAGCGTTAGTATTTCCCTCAGTTTCTGAGAACCAAGGTATCAATCCAGTAGGAGGCTCTGATAACCCACAAGTATAGGGGATCACAACAGTTTTTGAGGGTAGAGTATTCAACCCAAATTTATTGATTCGATACAAGGGGAGCCAAAGAATATTCTCAAGTATTAGCAGCTGAGTTGTCAATTCAACCACACCTGGAAACTTAGTATCTGCAGCAAAGTGTTTAGTAGCAAAGTAATATGATAGTGGTGGTAACGGTAACAAAAGTAAAGACAACAAAAGTAATGTTTTTGGTATTTTGTAGTGATTGTAACATTAGCAACGGAAAAGTAAATAAGCGAGAACCAGTATATGGAAAACTCGTAGGCACCGGATTAGCGATCGATAACTATGCCGGATGCGGTCGTCATGTAACAGTCATAACATAGGGTGACACAGAACTAGCTCCAGTTCATCAATGTAATGTAGGCATGTATTCCGTATATAGTCATACGTGCTTATGGAAAAGAACTTGCATGACATCTTTTGTCCTACCCTCCGGAGGCAGCAGGGTCCTTTTGGAAAGTAAGGGATATTAAGGCCTCTTTTTAATAGAGAACCAGAACAAAGCATTAGCACATAGTGAATACATGAACTCCTCAAACTATGGTCATCACTGGGAGTGGTCCCGATTATTGTCACTTCGGGGTTGCCGGATCATAACACATAGTAGGTGACTATAGACTTGCAAGATAGGATCAAGAACACACATATATTCATGAGAACATAATAGGTTCAGATCTGAAATCATGGCACTCGGGCCCTAGTGACAAGCATTAAGCATAGCAAAGTCATAGCAACATCAATCTCAGAACATAATGGATACTAGGGATCAAACCCTAACAAAACTAACTCGATTACATGATAAATCTCATCCAACCCGTCACCGTCCAGCAAGCCTACAATGGAATTACTCACGCACGGCGATGAGCATCATGAAATTGGTGATGGAGGATGGTTGATGATGACGACGGCGACGAATCCCCCTCTCCGGAGCCCCGAACGGACTCCAGATCAGCCCTCCCGAGAGAGATTAGGGCTTGGCGGCGGCTCCGTATCGTGAAACACGATGATTTCTTCTCCCTAATTTTTTTCTCCCCGAAAGCCAATATATGGAGTTGGAGTTGGCGTCGGAGGGCCACCAGGAGGCCCACGAGGTAGGGGGGCGCGCCCAGGGGGGAGGGCGCCCCCCACCCTCGTGGACAGGGTGTGGGCCCCCTGGTCTTCATCTTTGGCGAGGAGTTTTTATTGTTTTTTCTAAGGTGTTCCGTGGAGTTTCAGGTCATTCCAAGAACTTTTATTTTCTGCACATAAAACAACACCATGGCAATTCTGCTGAAAACAGCGTCAGTCCGGGTTAGTTACATTCAAATCATACAAGGTAGAGTCCAAAACAAGGGCAAAAGTGTTTGTAAAAGTAGATACGACGGAGACGTATCAACTCCCCCAAGCTTAAACCCTTGCTTGTCCTCAAGAAATTCAGTTGACAAACTAAAAGAGAAAAAGAAAAACTTTTACAAAATTAGTTTGCTCTTCTTGTTGTAAACATGAAAAGCCAGCATTCAAGTTTCAACAAATATTATGAACTAACCATACTCACAATAACAGTAGGTCTCACAATTACTCATATCAATAGAATAATCAGCTAGCGAGCCATAATAATAAAATTCGGATGACAACACTTTCTCAAAATAATCATAACATGATATAACAAAATGGTATCTCGCTAGCCCTTTATGAGATCGCAAAACATAAATGCAGAGCACCTTTAAGGATCAAGGACTGACTAAACATTGTAATTCATGGTAAAAGAGATCCAGTCAAGTTATACCCAATATAAACCAATAATAATGAATGCAAACGACAGTGTGCTCTCCAGCGGGTGCTTTCTAATAAGAAGGATGATGACTCAACATAAAAGTAAATAGATAGGCCCTTCATAGAAGGAAGCAGGGATTTGTAGAGATGCTAGAGCTCGGTTTTAAAATAGAGATTGAATAACATTTTGAGCGGCATACTTTTGTTGTCAACGCAACAACTATGAGATGATGATATCTTCCATGCTAAACAAATTATAGGCGGTTCCCAAACAGAATGGTAAAGTTTATACTCCCCCTCCTCCACAAGCATCAATCCATGGCTTGCTCGAAACAACGAGTGCCTCCAACATTCAATGGGTCCCAGGGGGAGTTTTGTTTGCAGTTATTTTGATTTAGTTTGCATAAAGCATGGGACTGGGCATCCCAGAGAACAGCCATTTTTCTCGTGAATGAGGAGCGGAGTCCACTCCTCTTTAGAATAACCGCCTAACATGGAAGATAAGGGCAGCCCTAATTGAAACATGAGCTGCTCGAGCATACAAAACAGAATTTCATTTGAAGGTTTGGAGTTTGGCACATACAAATTTACTTGGAACGGCAGGTAGATACCGCATATAGGAAGGTATAGTGGACTCATATGGAATAACTTTGGGGTTTAAGGAGTTTGGATGCATAAGCAGTATTCCCGCTTAGTACAGGTGAAGGCTAGCAAAAGACTGGGAAGCGATCAACTGAGAGAGCGACAACAGTCGTAAACATGCATTAAAATTAATTTACACCGAATACAAGCACGAGTAGGATATAATCTACCATGAACATAAATATCATGAAGGCTATGTTGATTTGATCCAACTACATGCGTGAACATGTGCCAAGTCTAGTCACTCAATTCATTTAAAGGAGGATACCATCCCATCATACCACATCATAATCATTCTAATAGCATGTGGGCACGCAAGGTAAACCATTATAACTCATAGCTAATCAAGCATGGCACAAGCAACTATAATCTCTAAATGTCATTGCAAATATGTTCTCTTCATAATAGCTGACTCAGGAACGATGAATCATCATATTTACAAAAACAAGAGAGGTTGAGTTCATACCAGCTTTTCTCATCCCAATAAGTCCATCATATATCATCATTATTGCCTTTCACTTGCATGACCGAACGATGTGTATAATAATAAGAGTGCACGTGCATAGGACTAAGCTGGAATCTGCAAGCATTCAACTCAAGAGAGAAGACAAGTAATATGGGCTCTAAGTTAAATAAATAGTCATGCATATAAGAGCCACTAAGCATTTTCAATATAGTCTTCTCGACCCCCAAAGAAAGGAAAAGAAATGAAAACTATTTACATGGGAAAGCTCCCAACAAGCAAAAAAAGAACAGGAAGTATTTTTGGGTTTTCTTTTTAATTACTACAGCAAAGAAATAAATTACTACTAATTTTTTTTCGTTTTTTCTTAAGGTTTAGCAAACACACAAGAAGAAAGAAGGAAAAATAAAATAAACTAGCATGGATATTACAGTGAAAGAGTATGGGCACCGACATCTAGCAATGAGTGTGTGTGAACATAAATGTAATGTCAGTGGGAAATACGTACTCCCCCAAGCTTAGGCTTTTGGCCTAAGTTGGTCTATTGCCAGGGATAGCCTGGCGGATACCCGTAGGTGAAGCTGGGGTCATACTGTGACGAAGAAGGCTCCGGCTGCCACTGGCTGGCAACCTCCTCTGGATTCCAAGAATAAACAGATAGTCGTGGAGGCTCATCTTGTGGCTTCGGTTCCGGGGCTGGTGCAGGATTCCGATAGGCTTGAACAGCCGACCATGGAATGATGTGAGGACCTGCCGATAAGTTAAACAAAGAAGGAGCAGGCAAAGTAATAGTCTCAGGGTGATGTTTATCAAAGTATAATTTGTATTTGAGCTCCCCTTCGCGACTCTTAACAAGAAAGTCATGCGCTATCATACTCATATAATCTAAATAAGCACGGAGCAGTGTTGTTTCTTCTTTCTCCTCATGCCTAATAGGTATTTCAAAATGTTCAGCTAGGCGTGAAGCATAAATGCCTCCAAAGATGGGGCCATTAGTACGGTTCAGACTTAACCGTCTAGCAACAATTCCACCCATACTAACAGAGTTATTGCGGTATAAACTATGGAACAAAATAATAATATCAGGAACACTAAGGTTCCCACAGTTTCCGCGTCCAATCAAGCAACGACGAGCAAATAAGGCAAAGTAGCGTAAAACAGGAAAATGTATGCTAGTGATCCTTGCATCAGAAACCTTCCTGGTTTCTCCCACAGTGATAGTGTTAATAAAAGCTTCTACTTCATTACGGTGGGGTTCATCTATGGTTCCCTCAAAGGGTATTCTGCAAACCTCGCAGAATTCAGCTAATGCCATCTCTTTAACAACGTCATATAAATGAAATTCTACTGTTGGAGGTGATTTCTTAGGGAAAAAGTAGAAATTTTGCAGAAAAAGTATTTGTGAGTAAGAGATACTGATGACGTTGGTCGCGAAGGAAGTCGGTGAGGCCAGCGTTCTCAATCAGTAAATGGAAATCCTCATAAATCCCGGCTCTCCTCAAAAAGTCATCGGAAGGCCATTCACACGGCCGGACCTCCGTGGTGCGAGGCAAATTAAATTTGGGCTTCTGCTCTTCTTCCTTTTGTTTTTCCTTCAAGCTTCGGCTCGATGAGCCCCTCAAAAGTCTCTTCATTATTTTCTCAAACAATCTGAAATTTTTAGTAACTTCAAATAAAAGTGAACCAACTTCAATAAAATTGATAGTAACAACTCCCACAAGTGTCTAGAGCCTATATAAAGCATTGGAACTACTTGGAACCATATAAATTTGACATGCAAGCTCAAGAACATGGTCACCTATGCAGCACAAATTTGCAATGAATAAAGCACTAGAACAAAAACTAATTGGACCAATGGTGGAGTCACATACCAAGGAACAATCTCCCCAAGCAGTTTTGTGAGAAGTGCTTTGAGCAAGGAGATCGAAAATCACAGCAACGGGGGCTGGAACTCGTGCTTGAGTTGGTTTTTCGTGTTTGTGTGAGGCAGCGGAAGAAGATGGGTGCAGGAATAAGTGGAGGAGGGCCACTATGGGCCCACGAGGTAGGGGGCGCGCCTAGGTGGTAGGGCGCGCCCTCCACCCTCGTGGCCAGGTGGCAGCTCCCCCCGCGGTAATTTTTGCACAGTAAATCCTCAAATATCCCGAAAAAATCATATTAAATTGGCATGTCATTCTGAGGTCTTTTATTTTCAGGATATTTTTATATTGCACGGATAAGTCGGAGGACAGACAGAAAAATACTATTTTACTTTATTTCCACTAAATAAAAAGGAAATATAAAGAGGGTACAAAAGGTTGTGCTTCTAGTTTCATCCATCTCGTGATCATCAAAATGAACCCACTAACAAGGTTGATCAAGTCTTGTTAACAAACTCATTCCAAATAATCACGGTACCGGAGAAATTTCGAATAACACTAAGTTACCTCAACGGGGATATGAAAATCCCCAACAATAAGAATATCATACCTTTTCTTGACAGTAGGGAGATGAAATTCAAAACCTCCAAATATAATCGACGGAATTTTTCCAATAGAGTTGATACTATAAACTTGAGGTTGTTTTCTCGGAAAGTGTACCGTGTGCTCATTGCCATTAACATGAAAAGTGGCATTGCCTTTGTTGCAATCAGTAACAGCCCCTGCAGTATTAAGGAAAGGTCTTCCAAGAATAATAGACATACTATCATCCTCGGGAATATCAAGAATAAAAAAGTCCATTAAAATAGTAACTTTGCAACCACAACAGGCACATCCTCACAAATACCGACAGTTATAGCAGTTGATTTATCAGCTATTTGCAAAGATATTTCAGTAGGTGTTAACTTATTCAAGTCAAGTCTACGATATAAAGAGAGAGGCATAACACTGACACCGGCTCCAAGATCACATGAAGCAGTTTTAACATAATTTCTCTTAATGGAGCATGGTATAGTAGGTACTGCTGGATCTCCAAGTTTCTTTGTTATTCCACCCTTAAAAGTATAATTAGGAAGCATGGTGGAAATTTCAGCTTCAGGTATCTTTCTTTTATTTGTAATGATATCCTTCATATACTTAGCATAAGGATTTGTTTTGAGCACATTAGTTAATCGCATACGCAAAAAGATGGGTCTAATCATTTCATCAAAGCGCTCAAAATCCTCATCATCCTTTTTCTGGGATGGTTTCGGAGGAAAAGGCATGGGTTTCTGAACCCATGGTTCCCTTTCTTTACCATGTTTCCTAGCAACAAAGTCTCTTTTATCATAACGTGGATTCTTTGATTGTGGGTTATCAAGATCAACAGCAGGTTCAACGTCTACATCATTATCATTACTAGGTTGAGCATCATCATGAACATTATCATTAACATTATCACTAGGTCCATGTTCATCACCTGATTGTGTTTCAACATCAGACATGGAAATATCATTTGGATTCTCAGGTGGTTCAGCAATAGGTTCACTAGAAGTTTGCAAAGTCCTATCATTTTCCTTTTTCTTCCTCTTAGAAGAACTAGGTACATCAATATTATTTCTCTGAGAATCTTGCTCGATTCTCTTAGGGTGACCTTCAGGATACAAAGGTACCTGAGTCATTCTACCCGTTCTAGTAGCCACTCTAACAGCATAATCATTTTTCTTACTATTCATTTCATCAAGCACTTTTTTCTGAGCTTTAAGTACTTGTTCTACTTGAGTGGTAACCATAGAAGCATGTTTTCTAACAAGTTTAAGTTCACCTCTAATATCAGCCATTTAATCACCCAAGCGTTTAATCATAAAGGTATTCTGTTTTAATTGTCTACCAAAATAAGCATTAAAGTCATCTTGCTTAAACATAAAGCCATCAAACTCATCCAATCACTGACTAGCAATTTTAGTAGGAGGGACTTCAGCTTTATCATATCTATAGAGAGAATTTACCTTTACTACCTGTGTCGGGATATCGGGAGGTTCTTCAGTAAATAAGTAGTTGAGATCATATACTTCTTCAACAGGCGGTAAATTAAGGCCATGTATTTCTTCAATAGGAGGTAAATTCTTAACATCTTCAGCTTTAATACCTTTTTCTTTCATACATTTCTTTGCCTCTTGCATATCTTCGGGACTGAGAAATAGAACACCTCTCTTCTTCGGAGTTGGTTTAGGAATAGGCTCAGTAATTGGCTCTAGAGCCGGCTCAGGAGGTGGCTCAGGAGGTGCCCAATTGTTTTCATTTTTCAACATATTATTCAATAGAATTTTAGCTTCATCCGGTGTTCTTTCCCTGAAAAGAGAACCAACACAACTATCCAGGTAACCTCTGGAAGCATCAGTTAGTCCATTATAAAAGATATCAAGTCTTTTAGGTTTCTTAAGAGGATGATCAGGCAAAGCATTAAGTAACTTGAGAAGCCTCCCGCAAGCTTGTGGGAGACTCTCTTCTTCAATTTGCACGAAGTTGTATATTTCCCTCAAATCAGCTTGTTTCTTATGAGCAGGGAAATATTTAGCAGAGAAGTAATAAATCATATCCTGGGGCTTTGCACACAACCAGGATCAAGAGAATTAAACCATATCTTAGCATCACCCTCTAATGAGAAAGGAAATATTTTGAGTAAATAAAGGTAGCGCGATCTCTCATTATTAGTAAACAGGGCAGCTATATGATTTAACTTAGTAAGATGTGCCACAACAGTTTTAGAGTCATAACCATAGAAATGATCAAATTCAACCAAAGTAATATATCTGGATCAACAGAAAAATCATAATAATCCTTATCGGGAACACAGATAGGCGAAGTAGCAAAAGCAGGGTCGGGTCTCATTCTATCTCTAAGAGATTCTTTACTCCATTTAACTAGCAACCTCTTAAGTTCATATCTATCCTAGCAAGCAAAAATAGCTGCAGAAGATTCCGCATCAAAAAGATAACCCTCAGGAATAGCAGGCATATTCTTATCATCACTATCATCATCGTATTCAGGTTCAATAATTTCTCTTTCTCTAGATCTAGCAATTTGCTCATCAAGAAATTCACCAAGGGGCACAGTAGTATCAAGCATAGAAGTAGTTTCATCATAAGTATCATGCATAGCAGAAGTGGCATCATCAATAACATGCGACATATCAGAGTTCATAGCAGTAGCAGGTTTAGGTGTCGCAAGCTTACTTATAACGGAAGGAGAATCTAGTGCAGAGCTAGATGGCAGTTCCTTACCTCCCCTCGTAGTTGAGGGCAAAATAGTAGTTCGATCGTCTTTCAAGTTCTTCATAGTGTCCAGAAGATATAAATCCCAAGTGACTCAAAGAATAGAGCTATGCTCCCTGGCAACGGCGCCAGAAAAAGGTCTTGGTAACCCACAAGTATAGGGGATTGCAGCAGTTTTCGAGGGTAGAGTATTCAACCCAAATTTATTGATTCGACACAAGGGGAGCCAAAGAATATTCTCAAGTATTAGCAGCTGAGTTGTCAATTCAACCACACCTGGAAAATTAGTATCTGCAGCAAAGTGTTTAGTAGCAAAGTAATATGATAGAGGTGGTAACGGTAACAAAAGTAAAGACAGCAAAAGTAATGTTTTTGGTATTTTGTAGTGATTGTAACAGTAGCAACGGAAAAGTAAATAAGCGAGAACCAGTATATGGAAAACTCGTAGGCACCGGATTAGCGATGGATAATTATGTCGGATGCGGTTTGTCATGTAACAGTCATAACATAGGGTGACACAGACTAGCTCTAGTTCATCAATGTAATGTAGGCATGTATTTCATATATAGTCATACGTGCTTATGGAAAAGAACTTGCACGACATCTTTTGTCCTACCCTCCCGTGGCAGCGGGGTCCTATTGGAAACTAAGGGATATTAAGGCCTCCTTTTAATAGAGAACCGGAACAAAGCATTAGAACATAGTGAATACATGAACTCCTCAAACTATGGTCATCACCGGGAGTGGTCCCGATTATTGTCACTTCGGGGTTGCCGGATCATAACACATAGTAGGTGACTATAGACTTGCAAGATAGGATCAAGAAAACACATATATTCAAGAAAACATAATAGGTTCAGATCTGAAATCATGGAACTCGGGCCCTAGTGACAAGCATTAAGCATAGCAAAGTCATAGCAACATCAATCTGAGAACATAATGGATACTAGGGATCAAACCCTAACAAAACTAACTCGATTACATGATAAATCTCATCCAACCGATCACTGTCCAGCAAGCCTACGATGGAATTACTCACGCACGGCGGTGAGCATCATGAAATTGGTGATGGGGGATGGTTGATGATGACAACGGCGACGAATCCCCCTCTCCGGAGCCCCGAACGGACTCCAGATCAACCCTCCCGAGAGAGATTAGGGCTTGGCGGCGGTTCCGTATCGTAAAACTCGATGATTTCTTTTCCCTGATTTTTTTCTCCCAGAAAGCCAATATATGGAGTTGAGGTTGGCGTCAGAGGGCCACCAGGGGGCCCATGAGGTAGGGGGTGCGCCCAGGGGGGGGGCGCCCCCACCCTCGTGGACAGGGTGTGGGCCCCCTGGTCTTCATCTTTGGCGAGGATTTTTTATTGTTTTTTCTAAGGTGTTCCGTGGAGTTTCAGGTCATTCCAAGAACTTTTATTTTCTGCACATAAAACAACACCATGGCAATTCTGCTGAAAACAACGTCAGTCCGGGTTAGTTCCATTCAAATCATACAAGTTAGAGTCCAAAACAAGGGCAAAAGTGTTTGGAAAAGTAGATACGACAGAGACGTATCAGGCTCCTCAAAAGTCCCATGCACCTACACAAACAAACAAAGAACTCGCAACCAACGCAATAAAGGAGTTGTCAATCCCTTCATGGCCACTTGCGAAAGTGAGATGTGATAGAGATAGTATGATAAGATAAATATATTTTTGGTATTTTATAATATAGATGCAAAGAGTAAAGATGCAAATAAAAGTAGATTGAAAGAAAATATGATAAAAGATAGACTCGGGGGCCATAGGTTTCACTAGAGGCTTCTCTCAAGACAACATAAGAATTACGATGGGTGAACAAATTACTGTCGAGCAATTGATAGAAAAGCTAATAATTATGAGATTATCTAGGCATGATCATGTATATAGGCATCATGTCCGCAACAAGTAGACCGACTCCTGCCTGCATCTACTACTATTACTCCACACATCGACCGACTCCTGCCTGCATCTAGAGTATTAAGTTCATAAAGAACAGAGAAACACATTAAGCAAGATGACATGATGTAGAGGGATAAACTCAAGCAATATGATATAAAACCCATCTTTTTATCCTCGATGGCAACAATACAATACGTGCCTTGCTGCCCCTGTTGTCACTAGGAAAGGACACCGCAAGATTGAACCCAATGCTAAGCACTTCTTCCATGGCAAGAAAGATCAATCTAGTAGGCCAAACCAAACTGATAATTCAAAGAGACTTGCAAACATAACTCAATCATACATAAAAGAATTCAGATGAGATTCATATATTTCTCATAGATAAACTTGATCATAAACCCACAATTCATTGGATCTCGACAAACACACCGCAAAAAGAGTTTACATCGAATAGATCTCCACAAGAGAGGGGGAGAACATTGTATTGATATCCAAAAAGAGAGAAGAAGCCATCTATCTAATAACTATGGACCCAAAGGTCTATGGTAAACTACTCACAACTCATCGGAGGGGCTATGGTGTTGATGTAGAAGCCCTTCGTGGTTGATTCCCCCTCCGGTGGAGCACCGGCGAAGGCTCCAAGATGGGATCTCGCGGATACAGAAGGTTACGGCGGTGGAAATTGTGTTTCATTGGCTCCTTGGATGTTTTCGGGGTACGTAGGTATATAGGAGGAAGAAGTACGTCGGTGGCCGCTCAAGGGGCCCACGAGACAGGGGGGCGCACCCAGGAGGGGTGGGCGCGCCCTCCTATCTCCTGGAGGCCTCGTCTGCTTCTTGACTTGCACTCCAAGTTCTCCGGATCACATTCGTTCCAAAAATCATGCTCCCGAAGGTTTCATTCCGTTTAGTCGCCATTTGGTATTCCTTTTCTTCGAAATACTGGAATAGGCAAAAAAACAGCAATACGGGCTGGGCCTCCGGTTAGTAGGTTAGTCCCAAAAATGATATAAATGTGTAAAATAAAGCCCATAAACATCCAAAAGGGGTAATATATTAGCATGGAACAATAAAAAATTATAGATACGTTGGAGACGTATCAAGGCCCCCCAGGAGCCGCAAAGGTCACAGAGTCTCCGGTCAGCTTGTTGAATTTTGCCCTCACATTGCATGGGAAATCTGTGTACAAAGAACAAAATGATATATACACGATGCATTAATGCCAATAACACTAAAAACAAAATAGTGGTTACTAGTTTCATATAATTTATTACCGCCGCATGAAGAAACTAGACTCGAAGTAGATGCCGAACAGCGTGCCAGTTGCAAGGCTACTGGCGCACCTTGACTTGCACCGTCGACATGGTGGTGGTGGTGGCGGCGCCATTTCCCTAAAGCAATATGATTAAAGGATTAATGATCCAAAAAGTAAGCATAAAGTTTTCAATACACATCAGGTTTTGAATAATATACACATCAGGTTCACATGGCAAGCAAAATAACAACTAAATTGTAGTTCAGTTCAAACAATAACCTAATAGAGATCATGTAACTCAAACAGAGCCTAACAATATAAGATAAATGGCATATTGCCATTATTGCGCAAGCAGACAAGCAAAAGTAGTTCAATCGAGAGAGAGAACACATCTCTAAACCCTAGAACACTAGGCACCGCCGCCGCCGCCACTAAACAAAAGCCAAGGCAGGACGAGAGAGAGAACCACTCTCTAAACCCTAGAACACTAGGCACCGCCGCCGCCGCCACTGCTCCAGGGACAAGAACCAAGGAAGAAGAAACCAAGCCTCCGCCATTCTACTTCCCTTAATCCCTCCTCGCTCAGGTTAGTTCACTCGCTCCCTTCTGCTGCCCTCATTCCCCCCCTCCCGCCTCTACCCGCTTCCTTTTCTGTCTCCTAGATTCGACCAAGTTTGGCTGACCAAACTTGTGCATATGGGTTAGTTCCTCACCTAACCCCTCTCTCTACTCTCACCTAACCCCTCTCTCGCATCACTGAGGCTCGGCGGCCCTGTTGCTTTTTTGGTCCATGCTCGGCGACACCGACACTGACTACGTGCTCTACAAGGACGCCACCAAACCATCAACACACGCTGCCTCTCCAGTCCTGTGCTAAAAATGACAGAACCTGCATCAGCTTCACCGACGAGCAGAGCCATACTAATAACTACACCTTCACCGCTTTAATCTCCAACGACAAGGGTCAGCGTCAGTGATGAACAGTCACCGTTCGTTCAGCAAGGGCAGCATAGCACGCTGCTCTCTCGCTGCTGCTCCTCCCATCGCACGCTATCCAGCAGCTCCCGCCGCCTCCTATACCTCTCCTGCAGCGCTCCCGCCGCCCAACAAAAAGCCTATACTTCTCTCCCACCTAACCCCTCTCTCTACTCTCTCCCCAATCACGCGAGGAAACAAGCCTGGAACATGTCGCATCGAAGCATGGAGCCACAGTGCAATCCCTAAATCCCTTTCCCCCACGCGAAATCCCAAAACATGACAAGAATCCATGGCAAATCGATCGGAGCCTAGCTAGCTAGTGGTGGCGCACGAGGGGAGGAGGAGATTGAGGGGGACTTACGGGGCTGGAGTGTCGGAGGAGGCGAGAGGCGACCGCGCGTGGTGGCGGTGCATGGCGCCGTCGACGGGGGTGAGGCGGCCGGGGATGAACCCTAACCACGGCGGTGTCATCGTGCGGAGGGGATCGATAATGTGAGAGTGAGGGGGTGGGGGGGCGCTTGGGCCGGTTTTCTTTTCCTCTAGTAGTAGCGCTGGGTAGAGGCCAGCGCTACTGCTAAGCCCACCAGCTATAGCGCCCGTTCGAAACAAACGCTACATGTAAGTGGGCTAGCGTTTTTCCCCTGTGGCCCATGTAATAGCAGTGCGGCCCAAGCTAACAAATGCTACTGTTATTTAGTAGTACTAGCGTGTTTTCTACCCAGAGTTACTGGTAAATACTAGTAGCATGGGGTCATAAACAGGCGCTATTGATAACCTTCTGTCTATAAGCACTTTCCTAGTAGTGGAGGCCCAACACGAGTCTACAAGAAGAAGGTTGCGTAGTAGATATCAACCAACATGGGCTACCACTGTTGAAGCTAAATTTGGAAGATCCCTCGATAGGTATCATAAGCTAGGCTAGGTGCGATAGTAACAAGGACACAAGATTTACCGAGGTCTGGGCTCTCATGAAGGAGATAATACCCTATGTATACTCTTTACTTTATTGCGCTGGGGTGTACCGAGAATACAAAGTATCAGGAGATTGTAAGTTGTTTATCTATGAGTCTGAACCCTAGTTTAGATAAGACACCAGGGACCCTATCATACATGGATCCTAGTCGGCTGCGTATGGGGAGGTAGATTCCTCTACAAATCCAATTTCTTCTCTTGTACGTCAAGTATTCTAGAATCTTCCGATTATAAGCCACGTGCTACCCGATGTGGCTTGGGACGGAATTAACAAAGGGGTCATTTGCCCGGGACCTGTCATGATGAGATGCCCCTTAGCCAAGATACCATCAGTTTATTCGTCAATGAGCAATATGAATGGGAAACTAAGAGTGAACATGGAGATAATGGGGAACAAGATGATGATGAGTCTAGGTAAGAAGAAAGAGGTGGAAGTGATATTGAGGATGACATGGGCAATTGCTTTATTTCCTGTGGTGTGCATGTTATTAATGCAACTAGAGAAGAGAAGGGGCAACACCATAATATTTTTCACACTCTTGTCACCATCGAGAACAAGGTTTGCAAAACTATTGTTGACAATGGTAGCTACAACAACATTGGAAGTTCAAATTTAGTGGAGAGGTTGGGATTGAAACAAATAAGACACCCAAGTCTCTATAAGATGCAATTACTCAATGATTATGAAACACTCTGAGTGAATAACTGGTTGACCGTTCAGTTTTCCATTGGAAAGTACCGAGTTCAAGTAGAGTGTCACGCTATGCCAATGCAAGTCTGCCAACTGTTGTTGGGAAATCCTTAGTTGTTTGATCATGATGTTCAAATCACCGGTTGTGCTAATCGTCTCACATTCTACTATGAAGGAGAGCACATATCCTTGCTCCCTTCGATACCTGAAGACATATTAATGGACTATCTCAAAAAGAAAGAGCGAGAGCGAGGTCCACCAACATTGTGTGTGTGTGTGTGTGTGTGAGAGAGAGAGAGAGAGCTTAAAACCAAACAAAACCCCATAACTCAAATTAAGCAAGACACAGGAAAATAGGGATTTGCAATGATGGCTAGGAAAGAGTTAGGGGAGAGAATCCAATTCTTTGTTCTTTGTACATATATGGAAAATTTCCTTAATTGCTCTACTTCTTTGCAACCATTACAAAACTTAGAACTTAGCACAGTTCCATAACAACTGATAGATCAACAATAATCAATCTTCAAAGTTCCGGGCATCATTTTTCAAACCGAGATCCTTTTTTGTGAATGCTGCCCAACCATGTCTCTTCATGTACGACTCCCTAATAACCATCTTGATTAGCATCACTGCTTCCCCTAGGCTTCTTTAACCTTGTGCTTTATATAACAATGCCTAAGGATCAATACGACCATCGCCTGCAACGTCTCAATCCTAAATCAACCGGTACCACATCATCATCCGCCCCGGGCGACAAAGATCTCCACTTTGCCCGCCTCATGTTGTCCCAAAGAAGCGGCACAACTCCTAGTCACATCCTTATGTTATTTAATCCTCCATGCCTGCCTCTCTGATGCCTCGCAACAAGCTATGGGGTGGTGCGGTAAGGGAAGGACCTATCGACACAAGGACTGATGGTGCACTCAGAGAAGATGAAAGGAAAAGGAAAAGAGTAAAACAATGGGACATTATTTGTTGGTCCGCTTGGCGATCTCCTAACGTCCGCATTTCCCTGCTTCATCGTTCTTCCTCAAATTTGGAGTTGTCATGTCGTTGGCGTGTGTGGCCGACTATTTGATGGGGTCTTCCTGTGGCTTCATGGGTTGGTGTAGTGAGGGTATCATGGATGGATGTCAATGGCAAAGTTGAAGTTGCTTGCTCGAGGAGGAGTAATGACAATGTTTCTTGTGTGCTACCTCGGGTGATTCTGTCCTCGGCAGTGCGTGTGATGTTCCGATGTATACCACACTAGTAGAAAAAGGGCCTAATGTGAAGCACATTAGTCCCGGTTTGTAACAAAGCCGGCACTAATGTGATCACTAGTGCCGATCCAAACAGCTAAGGGGGCGGAGATCATTAGTACCGGTTCGTGGCGACCCTTTAGTACCGGCTCGAGCCACGAACCGGTACTAAAGTCGCTGTTGCAGGTTGTGGTCAGGCTGGGGGCCCACCGACACCTTTAGTACTGGTTCATGCCACAAACCGGTACTAGAGGTTCCTAGTTGACAACGGTTTTTTAGCCCCACGCCGCTCCGCTAACAGAGTTTTTACCACCTTAAATATGTTACTTCTCAAACTATCACAACCACTTGGTCTTCATTGAACTCTATGTGTAGAATTTGTGGCCGCGATATGAGTCTTCTCCGGTTCCAACAGGAGAGGACTCATATTGACAATTCAGATTGTACACAAAAAGATCATTGATGATCAATGTATTTTTGACGTATTCTCTGTAGCAGTAGCGCATTTTGGCTGAAAGGCGGTACTGATCAATGTATTTTATGCATATTTTTACATGTTTACACAAGAGCCGGTTTGAACTGGACAATCTCTTAGGAAGTATCAAGGTTTCAGACGAAAACTAATCTGTTACACCGGCTATTCAATATTTTAATAACTTGGTATAACTCTGGACTTTTTTTGTGTTCAGATGCACAATTCAAATCCACGTCATCAACTTTCAACCTTTTCTGACATAATTTGCTATTTTCGATGAATTTACTGATTTGTTTTCAGAGCTAAATCACCGTGAAAGTGAAAAGCAGTACAAAATGAACTCTGAAAAGGTTGAAACTTGGCAAGGTATCATCATTTCACCTGCATAGCATGTGCAAAAAAGTAGAGAGGGTTACGGCAAAAGCTGGATGCACTTCGTGTACAAACTGGACAATCTCTTAGGAAGTATCAGGGTTTCGGACGAAAACTCATCTATTACACCGGCTATTCAATATTTTAATAACTTAATACGACTCCGGACTTTTTTTGCATTCAGATGCACAATTCAAATCCACGTCATCAACTTTCAACCCTTTCTGCCATAATTTGCTATTTTCGATGAATTTACTTATTTGTTTTCAGAGCTCACCGTGAAAGTGAAAAGCAGTACAAAATGAACTCTGAAAAGGTTGAAACTTGGCAAGGTATCATCATTTCACCCGCATAGCGTGTTCAAAAAAGTAGAGAGGGTTACGGCAAAAACTAGATGCACTTCGTGTACAAACTGGACAATCTCTTAGGAAGTATCATGGTTTCGGACGAAAACTCATCTGTTACACTGGCTATTCAATATTTTAATGACTTAGTAGAACTCCGGACTTTTTTTGCGTTCAGATGCACAATTCAAATCCACGTCATCAACTTTCAACCCTTTCTGACATAATTTGCTATTTTCGATGCATTTAGTAATTTGTTTTCAGAGCTAAATCACCGTGAAAGTGAAAAAGCAGTACAAAATGAACTCTGAAAAGGTTGAAACTTGGCAACGTATTATCATTTCACCCGCATAGCATGTGCAAAAAAGTAGAGAGGGCTATGGCAAAAGCTGGATGCACTTCGTGTATAAACTGGACAATCTCTTAGGAACTATAAGGGTTTCCGACGAAAACTCATCTGTTACACCGACTATTCAATATTTTAATAACTTAGTACAACTCCGGACTTTTTTTTGCGGTCAGATGCACAATTCAAATCCACGTCATCAACTTTCAACCCTTTCTGACATAATTTGCTATTTTTGATGCATTTACTGATTTGTTTTCCGAGCTAAATCACCGTGAAAGTGAAAAGCAGTACAAAATGAACTCTGAAAAGGTTGAAACTTGGTAAGGTATCATCATTTCACCCGCATAGCATGTGCAAAAAAGTAGAGAGGGTTACGGCAAAAACTGGATGCAGTTCGTGTACAAACTGGGCAATGATACGTCTCCAACGTATCTACTTCTCCAAACACCTTTTCCCTTGTTTTGGACTCTAACTTGCATGATTTGAATGAAACTAACCCGGACTGACGCTGTTTTCAGCAGAACTGCCATGATGTTGTTTTATGTGTAGAAAACAAAAGTTCTCGGAATGTCCTGAAAATCCTCGGAGGCACTTTTTGGAAAATATAAAAAATACTGGCGAAAGAATCAAGACCAGGGGGCCCACACCCTATCCACGAGGGTGGGGGGCGTGCCCACCCCCTGGGCGCGCCCCCTATCTCGTGGGCCCACTGAGGCTCCGCCGACCTCAACTCCAACTCCATATATTCCGTCTCGCGGAGAAAAAAATCAGGGAGAAAGTTTCATCGTGTTTTACATTACAGAGCCACCGCCTAGCCCTAATCTCTCTCGGGAGGGCTGATCTGGAGTCCGTTCGGGGCTCCGGAGAGGGGGGTTCGTCGCCGTCGTCATCATCAACCATCCTCCATCACCAATTTCATGATGCTCACCGCCGTGCATGAGTAATTCCATCGTAGGCTTGCTGGACGGTAATGGGTTGGATGAGATTTACCATGTAATCAAGTTAGTTTTGTTAGGGTTTGATCCCTAGTATCCACTATGTTCTGAGATTGATGTTGCTATGACTTTGCTATGCTTAATGCTTGTCACTAGGGCCCGAGTGCCATGATTTCAGATATGAACCTACTATGTTTTCATGAATATATGTGTCCTCTTGATCCTATCTTGCAAGTCTATAGTCACCTATTATGTGTTATGATCCAACAACCCCGAAGTGACAATAATCGGGATACTTCTCGGTGATGACCGTAGTTTGAGGAGTTCATGTATTCACTACGTGCTAATGCTTTGTTCCGGTTCTCTATTAAAAGGAGGCCTTAATATCCCTTAGTTTCCGATAGGACCCCGCTGCCACGGGAGGGAAGGACAAAAGATGTCATAGAAGTTCTTTTCCATAAGCACGTATGACTATATACGGAATACATGCCTACATTACATTGATGAATTGAAGCTAGTTCTGTGTCACCCTATGTTATAGCTATTACATGAGGAATCGCATTCGACATAATTATCCATCACTGATCCAATGCGTACGAGCTTTTCACATCTGGTGCTTCGCTTATTTACTTTCCCGTTGCTATTGTTACAATCCCTACAAAACCCAAAAACATTACTTTTGCTACTGTGACCTTTATTATCATACTACTTTGCTACTAAATACTTTGCTGCAGATATTAAGTTATCCAGGTGTGGTTGAATTGACAACTCAACTGCTAATACTCAAGAATATTCTTGGGCTCCCCTTGTGTCGAATCAATAAATTTGGGTTGAATACTCTACCCTCGAAAGCTGTTGCGATCCCCTACACTTGTGGGTTATCAAGGCTAATCTCTGGCGCCGTTGCCGGGGAGCATAGCTCTATTCTCTGAGTCACTTGGGATTTATATCTGTTGATCACTATGAGGAACTTGAAAGACGAAAGAACCAAGATTTTTCCCTCAACTACGAGGGGAGGTAAGGAACTGCCATCTAGCTCTGCACTAGATTCTCCTTCTGTTTTGAGTAAGCTTGCGACGCCTAAACCTGTTACTGCTATGAATTCTGATATGTCGCATGTTATTGATGAAGCCACTTCCTGCTATGCATGATACTTATGACGAAACTACTTCTGTGTGTGATACTACTTTGCCATTAGGTGAATTTCTTGATGAACAACTTGCTAGGGCTAGAGAGAATGAAATTATTGAATATGCTATTATTGATGATAGTGATGATGAAAGTTCTCCCAATGATTATGAATTTCCTGTTGTTCCTGAGGGTTATGTTATGGAAGAGGAAGCTGCTAGAGCTAATTTTGCTTGTAAAGATAGATATGATCTTAAGAAATTATTAGCTAAATGGAAGCAGCAGTCTCTTAATGCTAGAATGAAACCTGACCCTGCCTTTGCTACTTCACCTATCTGTGTTACTGATAAGGAATATGAATTCTCTGTTGATCCTAAAATTATTACTTTGGTAGAATCTGATCCTTTTTATGGTCTTGAATCTGAAACTGTTGTGGCATATCTTACGAAGTTGAATGAAATAGCTACCCTGTTTACTAATGATGAGAAGTCTCGCTATTATTATATCCTTAAGATAATTCCGTTCTCATTAAAGGGTGATGCTAAGACTTGGTTTAATTCTCTTTGCTCCTGGTTGTGTGCGTAGTACCCAGGATATGATTTATTACTTCTCTGCTAAATATTTCCCTGTTCATAAGAAACAAGCTGCCTTGCGGGAAATATATAACTTTGTGCAAATCGAAGAAGAGAGTCTCCCACAAGCTTGGGGGAGGCTTCTCCGATTACTTAATGCTTTGCCTGATCATCCTCTTAAGAAAAATGAAATACTTGATATCTTTTATAATGGACTAACCGATGCTTCCAAGGACTACTTGGATAGTTGTGCTGGTTGTGTTTTCAGGGAAAGAACAGTCGATGAAGCTGAATTACTATTGAATAATATGTTGACTAATGAAAATAATTGGACTCTTCCTGAGCCAATTCCCGAGGCAATTCCTGAACCAATTGAGCCAGCTCCTGAGCCTATTCCTGAACCCACTCCTAAGAAGAGGTGTTTTATTTCTCAGTCCTGAAGATATGCAAGAGGCAAAGAAATCAATGAAAGAAAAAGGTATAAAAGCTGAAGATGTTAAGAATTTACCACCTATTGAAGAAATACATGGTCTTAATATACCGCCTGTTGAAGAACCACATTGTCTTGATAACCCGACACAGGTAGTAAAGGTAAATTCTCTCTATAGATATGATAAAGTTGAAATTCCCTCTACTAAATTTCATAGCCCATGCTTAGATGAATTTGATGACTTTATGGCTAGGCAAGAAAGTTTTAATGCTGATGTTGGTAGAGAGCTAAACAGCAATGCTTTCGAGATAGGACGTGTGAGCGATCATATGGCTAGAGTTAAAGGTGAACTTAAACTCATTAGCAAATATGCTTCTATGGTTGCTACTCAAGCTGAGCAAGTACTTAAATCTCAAAATGATTTGCTTGATGAATTAAATAGTAAAAAATGACTTTGTTGTTAGAGTGGCTACTAGAACTGGTAGAATGACTCAGGAAACTTTGTATCCTAAAGGCCACCCTAAGAGAATCGAGCAAGATTCTCAGAGAAACCATTTAGAGGCACCCAATTCTTCTAAAAAGAAGAAAAATAAAGACTATATGACTTTGCATGCTTCTAGTGAACCTACTGTAGACACACCTGAGAACCCCAATGATATTTCTATCTCTAATGCTGAAGCACAATCAGGTGATGAACATGAACCTAGTGATAATGTTAATGATAATGTTCATGTTGATGCTCAACCTAGCAAAAATTATGAAGTAGAGATTGAACTTGCTGTTGATCTTGATAACCCACAATCAAAGAATCAACGTTATGATAAGAGAGATTTTGTTGCTAGGAAGCACGGTAGAGAAAGAGAACCATGAGTTCAAAAACCCATGCCCTTTCCTCCTAAACCATCCAAGACAAAGGATGATGAGGATTTTGAGCGCTTTGCTGAAATGATTAGACCTATCTTCTTACGTATGCACTTAACTGATATGCTTAAAGTAAACCCTTATGCTAAATATATGGAGGATGTCATTACAAACAAAAGAAAGATACTGGAACCTAAAATTTCCACCATGCTTGCTAATTACACTTTTAAGGGTGGAATACCAAAGAAACTTGGAGATCCGGGGGTACCAACTATACCATGCTCCATTAATAAATTATGCTAGACTGCTTTATGTGATCTTGGAGCCGGTGTTAGTGTTATGCTTCTCTCTTTATATCGTAGACTTGAATTGAATAAGTTGACACCTACTGAAATATCTTTGCAAATGGCTGATAAATCAACTGCTATACATGTCGGTATTTGTGAGGATGTTCCTGTTGTGGTTGCAAATGTCACTATCTTAACGGACTTTGTTATTCTTGATATTCCCGAGGACGATAGTATGTCGATTATCCTTGGTAGACCCTTTTTGAATACTGCAGGGGCTGTTATTGATTGCAAAAAAGGCAATGTCACTTTTCATGTTAATGGTAACTAGCAAAAAAGCCCATGCGTTGCAACGGGAGAAAAAACATAACACATGCTCTTAACCCAACAACCATCACTCAATAGGTCCATCTCTTTTATTTTTGCGAGGCATCACATTTGTGTTGCCACTTATCCTCCTTCTCACCCTTGCCGGTGATCGCCTCGGTGTTCACACAAAACAACAAAAAACATGTTTGAATATGGTTAATCCTAAGGTCTCTCTCTCTCCCTCTCTCCTCCCTCGCCCCCCCTCTCTCTCTCTCTCTCTTGCTTTCTCTCACTCTCACGATGAGAAATCTGTTGTTTTCCCCTGCGATATTTTTTAGAGGTATGCATGTGTAGTTATCGATGTTTTCTTTTCCCTATATGATTGTAGTGGGGTGTTTATTTGCAATCGTGATCGCCGCCAGTACGAAAGAAAAACAGATCTTGCACTATAAATTATAAGTTCGCTTCCAAAACAATATTTTATAAATAATTAATAATAAAAATTAACATCATATTTAGATTCCACATATTTTTCTAATAAAATTTCATATATAATATGTTAAAATCGAAGTTACGGTTTAAAAGATACGGATAATATAGAAAATCATTTGTTTGATTTAGATATATTCCAAAATAATATTTAAAAATACTTAATAGGTAAATATAATCTCATATTCATATTCTACTTATTTTTCTAATCAAATTTCATATATAACATGTTCAAATCGGAGTTACGGTTTAAAAGATATGGATGATTTTAAAAAGTATTTGTTTGACTTAAATATGATCCGCGGATGAATTACCTAGAACTTCAGGGGGGTTTTCGAAAAATGTAAAATAACGGTTCGGGTGTGACTTAAATCCGGATGGCGGGTTGATTTCAAGAAAACACAGGGACTTTTGTGTAAAATATGAAAAAATGATTCGTTTTGACTTAAAGCAGGACTGCGGGTTGAATTCTCTGAAATAGAGGGACTTTTCTAAAAAATGCCATGACGGACGAAAGAAACCCAATTTGCTTTATTATTAGGTAAATATGAGCATATAGTACACTTTCCGAGGAAACAATCTCAACTTCATAGCATCAATTCTATTGGAAAAGTTCCAACTATCATTATTGGAGGTTTTGAATTTCCTCTTCCTACTGTCAAGAAAAAAATACGATATTCTTATTACTGGGGATGTTCATATCCACGTTGAGGTAACTTAGTGTTATTCGAAATTTCACCGGTTCTGTGTTATTTGGAATGAGTTTGTTAACAAGACTTGATCAACCTTGTTAGTGGATTCATTTTGATGATCATGAGATGGATGAAACTAGAAGGCACAACCTTCTGTACCCTCTTTTTACTTTCTGTTATTTAGAATAAATAAGGAAAAAATAGTATTATCTGTTTGTTTTCTAAATTATCCGTACAATAAAAGATATCCCAAAAATAAAAGTGCTCCAAATGCCCAACAAATTTAGTATGATTTTTTAATGGAATATTTGAGGATTTTAGGCACTGAAATCACTGCAGGAGGGGCAAGCACTAGGCCACGAGAGTGGAGGGCGCGCCCACCTTCTCTGGGCACACCCCCTGTCTCGTGGGCCCCTGGTGGCCCCCCTCCACTTATGCCAGCACCCACACACTCCATCTTCTTCCCAAAAAAATCCCCATCCAGCTCAAGCACGAGTTCTAGCTCATTTTGCTGCGATTTTCGATCTCCTTGCTCAAAAAGCTCCATTCACAAAACTACTTTGGGAGATTGTTGCTTGGTATGTGACTCCTCCATTGGTGCAATTAGTTTTTGTTATAGTTCTTTATTCATTGTAAATTTTTGCTACATAGGTGACCATGTTCTTGAGCTTGCATGTTAAATTTATGAGGTCCCAAGCAATTCTAATGCATGATATAGGCTCTAGGCACTTGTAGGAGTAGTTGCCACCAATCTTGTTTAGTTTTATTCACTTCTATTTTGAAGTTACTAAAATTTCAGAAATTTTTCAGAAAAAGAATTATGTCCAGGAGAATGTACCAAGGTGGTTCCTCGGTAAAGAAAGGACCCAGGATTGCTATACGTGAGCAAGATGTTGAATTACCGAGGGACGCAGATGTACGAGCTTGTGAGTGGCCATCCGACGATTTTATGGTCGAAGCATGCTTTAAGGAGGAATTTGATGCGTATGTGTGTAATGCTGATCTGGAGGACTTCTTACAAGATAAGTGTCCTCAGTACTCTCAATTGACTGATTCATTTATGTGAAGGTTTAAATATAACTGTACACATAATTCTCCTAGTGTCCTATTTGATATCTATGATACATCTTACACCATGGACTTAGTGGACTTTACAACTGCTTGCAAACTTCCGCAGTGGGGTAATATTAATGATCCCCACAAATCTGAATTTTAGAGATTTCCTTGCTAGTATTACTGTGGGGGAATCCAGGGATATTGCACAAGCTACCATAGGGAGCATTCATTTTCATGCTATACATTATTTTGCTCTCTTCATTGTTAGATGCATTAAAGGTAAAGATGAAGCATGTCATATGTGTGTCCCTGATCTTTGTGTCCTCAAGAGTGTTGTGTTAGGTTATAAAGATTATAACTTGGGGGAAATAGTTGCACGTAGGTTGCATAACAATGGTAGAGCGGGAGATTTATTTGGAGGAATTTATGCGACCTGTGTGGCTAATTATCTTGGTATAGCCCCACGTGAGGGGGATATGATGTTACCTCCTGCTTATTTAGATTATGACGCTATGGTCCAACATCATTTTCTTAAGAGTAATGAACAATTCCTCCAGTATCGACTAATCTATGACAGACGCAACGCTGTCCATGTTACTCTTCCTGCTCCTCTCCTTTTTGATTATCAGGCAAAAGGAAGATATGTTGTTACCAGGGAGGAAGCAGTTGAACACGAAGGTAGAGCGGAGGCGGCTCGCCAACATGCCGCAGCTCAGGAGGCATTTGCTGCTGCATCTCAGTACGACCCCAGTTACAACTACGGATATCAGCCAGTCTATCCTTGGCATTAGACCAACTTAGGCCAAAAGCCTAAGCTTGGGGGAGTACGTATTTCTCACCAACTTTACATTCATGTTCACACACTATTCTAGTTGTCGGTGCTCATACTCTTTCATTGTATTATCCATGCTTTCTTCTTGTGTGATTGATAAACCTTAAGAAAACCCAAAAAATTAGTTAGTTTAATCTCCATGCTTGTAGTAGAAATTAAAATGAAAACCCAAAAAGATTTCTCGTTTTTCTTCTTACTTGTTGGGAGCTTTCCCGTGTAAATAGTTTTATTTTCTTTCCTTTGGGGGTCGAGAGTAGAAGACCATATTGAAAATGTTTAGTGGCTCTCATATGCATGATTGTTTATTTAACTTAGAGCCCATATTACTTTGTCTTTTCTGTTGAGTTGAATGCTTGCAGATTCCAGCTTAGTCCAATGCACGTGCACAATTATTATTATACACATCGTTCGGTCGTGCAAGTGAAAGGAAATAAAGGCGATATATGATGGACTGCTTGAGATGAGAGAAGCTGGTATGAACTCGACCTCTCTTGTTTATGTAAATATGATGAGTTCATCGTTCCTGATTTAGCTTATTATGAAGTAAACATATTTGCAATGACATTTAGAGATTATAGTTGCTTGTGCCATGCTTGATTAGCTATGAGTTATAATGGTTTACCTTGCGTGCCAACATGCTATTAGAATGATTATGATGTGGTATGATGGGATGGTATCCTCCTTTGCATGAATTGAGTGACTCGACTTGGCACATGTTCACACATGTAGTTGAACCAAATCAACATAGCATTCATGATATTTATGTTCATGGTAGATTATATCCTACTCATGCTTGTACTCGTTGTGAATTAATTTTAATGCATGTTTATGACTGTTGTCACTCTCTCAGTTGGTCGCTTCCCAGTCTTGTGCTAGCCTTCACCTGTACTAAGCGGGAATACTGCTTGTGCATCCAAACTCCTTAAATCCCAAAGTTATTCCATATGAGTCCACCATACCTTCCTATATGCGGTATTTACCTGCCGTTCCAAGTAAATTTGTATGTGCCAAACTCCAAACCTTCAAATGAAATTCTGTTTTGTATGCTCGAGCAGCTCATGTTTCGACTAGGGCTGCCTATATCTTCCATGCTAGGTGGGTTATTCTCAAGAGGAGTGGACTCCGCTTCTCGTTCACGAGAAAGGGCCGGTAACCGGGATGCCCAGTCTCATGATCCAAAAAGATCAAAGCAAATCAATTTAATTAAACAATACTCGCCCAGGGCTGTTGTTAGTGGGAGGCACTCGTTGTTTCGAGCAACCCATGGATTGATGCTTTTGTTGGTGGTTGGGGGAGCATAAACCTTTACCATTCTGTTTGGGAACTGCCTATAATGCAAGTAGTATGGAAGATACAATCATCTCATAGTTGTTGCGTCGACAGTGAAAGTATGCCGCTCAAAATGTTATTCAATCTCTATTTTAAAATCGAGCTCTAGCACCTTTACAAATCCCTGCTTCCCTCTCCGAAGGGCCTATCTATTTACTTTCATGTTGAGTCATCACCTTCTTATTAAAAAGCACCCGCTAGAGAGCACACTGTCATTTGCATTCATTATCATTGGTTCATATTGGGTATGACTTGACTGGATCTCTTTTACCATGAATTACAATGTTTAGTCAGTCCTTGATCTTTAAAGGTGCTCTGCATTTATGTTTTGCGGTCTCAGAAAGGGCTAGCGAGATAACATTTTGTTATATCATGTTATGATTGTTTTGAGAAAGTGTTGTCATCCGAGTTTTATTATTATGGCTCGCTAGCTGATAATGCTATTGATATGAGTAATTGTGAGACCTAGGTGTTATTGTGAGTATGGTTAGTTTATAATATTTGCTGAGACCTGAATGCTCGCTTTGCATGTTTACAACAACAAGAGCAAACAGAGTTTGTAAAAGTTTTTCTTTATGACTTTCAGTTTATCAACTGAATTGCTTGAGGACAAGCAAAGGTTTAAGCTTGGGGGAGTTGATACGTCTCCAAGGTATCTACTTTTCCAAACACTTTTGCCCTTGTTTTGGACTCTAACTTGCATGATTTGAATGAAACTAACCCGAACTGACGCTGTTTTCAGCAGAACTACCATGATGTTGTTTTATGTCTAGAAAACAAAAGTTCTCGGAATGTCCTGAAAATCCTCAGAGGCACTTTTTGGAAAATATAAAAAATACTGGCGAAAGAATCAAGACCAGGGGGCCCACACCCAGTCCACGAGGGTGGGGGGCGTGCCCACCCCCTGGGCGCGCCCCCTGTCTTGTGGGCCTCCTGAGGCTCCGCCGACCTCAACTCTAACTCCATATATTCTGTCTCGCGGAGAGAAAAATCAGGGAGAAAGTTTCATCGCGTTTTACGATACAGAGCCGCCGCCAAGCCCTAATCTCTCTCGGGAGGGCTGATCTGGAGTCCGTTCGGGGCTCCGGAGAGAGGGATTCGTCGCCGTCGTCATCATCAACCATCCTCCATCACCAATTTCATGATGCTCACCCCCGTGCGTGAGTAATTCCATCGTAGGCTTGCTGGACGGTGATGGGTTGGATGAGATTTACCATGTAATCAAGTTAGTTTTGTTAGGGTTTGATCCCTAGTATCCACTATGTTCTGAGATTGATGTTGCTATGACTTTGCTATGCTTAATGCTTGTCACTAGGGCCCGAGTGCCATGATTTCAGATATGAACCTACTATGTTTTCATGAATATATGTGTCCTCTTGATCCTATCTTGCAAGTCTATAGTCACCTATTATGTGTTATGATCCAACAACCCCGAAGTGACAATAATCAGGATACTTCTCGGTGATGACCGTAGTTTGAGGAGTTCATGTATTCACTACGTGCTAATGCTTTGTTCCGGTTCTCTATTAAAAGGAGGCCTTAATATCCCTTAGTTTTCGATAGGACCCCGCTGCCACGGGAGGGAAGGACAAAAGATGTCATAGAAGTTCTTTTCCATAAGCACGTATGACTATATACGGAATACATGCCTACATTACATTGATGAATTGAAGCTAGTTCTGTGTCACCCTATGTTATAGCTATTACATGAGGAATCGCATCCGACATAATTATCCATCACTGATCCAATGCCTATGAGCTTTTCACATCTTGTGCTTCACTTATTTACTTTTCCATTGCTATTGTTACAATCCCTACAAAACCCAAAAACATTACTTTTGCTATTGTGACCTTTATTATCATACTACTTTGCTACTAAATACTTTGCTGCAGATATTAAGTTATCCAGGTGTGGTTGAATTGACAACTCAACTGCTAATACTCAAGAATATTCTTGGGCTCCCCTTGTGTCGAATCAATAAATTTGGGTTGAATACTCTACCCTCGAAAGCTGTTGCGATCCCCTACACTTGTGGGTTATCAGACAATCTCTTAGGAAGTATCAGGGTTTCGGACGAAAACTCATCTTTTACACCGGCTATTCAATATTTTAATAACTTAGTACAACTCCGGACTTTTTTTGCGTTTAGATGCACAATTCAAATCCACGTCATCAACTTTCAACCCTTTCTGACATAATTTGCTATTTTTGATGCATTTACTGATTTGTTTTCAGAGCTAAATCACTGTGAAAGTGAAAAGCAGTACAAAATGAACTCTGAAAAGGTTGAAACTTGGCAAGGTATCATCATTTCACCCGCATAGCATGTGCAAAAAAGTAGAGAGGGTTACGGCAAAAACTAGAAGGACTTTGTGTACAAACTGGACAATCTCTTAGGAAGTATCAGGGTTTCGGACGAAAAATCATCTGTTACACCGGCTATTCAATATTTTAATAACTTAGTAAAACCTCGGACTTTTTTTGTGTTCAGATGCATAATTCAAATCCACGTCATCAACTTTCAACACTTTCTGATATAATTTGCTATTTTTGATGCATTTACTAATTTGTTTTCAGAGCTAAATCACCGTGAAAGTGAAAAGCAGTACAAAATGAACTCTGAAAAGGTTGAAACTTGGCAAGGTATCATTATTTCACCCGCATAGCATGTGCAAAAAAGTAGAGAGGGTTACGGCAAAAGTTGGATGCACTTCGTGTACAAACTGGACAATCTTTTAGGAAGTATCAGGGTTTCGAATGAAAACTCATCTATTACACCGGCTATTCAATATTTTAATAACTTAATACAACTCCGGACTTTTTTTGCGTTCAGATGCACAATTCAAATCCACATCATCAACTTTCAACCCTTTCTGACATAATTTGTTATTTTCGATGCATTTACTCATTTGTTTTCAAAGCTAAATCACCGTGAAAGTGAAAAGCAGTACAAAATGAACTCTGAAAAGGTTGAAACTTGGCAAGGTATCGTCATTTCAACCGCATAGCATGTGCAAAAAGGTAGAGAGGGTTACGGCAAAAACTGGATGCACTTCGTGTACAAACTGGACAATCTCTTAGGAAGTATCAGGGTTTCGGATGAAAACTCATCTGTTACACCGGCTATTCAATATTTTAATAACTTAGTACAACTCCGGACTTTTTTTGCGTTCAAATGCACAATTCAAATCCACGTCATCAACTTTCAACCCTTTCTGACATAATTTGCTATTTTCGATGCATTTACTGATTTCTTTTCAAAGCTAAATCACCGTGAAAGTTAAAAGCAGTACAAAATGAACTCTGAAAATGTTGAAACTTGACAAGGTATCATCATTTTACCCGCATAGCATGTGCAAAAAAGTAGAGTGGGTTACGGCAAAAGCTGGATGCACTTCATGTACAAACTGGACAATCTCTTTCGAAGTATCAGGGTTTCAAACGAAAACTCATCTGTTACACCGGCTATTCAATATTTTAATAACTTAGTACAACTCCGGACTTTTTTTGCGTTCAGATGCACAATTCAAATCCACGCCATCCTCTTTCAACCCTTTCCGACATAATTTGCTATTTTTGATGCATTTACTCATTTGTTTTGAGAGCTAAATCACCGTAAAAGTGAAATGCAGTACAAAATAGATTGAAAAATCACTACAAATTTGAATATAACGATAAATCACACTAATATTAAACATAATAAACTCTCAATACAGCAAAAAAACAACTCAGAAATAAATAGAAGAAAATATATAAACCAGAAAAGAAAAAAACTATATGAAAAAAAATTATTTCCGTGCTGTCCAGTGGGCCTGCCGGCCTTGGGCGTGCTTATGCAGGCCCATAAGGCCCAGCAGGCTCACAGGGCAGCACAGCAAAGTTAGGCCCAGAGGCCTGGATTAGATAGGAGCTCGAAGGAGCAGCCTCGGCTGGGTTTATAAACCAGTGCGGCTACCCTTCGCTCGGCGAGGTGGGACTAAACATTGTGCACCGTGGAACAGGAGCGCACCCCCTTTAGTACCAGCTCGTGGCTCCAACCGGTACTAAGGGGCGTGTCATTAGTACGTGGTGGAGCCACGAACCGGTACTAAAGGAGTCGCTTGCCGCTGCTTCGCCTGGCCAAATTTAACCTTTAGTACCGGTTCATGGCTAAAACCGGTAATAAAGGCCTCCCCTATATAACCAGCACTTACGAAAAATTTCAGTTATCATCCATCTTCGTTGCGCCCCGTCCCCGCATCGCCCCCGTCGCCGTCGTTGCCACCCCCGTCATTGCCCCAGTAACCGTCGTCGCTGCCCCCGTCCGTGCGCCGCCCCCATCGCCGCGTGCCCCCGTCGCCGTATGTCATCGCCGCCCCATCGCCGTCGTCGCCGCGCGCCCCCGTCGCTGTACATCGTCGCCGCCCCCGTCGCGCCGCCCCCTGCCCATCGCCCCCGTTGCCGTCGTCGTCGCCCCCCTTGCTGTAAGATC
>NC_041383.1:42942738-42965754 GCF_002162155.2 Triticum dicoccoides
GCTGGCGGCCTCCTGCACACACACACACACACACGCGCGCGCGCGCGCACACACACACACACAAACACACGCACACACACACATGTTTAATGTCAAAATGTTAGATTATATAAGAATTAGATAATGTTAGATGAATTAGTTTTTTATACTTTTAGTTATAGATGAATTTATATTAATGTTAGATGAATTAATATATACTAAATTTAGGTATATGAGATTTGATCATCTAATTAAAATTTTAGTATATAGAACTATCTACTTTATTTTTTGTAAGTAAATTAATAGAACTAGTTTAGTTGAATTAGTTGAACTAGTTAGTTGAATTAGTTGAATTAGGACCTATACTTTATTTAGGTATATTTTTAGTAAGTGCTTAGTTGAATTAATTAGTTGAACTAGCTACTTGAATTAATAGAACTAGTTTAATTAGTTGAATTAATATATAACTAATAAGTGTTTAATGTTTCACCTATGAACATAGGAAATGTCGTTTGATGACGAAAACGATTTCATTATGTGCGAATACTGCGAAGACCAATGCGGCTTGTGCGACAGAAATTTCTTAGTTGATGATAGGAGCTTCATCACCAAGCTGGATGAGACCTTCGAAGTGGATACAGTAACTCACAACGACAAGTCTTTTTTTCATAATTAAGCATGACTTATATATGATGCTTCATTTGCTTCAACTTATTATTTTAAATTTTCACTATTCTACTAGCATATCCCGTGCCATGCAAGAATTTTTGTCTTGGATAAGATAGGTTTCAGTCATAACAAAACTATGGAGGTAAAGAGAGTTTACTTGAAGACCGAGCATGGTTATACCTTCAACGTCAAATTATACAATCAAGAAATCTACACTCATTTTGAATGTTAAACTTGGCAAGCACTATGCATGGCTTATGCATTTGAGCCTGGTATGTTTATCACCTTTGATATTCGTCCCGAAGATGATATTGAAGGTAATAGAGACATTTGGGTCGATGTCCAGGCGCCTCCAGTTCTACCATTATGTGAGTTTCTCATGCCATATTTATGTTCGATATTGTTTTTTCAAAAATAGTTGACAACTAAATTCTATTGACAGCTTATTTCCATTCAAGCAAACATGTCCAACGCTTGGTAGACAGGACTGTCCACTATCCCGGGGCTGAACTAAACTGCAAGGGGATAAGTCAATATGTTTCATGGCTTGAGGATCTTGATGCTGTCAAGAGAAATTATTTTCCTAGACTTGCAAATCTTAGTACTCAAAACGTGCGATCAATAATGTTCGTATTGAACTACGGTCACATGTATTCAGAAAAGATGGTAAGATTTTTACTATTTGTCATCAGTGCATCTTTTGCATACATTATTTTTAAGCTAAACTTCATGTTGCTAAGTATGCTACTATATGATGTTCTCTTCAACAGGGACTCCTGATGATAGTTGTGCCTCAGTGGATCTCGACTAACGGTCGCATGTCAATTGTTAGCTTACGGCCAGGACATCCTACATCGAACACGAGTGCATTCAAGATTTCTAGAACCGAGTAATGCTTAATAGTGAAAGACTGGAGCAAAATTGTGAATGATCGCAGAGAAGTACTAGGAGTCAACAAGCAGAAGCGCAACCCACAATTAGGAGACAGGCTCATCTGCATATGCTCCAATATGATGAATCAGGAGAGCTACACATGTTCTATGCCATTTTACCGGAGAGAGAGCAACATGAGTGATTAGCATGCTCTTAGTACTTGTCCTCTCATGTCCGTGTTCTTCGTCCTGAACTTAATCTCAAAGAGTGATCATGTTGAACTCGATGATATCTTTCCTTCTGGTACAAAGTGAGTGTTTCTTCTTTAAGCTGGTATTGGTTGTGATTAGATAACGGTAATGACTATGATGATTAAATAGTGGTAATGACGACTATAATGATTTTTAGCTAGCTAGTATACCGTTAACTTGTTTGTGATGATATATATGATGCAATAGTTTTTATATTAATATGATGATGATGAGTTACTATATCATTTATGAAAGAAACCATAGATTAGTTTCAATTGGATGGATACAGCTAGCTAAGTGATCAAGTATATGCCATATCCATATTAATTACTTGCTCACCTAATGTAAGTGATCAAGTAATATATATGGATATGGCATATATACTTTGATCACTTAGCTAGGATCCATGCATGCATCCAGTTGAAACTAATCTGCGATACTTTCACCTAATGATTTAACAACTCATTACAATGTAAAAACAATCTCTAAATTAAATTGAAAACACAAAACTAAAGGAAAAATAAAACCAAACCCCCCCGAACATTTAGTACCGGTTGGTGTTACCAACCGGTACAATAGGTCTCCTCGCACCCGGCCCTTTCTCGTGCCACGTGGTGGCACTTTAGTGGCGGTTTGTGACGAACCGGTACTAAAGGGGGGGACCATTAATCCTCACCCTTGAGTGCCGGTTACACAATCGGCACTAAAAGCCCTTACGAACCAGTGCTATAGCCCGGTTTTGCACTAGTGCCATGTTGGCCAGTTGTATCGGTTAAACCCAACTTTTTGCATTTAACCAAGAAATTCTTACTTCTCTTTAATTAGTCAAAATGGCAAGTTTTCACCTCGAAATACCTCAAGATGAGGAGCATGACCCACAACTCATCATGGGGCGGATCCGGAGGAGGAGGAAGATCTGGCTATGGGCTTCGCCATGGAGGAAACCATGGCGGAGTTCGAAGTCGCCCAAGAGGAGGAGGCGGTGGAGCAGACCTTTATCCTGGAGTCCATCCAGTCGGAGGCCGTCATGGAGGCCAACCGGCGGATGCACCCATCTACTCGGATTCCGGCATGATAACTATGGACATCTCCAACGATGAGTAGTCTAGGGTAGATAGGATATCTACGTAGTACATTGCCTTTTTATTATCCATGGCTTATGGATTTGATGTATCAACTTTTAGGTACTTGGATGCAACGGACATATTTTGAGATGTGACCGATCACTGCTCATGGACGCGTCTGTGGGTGTTTTAGGGCTTGGATTTGGTGTCATGGTTATAGACGCTCTTAGCTATCTAGAGATCTATCTGCCTCTAGCCATGAGGAAACATGTGAACCTATCATGATGGATAGATGTAATTCCGCCCCCACCCCCTGACCAGAAGCTTCGATTTCATCCTCAAAAGTATATGTTTCCCGTGCTTTGAGAATTTCACCATGCCGCGACACTTGATAATTTTCCCCGAGCCATCAATCTCACGCGTTTGGTGATAGTGGTACCTTATTCACCTATTGTCTTGTTATTCTGGTCTGGGTTTGGAATATCCTCTACCATGGAGCTGCGAGGAAAGGTCCGCCCTTTCCTATAACTTGTTAAATAAAATAGTATATCGATAATAGGAACAGATGGCATCAAATATTAACCCAATCCAATAAAGTACCTAGTATGGTAGTACCTACTAGTGCGTACGATACAAACAGAGCTGCATCACATGAGAAATGTCAAAGCAGGTAGCGAACTCTCAAAGTTTGAATATCATTTGAGCTACGGTCCATGTGTACGTTTTCATTGTACACACTAGGCTTTAGTTATTATATCTGTGAGGGCCACCCAATAATTCTTACTAACCAACTATTGTATTACCCATTTGGAATATTTTACCTACAGTCGACGTCTTTTACGCTTGTTGTCACTTTGTAGTGCATGGAATGTAACCACCTAGCCGCCAGCCGGCCAGAACAATTGGTCGCTGCATAGTCAAGCCGAACAGTGAACAAGTTTAGCAAATTGAGAATATTAGATTTGTGCAGTCCGTACACGTTAACTAATTTAATCACTAACACGTTCTTTGATAGGGTCCAAGAGTCACCCATCAAACTCGGTAACACGCCAGAAATAAGCATGCATGTATGCACATGCATGAACCTTGAGGCTTAACCACCCCAAGGCAGAGTCATGCCGCACGCTTTAAAAAGTTATTTTCAAAATTTTGTGCAGTCGGATTTACTGATTCAACATCTCAAGATGGAAATAGTGCTCAAACACGCATTATGCATTGTCTACCAGAACAATATGACTGTTGTTTGCTACTTGGTTAATCGAGTTGCTTTTCCGTTAGAATTAAATTAGCTAGTTCATCTCGTCTTGTTGTGTGTGTAACCGTGTATGTTGACTATTTCTGAAATTATCGACAATTAACTTGCATACACCAATGCGCGTCTAGACGTCAAGAGTTAAGCCTAGATTGCATAGGTAACAATTATTGTGACCCAAGGGCGGTTTTGGGCGCGTTCCCATACATTGGCGGTGATTAGGAAGGTGTGCGGGATGGGGTGTCTTCTTCATCTCCTGGCATAGTGGCTTCACCGGTGGGGATGGCCTCTAAACGGGCTTTGTAACTGGCTCATTTTTGGCTACTTCGACAACAGCATTGGCTCAGTGGCAGACCAGATTATCCCCAAAAATGCTACTTTCACAGTGCTTGGATCCATACTGCTTACATATGACAGCCCTTCCACACTCACAAGTCTCGTTCATGTCGGTCTGGAGTTTAACTTGGAACTACTTCCTCCACATGTCAAAGTGAGGCTCGACGTTGAGGAAGCACTCACAGAGATTAATAAAGCACACGATGTGCAAGATAGAGTTGGGAGTGAGGTGGTGCGTTTGCATGCATTAAAATTGGAGAATACCATAGTAAAAGAGATGGATTGGGTAATTAAGACTGCAGAGGAAGAAAGGGATGAAGCTAACCCATTTGTAATCCTACGACTTGGGCACGTTCTCCGCGAAGATGCAACTGTCCGCCGTCTTGATCAACAGTGAATAGGGAATTGTGACAGTAGGTTGCAAGAGGCAGCCTTTGTTAACAAGATGCAACAACATAGTGCCAGTGTTTGTGCATGGCATCTATTAGCCCTTGGTCAATAACGGGACCTTCTCCTTGGCCTTGGCAATTGTGGTGCTTTTCCCATGCCGGTGATCTTGTTGTCCCTCATCGGATGCTTGGACTTGGGAGCCATGGAGCAGCGGTGCAACAGAGCATGGAGTAGGTGTGTAAGGAAGAAGAAGAGGAAAAGGGGCAGGCACATAAAGGCTTTCCTCCATTCATCCCCTCTTTGTAAGCGAATGGAAGGAGGAACGGCGGCAGTAAAGCCCCTCCATGTCGTAGGAAATCCCTTCACATCTCCACTAATGCCTCTTAAAGTGCATGAGGATCAAGGTGTTGTCGTTAATTCTTGAGGAGATCAAGGCACACACCGCCGTGAGATGGGATGAGGCCTAGGTGGGGCCTCCACATGTCATTTTGACCAGTTGTGAGGCGGTGCACATGGGCCGGCTTGTCTGGGTGAAGAGACCAGCCGATCTGATTGAGTCGGGTCCAACAATTTAACTAGTATTACGCGAGAATACGACGCGTGGAAGTCAGTTGTGCCTAAATATCAATGTTCAGCTCAGCTATCTTCATCGAAAAGTCAAGACCGGAGTGGTTCATCCGACTTCGGGAGCAGTCAAGCTATAGGAGATTGATGACGAACTGTTAAGGGAGCTTCGAAGAACCAATTTGAAACTTGGCAAGCGAGAAGGTAGTGTTGTAGATTGGTACCGATCAGGAGGTTGCCAAGCTTGAAGACTGGTCCAGGGGCTACTTATGGTGTTATAGCCTAGGGGTACAACACCTTATAATTTCTAGTCCAAATAGGCTGGTCCGAGGCCTCCTAGATCGATTTCCTCCCAGGCCATCATGCCGGTCCAAGGGCCCTGTAGAAGGAAGTCTCTGAAGGCCTTGTTATCCAAGACAAGGAAGCCAGGGTGATTCAAGACTCCCCTCCACCGATGTAGCCGACTAGGTCGTGTAACCCTATGGTCCACATTATCTTATACATAAGCCAGGGCGGAGCTAGTCGATAGACACACCTACAATCTCTCAATTCAACAAAAACAATCACAATATAGATGAGCATGAGTACGTTTTTACCTCGCAAGGAGGGCCCGAACCTATATAAACATGTCTCTTGTTTCCCCACTCCGACCAATTGACCATGCCGGGATACCCTACCGAGTGATCTACCCTAATCAGCGCCGACACTATGGGAAACAATGTTTTTTTACCCGAATAAAAGTGATTGACATGGCTGTAATAGTGAAACAGAAAGTAAAGTTTTGTATATTTGAACTTCTTTCAATTACATATGGCCCGAAGCACATATTTCTTATCATCAAACTTGATGTTCTTCCTTCAAGAAACAAAAGAATACAGAATAATTACCTTTTCTTAGGATTTCAGCACAATTTGACTACCTACCATATGGACAAAAAGGGTTTCTACATAGCTAGCTTGTCAAAATTGTTACACTATTAATTAGTGATCAACCTAAATTTTCTCCAGGGCTTGGAGAATGTCATCCCTGAGATCCTCAAACTTCTCAATCCCGAAGCTAAACCTCACCAAGTTGTCCTTGATCCCATTCTTGGCCTTCTCCACATCACTCTCCCCCCTGATAAATACACAATCCATGCAATATAAGTCAAAATGTCGACCATAAATATATATAGTGAACCATCCTCTAAGATGCAAACGAGAGGAACTCTAGAGCGCCACGTACCAGAAGGACATGACCGCCGGCTGTTGCACGAGGCTCTCACACCCGCCAAGTGAGGTTGCAATGAAGGGTATCTCCAATGCGTCGATGAACCTCATGACGCCGTGCAGTTCTGATGCCGATGACGCCACCGCAACCGGTCATCTGGCTCTTGGCGATGTGGTGCCATGGGTTGCTGATGAGTCCAGGGTAGTACACCCGCTCAATCTTGGGATGGTTCTCGAGCAAGTGCGCCATGCGCAATGCAGTGTGGTTTTGTGTTTCCACGCGAAGCGCCATCGTCTTGAGGCCGCGTATGATCATGTATGCTGCGTCCTGCAGTAATTCAGTTCCAGTGCAAGTGGTAAGCTTTAAAATCTAGTTTTCTTGAATAAGAATGAGTTTAACATATGTACTACAGTTAATATATACTACATACCGGACTAATGGCGCCGCCGAGGTCGTGATGCCATGCACGTATCCTAGAGATGAGCGCATCCGAGCCGCTGATGCATCCTGCAATGACCTGAAATGGAATAACATGATGAGAAGTCTTAAACTATATAAACACTACTAGTGATCATGGAAGTAAAGGAGCAAAATGGCAGTGTAATTGTACGATCTACGAAAATACATGTGATCTAGGGTAGCTACTCACGTCGTGATGGCCGGCAATGTACTTTGTGGCAGAGTGCACGACGATATCGGCCCCGACGGTGAGTGGCTTCTGATTGATGGGCGAGGCGAGGTGCTATCGATGCACACCAGAGCCCCTTTGCGGTGACACAGCTCCGCGACGAGCTTAATGTCGATGCACTTGAGGTGGGGGTTCGTCGGACATTCAGTGTAGAAGAGGGTCACCTGCATCATAGCCAAGCATCCCAAGAGTCAGAAAAAATCAACATACATGCATATGGATCCCTTGGTTACATATGTGTTATGGAAATTAACTTACGTCGCCCTCGTCAAGAACGGCCTTGAGTGTCTCCATGTCATTCAGCTCGACGAATGTCACCTTGATGCCCATCTTGGAGAGCTTGTCGCGGATGAAGGCGCGCGCCTCGCTGTAGCACTCTGTCGTGGTCACCACGTGGCCGGCGCCGGGTGGCACGAGCGCGAGCAGCGTGGCGACGATGGCGTTCATGCCCGATGACGTGACAAGCGTCGACTCGGCCCTCTCTAGGGCACTGATCTTGTCCTCTAGGACCTTCACAGTGGGGTTGCCGTACCGGCCGTACTCGAAGCTGTGGAGCCGTCCTTCCTTGAACGCGATGAGGTCGTGCGAGCTCTTGAACCAGTGCGTCGTGCCGCTCACGATAGGTGTCGCGATCGAGTCTGTGTCCATGGCGCCGTTCTTCCCCATCTTCTCCCCGGCGTGAACCGCCAGGGTCTCGTCTGAGAGAGTAGCATCTTGCTTCTGAGCCGTGGCGGCAGCAACGACACCGGCGTCATCCTGCTGCTCGGTGGTAGGGAGGGCGGCATCAAGGACCACCTCGGGGCTCAAAGCGGTGACGCGCTTTGAAGAACGGCGAGCGCGGAGCAGGCGGCGCTGCTCGGTGGGCGAACCCTTGTTGACGAGAGGAGATGACGACCGCGCCATAAATTTCTAGTGGGATCGACGGAGAGTAGTGAAAACAGGTGGAATCGACGAAGAGCTCAGATAGGATCAACGAACAAGTTAGGCAGAGCTAACTGCTCGTTTGTGTTCTTGCTATCTGTGTATACGTTGGTGGTAATATATACTGGCGATCCATCAGTCTGGCTCTGTGAGCGTCGATTCATATCTACGTGTCAGCCTCCATATGGTATCATCCATTACCACATGCCACATGTGTCATCCATGCTCAGTCTCGCAAGCGTGTAATTAAGCCGTGTGGTAATTAAGATGTACTAGTGGATCCATGATTAATCTACTACATAAGGCATGTGATTAGTGAGCTGCAACGTGCCAGTGGGATTAAGAAATACTGACCTGGGCCACGACGAATCTAAGGGAAGTCTTAGGTCAAATCTGCGTGTTTACATCTACAACACCGTACTGTGATCGATGCTGCGCTGGACAGGACCTCATCATTAATCAAAGCTGGGTCTGGTTGGGCTTTGGCGGACTAGCTCGCTAGATTTGAGGGAACAAACGAAACCAGTCCGGTAGGATCTACATGGAAGAAACAGCGGCGCATCAAATGGAAACCTAGGTATGAAACCACCGGTATAGAAAACGGTTTTGGAGGTGGTTTCTGGATACACCCCTTAGGCATTTCTAACCGATCCTCTAAAAATAGCGGAGTATTCGGTGGAGTAAACCTGTAGTGGAGTATTTTTACCGGTTTGTCTAGGGCACATCTATTTATTGCACATCTAAATGACTCAATCAAACTAGAAAGAAAAAGACCAAAGGCAAAAAAATGCCTGCACGAATTTCTATGTAAAATTAATGACATAGGACTTAGATGTGCAATACTTAGGGCACATCTAGATGTGCTTTAGCAAAACTCTATTTTTACTTCACTAAGTTTTCACTGGACCTAACCGATACCTTATATATAACAGAGTAATTTTTTTCATTTGGATTTCACTTTCGGCCACTGAAACACATTTCTTTGCTTCTTTATTTCATTCGATGACATTTTGATATATTGGAGTGCATAATTTACCAATTTTTCGCTACGAGAACAAGACAAAAAAAACAAGAACCACAATTTGATAATTTAAAAGATATCCAACTTCCATAACTGCTCCCACTAGTTGGATTGATATCTTC
The DNA here is from genome assembly GCF_002162155.2 of Triticum dicoccoides. Classification (NCBI taxonomy): domain Eukaryota; kingdom Viridiplantae; phylum Streptophyta; class Magnoliopsida; order Poales; family Poaceae; genus Triticum; species Triticum dicoccoides. The sequence continues at coordinate 42,952,078 of NC_041383.1, forward strand.
TCTATGTCTTCATTGTTGATTCTCTCTATTGACTTCTCGAGCTTGTACAGTTCTTTCTTCTTCGATTCTGAAGAATTTGACTTTGCTTCGCACATCTAGTCTCATCTCTAGCCTCTATTCTCGCAACGAGTGCATGATCATCTATCAGATTCTGTACCATCAATTGACCGCTGTAATTTTCTTCCCAATACGAAAACCTGCATCCATCTTACACACAAATTTGAGTAAACAATGAGCTATCGAAATTGCGCCGGCTACCGGTGAACAAGCGAATCAAAAGAAGCACATACCCCATCTTTTTTGCACTTGAACCACACCAATCTGGGATATTCCGGCATGGTAGAAAATCGGAGTAATAACTAACTACCTACATGCACATGATAATCCCTACATGCAGGCATGCAGCTCACGTGCTGCCGCACGACCCGGCTGCAAGACGCAGCACCGACTGTGCGCCTGCTGAGTCCACGATCCGCACCGGACGGACATACCCAACTAACTGCATGCATTGAAATCTCTAAAAAAACTTATATTTAAAAATGAAGTGTGTCGATCAAGATTATGGCTAACAAAATAACACGTGGCTGGTCACTTGTTGCACGTCTAACTATTTAATCTGGACCCTTGTACTTCGGGTCTAGTGCTACTTGTGAAGAAGGCCTCGATTTCAATATCTTGTGAAGGTGTGGCATCCATGGAAAAATAAAGAAGGTGACCAATATATAGCTAGCTCGATGGTAAAAGAAGGCAAGACCCCATTGGTGATGCAACTTTGCCCAGAAAGAAAAGTTTCCATCACACACACACACACACACATCTTCTCCATTGCCATTGACCCGTCCAGCACACATAATCACCTTCCGATCGCCATAACTGTCACCTGCGCAACATACACTTAGCTTAACGTGTGGATGCGCCTTAACGCATGCATACACCTGTCAATCATTTGAAAAAAAAATCACCATACTAATTAAATTCTATTGTATAAGCAACTTGATTTATTCAAAAGCAGACATCAACCGGATTGCTCTAGTAGGCATAAATCTGCATCAGGCATGTTTGCACGCTATTTCCGACTAAAGAAATTGAATTTGTAAATCCATCTGCACAAAATTTAAAAATAACTTTAAAGTGGCATGACCACTCCACCTTACGGTGGTTAAGCCTCCAGGTTCATGCATGCACCATATATATATATATATATGCGTGTTTCCGGCTGTCACCTGGTGTTACAAGTTTGATGGATGGCCCTTGGACCCTATTGAAGAACGTCTTAGCGATTAAATTAGGTAGTGCGTAGCATTGCATAATTGAATATTGCCAATTTGCTACACTTGTTTCATTTGACTATGTAGCAGCCAATTCTTACAGCCCGGCGGTTAACCCCGGTGGTTACATTCCCTGCACCCCAAGGTGTCAACTAGCGTAAAAGACATCAAGTGTAAGTAAAATAATCTGAATGGGTAATACTATACTTGCTTAGCACAAATTATTAGATGTCCCCGATAGATATGATCACTAATTATAGGCCTAGAGATTCAATACAAGTGTGTATAGATGAAGACGTATACACAAACCATAGCTACAAAGTTAAGAAAATGATATTCAAAGTTTGGGAGTTCAGGAGCTCGTTTTGACATTTCCCATATGATGCAATGCACCTCTCATGCATCGTATGTATTAGCAGGTAGGGGTACTACCGTACTAGACTACTAGGTAGTTCATTGGATTGGGTTAATATTTGATTTGCCGTCGCATCCTATGATTAATATTTTTATCTCCGCAAACATCTTATATGTAAGGATGGACCCTTCCTCGCAACTCCAAGGTAGAACATTTCAACCTGGGGAAAAGGTATGTTTTTCACATGTTTTGAGAATGTGCCCATGCCGGCTGCTGCGATTGAGAATTTGCTCTAGGCCATCAATTTCACGTGTTCCATGATAGTAACGTGGACCACACCACAGCCAGACATAAAGGATAACCATCTCTAACACAATACATATCCGTACATGACATCAGAGGAATACACAAGCATGTGCTAAGACAGCCAAGCCGCTAGCGTGACACACATAGACCCATGTGAAATTGTGTGTGTGAACCTTCACAGCAATCTATCCATACGGTTACCATGGCCGTCCAGTTGAAGAACTCACATCAACAGGGAAGCCAACCACTCACATCGACCAATACCCAACCACGGGAACTAAAACCACACATCATATGGATCACTCTTCCTGGCTCTCTATATTGTAGATGCACCACCACGCAAGTACCAAAGGGGGCGCGGCAGGATCACGGCCGTGGTGTTTGTGGGCTCAGGCAGGGGATGGGGAGGAGGGGGCGCGGCGGGATCACTGCGGCGGTGTCGCCGAGAGCTACGCGGAAGATAAAAGGAAACAGAGGAGAAAATTAAAAGGAAACGGAGTGACTGCAAGCGAGGATGTGTAATGTGTTTGCTCTCCACACATCATATGCACCACTCTTCTGGATTCTTCTAGCCAGCCAACGTGCTAGCTAGCTAGCGTGGCAGCCAGCCTTCACATGTGTTAGCGAGGATGTGTAATGTGTTTGCTCTCGTTTCAAAAATGTGTTTGCTCTCTAAAGTCTAAACTATGCACATGTTGCCTTTTTGTATTAAGTTTGAGTTTGACTCATCTGTATATATTTTTTTGGAATTTGATTCTGTTTATGTCCCTCGTGAACTCATACTGACGGGCTACTAGGATGCGGAAACTGAAAAAGGTAACAAATACCATACGTAGATGAATAAGGATTAGACAGTGTTGGACTAATGTATATACATAGGTTAGGGTATACACGGTGAAAACATATATGGTTGCACGTCCAATAGAAGTAAATACAAAATAAATTATCTTCAGGCATTGTTGATCCTGATTCATACGAGTGCATGACAAATCGTCGGCGCCATAACACAGAGATTTACGTGTCATAGCAATAGGGTCTTTTGTTGTTCTCAATGAAGCTATTGTTTCAGATCTGGAAAATGATGACATGCTTGTCTTTCGTAATGGACATGTTGGATGTGGTATGGAGCAACTTGGCAACCACTTTATACACTTTGCCCCAAACATTGATGTTATGAGGGAATAATAACAATTGCATCCAGGTAAAATTACTTTGGAAGTGCTGCGGACTTCCGACGGAGTGATCAGCAGGTCGACGGACATGGGGAAGACAAAGTGATCTGCCACCGCTAGCCATAGACTAGTGTACTGATCGGCGTCGTGGGAAAGGAGCTCCGCGCGACCGTCCGTGCACATAATTTTACGTTTTTAGTTAAAATATGTCCAAACTGTAAAGTTTTTCATCCGATTGGTATGAAATCCGGCATGTTTATATAAAATCCAACCATGTTTGCATGAATGTTGCCCAGTTTGTATGAAATCCAGCCATGTTTGCATGAATTTCCGCCATGTGATTCATAAAGTGTTTGAAATATATGCGGGCAGCATTGGATGGCGGCGTCCCACGTCCGTGCACGTGGATTGGACCCCCCCCCCCTCCCTCCGCAGACGGATGCAGGATGAAATTTGCAGGTCGCCATTGGAGATGCCCTTAGGTAGCTATTTTATAGTGTTGCATACCAGCATTTGCAAATAGGTCACAATATTCTCAATACTCCAAAATAATTTGGACCTAGACGAGAGGCTAACGTCCACTTCGTTGCGTCCTTCTTAACTACTTAGATTTACATTTTAGTTCTAGCAAGTTATTGATGTCGGTTGTTTCATTCTGGTTTATTTGTGTTGACTTGAATTTTAATAACGTTCTGGTGTTTTTTTGTTAGATATGATATTTGTTCTGAGACAAGAATGGAGTTGTTAGATGCGTGGTTCTGGTGTCCATACACATTTGGGCCACGGTGACAGCTGATGGTGATTGTGTGAGCCCCTTAAGGGCTTCTATTCCATGCTAAACCCATAAAATTGTTACTGTAATGCTCACATGGGCCGGCCCAATAAGCTCTCTGTCGCTTAGCTTGGCTTCCTACTCCACTCACCCCCTTAGCTTTCTTTTCGCCTGATCCACTTCTAGCTCGGAAGAAACTTGATTTCATTTTTTAGTAGTAATTTTTTATTAACGAAAAATATTTTCATAATTATAGAAAGGAGATCTTGAATTTTAAAAAAATTTCGAATTAAAAACCATGATTCGTTTAAAACATTCGTTGATTTCAAAAACTACTTGTGATTTTTCAAAATATTCATGAATTTGGAAAAAAATCATGGATTTTCGAAAGTGATCATGATTTGTTAATATTCATGAAATTTAGGAAAGGTTCACGAATTAAAATATTAAAAGGGAACATAATAAAAATAAAAAAAGACAGAAAAAGAAAAATAGAAAAGAATGGAAAATAAAAAATAGCGGGAAAAAAATAAAAACTGTTGAGCCGCTAAAGAAAAAGCAAAAAACAAAAAACGAGACAATACTTCATAGAACCTTCTTAAAACTGGAAAAATCGGAGAGTGCATTACGGTTATATAGCTATATAGGTATGCATTACTCTCAACTAGCTACACCCCTTACAAGTTGTGCCCATAGCGGCCCTCGCAGCACGCGATGCACCAAGAGACTTCAAATCTAGGAAGCTTTACAGGCTGTTACGGACTCCTTCCAAACATAATCTATGACCCCTGATTTTCATGGAGGTGGGCCCGCATCCTCCCCTTACCCCCAATCAAAAACTGCCACATCAAATCAATCCTTAAACTTGTGTAAGAAACATGTATGTGTAGCATTGCTGTTTAGTAGGTATTTAGATTCTAAATTACTGTGCTTTTTAATACTTTTGTTTTTGCAGCATTTTCTTTTCGAGATTTCGTTTTCGCATTATTTTGCTACTAACACAGCGTTTCTTCTTGTAGGGAGTTAGGCTCTAACTATAACGATCAAATAGTGTTGAGAGTGTTATAAAAAAATTGTGTTGAGAGTTGGGACGTGGAAAGCCCGATTGTTTTCACATACGTGGCCCGAACGAAGACCAGCCTTCTGCGCGCGAATAATGGTGAGGCACATAGACTAGCTAGAATGGCTACTACTCTTGATAGTGGTCGACATGTGTGGCTCATTGATCCTCCGGATCTTCTTTGTATCCCTTCGAATTTTGACACATGAAATAAAGCGTGATGTTCTTCTCAAAAAAAATATTATGCGAAACCTTCTGAATTTTTTTTTATTGTGCGACACCTATGGCGCAGAACTCCACAAATATCCAGGAAGAAATAAACGAGCACCTGCCCGGAAGACCAGGATCGATGGCAGCACAGACACGTGCATCAGCTGCGGCGACGGCAGGCGACTTGTGGTCCAACCTTCCGAGCGATGTTCTCGGCGTGATCTATGACAAGATCGCGTCTCCGATCGAACGCATCCGTTTCACCGCCATGTGCCAGTCATGTCGCGTTGTTATGTCACCGCAACCGCCGGCGCCAACCTTTCCGTGGTTGTTATGTCGCGGCAAGGCGGAGCGTGTGTTTTGTCCCATGGACAACACACTCTTCCGAGTTTCGCTTCCGCCCGAGGCGGCCGGGAAACGGCTGGTCGGGTTTCACGATGGCGGCTGGATCGCCGCCACATCCAATAATGATGATCGTGCATCACTCGTTATTGCGAACCACTTTTCTGGCATCGAGGTGCCCCTTTCTGCCAAGCAACGCTCCACGCCAAGAATCGAGAAGTTGGATTTCTCACAAGCCCCCACATCGGAACGATGTATCCTTGCAACAATCACACTGGAGTGTCTCGCAGTGTGCAGTCTCGGATATCAGGTACATGGCTGGTCGAAGTCTAAGGAGACATTAGGCTTCCACGACATTGCTTTTTGTTCATGGCCAGTGGTCTAATCAGGGATTGGAAGCTCGTCATGTTCGACATTGGTATGACTAAAAACGTTACGCCAGTGGTCACTGCCACGTACGAGCTAGGCATGCGCCAACTACCCACGTACAAAAGCTGGATAGTTGTGGGCGAATATAAGCTCTACATCAACGACAGCTACATTGCCATGCACAATGACAAACTATTGGTGGCACTAAGGGTACATTGGTCACAAGAGGAGTATTGTCTTTTCAAGGTGTTCGAGGTCGTCAACACCAAGAATACCCATGATGACTATATGTGGAAAGAAGTGACTACACTGGACAATCATGCCTTATTCTTGAGTGCAACATGCTCCAAGGTAGTGCATGTGCCAACAGGCAAGCGTGGTGGAATAGAGAGAAACCACATCTACTACAACCATACCAACTCAACATTTTATGATTACTTAACAAGATGTGACAAGGGTGGCCATATATATTGTAGTGAGGAACAAAACTTAGATGTTGTAGATGGGATTAAGTCAGTGGGATACAAGGTCCATGACCATCTTACTCTCGGGTGGCTTCTCCCTCCAGACTTTTAGCGGGTGCTCAATGGTGTGAAAATACATTGACATTACTCAACTATAAATTTAAGGATTGCTCTGTTGCCTTTTGGTTGTAAAAGTCTTGGCTCCTTTTATACTTCGATTCATGTTTGGATTTACACTTGAAACTTTGCAATAAAAGAGGTCGTAGGGATCAGCTAATGGAGGTCTAATTTCAATTCAGAGAAGAAACAGGAAATCAAATACTAAAATTGGATATCTTCCCTGTTTGCATGGATGTCAATCTGGTAGACACAAATCATGATAAACAGTAGTACACAAATGAGAAAGGCAACAGCTAGTAACACAAATGTGTGCTGTTATAGTATTGGTCATATTGGTACGCTAACAACCGGGACAACCAGAAGACCGTCTTTCCGCTTCGAGACGGCTCTCAGGGCCTCTGTCATATCAACGTCCGCCGGGGCGATCCCGTGTGGCAACTCCCAGTCAAAGTGGTATAGAAGGCTAGCAAGCGCAAGTTCCATGTTTGCCAGCCCAAAGGTCATCCCAGGGCACATCCTCCGTCCTGCTCCAAATGGTGTGTACTCAAAGTCTGCCCCCTTGAAGTCAATGTTGTTGACCTCAAACCTCTCAGGCATGAACTCCTCTGGCCTTTCCCAATGTATCGAATCTCTGCTGATGGCCCAGACATTCACAAGCACCGTAGCCCCCACTGGCAGGTCATATCCTAGTATTTGGCATGGTGCGCGGCACTCCCTTGGTAGCAGGAGTGGCACCGGTGGGTGCAGCCGAAGAGTCTCTTTGATGACAAGGTGCAGGTAATTTAAACTTCTCAAGCTCTCCTCTGTTACTGTTGCTTGTCCCTTGAGCACTCGCCGGACTTCTTCCTGCACCTTTTGCATCACCCTAGGGTTCTTCATGAGCTCGGCCATGGACCATTCCAACATCGTTGCTGATGTCTCGCTACCTGCAATGAACATATCCTGCAATGGATTTCAGCGATTAGGGCATTTCTAACCGATCCCTTATCCGGCCATAAGAGAGTATATTTGCGTGTTTTCTCCTCTAAGTCGCACCTAGCCGATCTCTTATACCAGTTAGTGGAGTGATTTTTTTTACTCCATCCCTATTCTCTGGAGTATATTTACTCCGGCTCACGGCGGCCGAGTAAAATTCTCTCTCTCTTTCTCTCTTCCTCTCATCTGCCTCCTCTTCTCCCCATCGCACCGCCGTCGGCGCGTCCGCCTCCCCCTCTCCTCCCAATGGCCGGACACAGCGGGCGGAGGTGCTCTCCAACGACCGGCAGCTCGGATCCCTGACACCACGTATGCGGGTCATGTCCGCCACTGCTTCCTCGAGCCACCGCCGCTGCGGCCCCCACCCAATTCGAGGACTTCTCAGAGCTCCTTCCGCTGCCGCCGCCGACGAGGACCTACCTCGGCATCCGACAGCGGTCGTGGGGTGTGTGTGTGTGGTGGAGATCACCAACCGGGAGACCCACCAACGGCGGTGGATCGGGTCATTTGACACGACCGATCTCGCGGCCATGGAGTACGACCGGTGGCAGGTGAGGTACCACGGCGCCGACGCCCATCTGAACTCCCTGTTCGGGACAGCGCTGGTCCACTTCGTCCCGCCGGAGCCAGGGGTGGTGAGCGCTCGGATGGCGCGGGAGGTCCGAGAGGCGGGCAGTAGCCGCCGACAAGGCCTACATGGATGACCTCCGTCGGCAGCACCTAGAGATTGTGGAGGTGGAGCAGGCGATATTTGCCGTCAATGGCAGCGAAGTCATTGTCATATCTAACGTGGAGGAGGGAGGCAAGGAGGGCGGCAAGAAGGCTGGTGAGGAGGAGGAGATCGACGTCGAGGAGTGGTGGAGTGTCTTCCCCGGCGACCACGACGACGACACTGGTCTGGACCTATCTCTCACGAGGAAGGACTGGCTCGACCTTCAGTTCGACCGAATTTGAGTGTAGTTTAGTGTAAGTTAATAGTGTAGTTTAGTTTAAGTTTAAATTTATATTTTAATGTTTGGTTGCAGAGACTATCTATCTTGAACTCATGTTTAATGCATGGACCTTTCAGTTCAAATTTGATTGAATTTAGGCAAATTTACTTTTTCTCCGCTACTTTTGGGGATCGGCTAGAACTGACCAAAATTTAGTGGAGTATAAATACTCTACGGTTTACTAGGCTGGATACTCTGCTATTTTTTATGGATCGGTTAGAAATGCCCTTAGTGCCTAACAATACTGTAGCTAGCTATTTAGTGTCATGACTCGAGATTCATGATGCATGTGGTCGTAACTTACCGCCATCACTGCTTTGATGTTGTCTGTGGTGAGCGCGAACTCCAAGTGGTCATCTTGGTTCTGGATTCTCAAGAGGACGTCAACCAAGTCCTCCTCCTTGTCACATGCGGCTCTGGGCACTCGATGCTCCTGGATGATGGTTTCCATGAAAGCCATCATTGCCTGACTCTGCCGCTTCATCCGGCGAGGCATCCGGCTAACGAGCATCGCTAACCGGGATGATGGGTAGAGGTCCGGCAAGCCCGGCCTCGAGAATAGCTCGATACCTTCCTCCATTAACCGGAGGAACGTCTCCCGGTCCTTGAACCGACTTCCTATCATGGCACGTACCGTGGAGTCATTCACATACGATGACAATAGTGTGCCGAGGTTCACGGCCAACAGCGATGGCGTCGATGCCACGGCCTGAAGGAGGTGCTGGACCTCCTGCTCGCGGATGCCTCTGAAGGACTGGACGCGGCGTGTGCTGAGCAGCTCGATGGTGCAAATCTTGCGGAGCTGCCTCCAAGCGCTGCCATAGGGGGCGAAGATGAGGCCCTCCGAGCCATCAACAATGATCAGCTTCATAGTCCTGCTGATGGGGCGTGTGGCGAAGACGATGTCGTGCGTCCTCAAGACCTCATGGGCCGCCTCCGCCGACGATGCCACCACGAGGGGCAGGCCGCCGAGCCGGAGCAGCATCAGCGGGCCGTGGCGCTGGGCAAGATCACACAACCTGTGGTGCGGGAGTTTGCCAATCATGTGGTGCAAGTGGCCGATTATCGGGAGTGCCCATGGCCCCGGCGGCAGCCTCGGGCCGACTTGCCGGCGAGCTGAAAGGGTGAAGTATGCCAGTGGGATGATGACTAGAAGTGCAAGGAAGAGCACATAGGGATGGCTTGCATCCATTGCTTTGGGGTGTAGTTCGAATTGCATGGTGAGGATGAAAGAAGCAACTCGATCACATCCTTTCTATATAGTGTTCAGAGCTATCCTTACTGATCATAGTTGACAACGATGGATACTTTTGTGGCATTCATGCACTCTAAAAGTCTAAATAGATGATGTATAATAAATTCCAATGACCAAACCTTAGTACTACTCCATCAGCAAATTAGCATTGACGAACTTGGCCGTTACGTCATTTAGTTTACAAAACTGCCGCCAATACTGAGCAGTACTAATTACTTTAGTCCATTATTAGTTAATTCCATCTGTTTGCTTGGTTTGCTCAGTGAAAAGAGGAAATTGGTGGACTTTCCCAACCATTGCACTCTAAAAACGTCTAAATAGATGATATACTATATAAAATCCCCAGCACATCATGTACTGGGTAGTTTGCTATAGCATGCCATCAGCACATCAGCTTTGACGAACTAGGCCGTCACGTCATTTATTTTACAAGCAGCCGCCATTATTGAGCAGTACTAATTACTTTAGTCCATTAGTTAATTCTATCAGTGTACTTGGTTCTGCTCAGTGAAAAGAGGACTTTCCCAACTATTGCACCGACTGATTCTTTTGGAATCTTTAATTGATGCCTCAAATTATCAAATCTAATGGTTGCCTAAAGTATACAGTATGTATTGCTGTCTTTGACCTTTTCCAATAACCTAACTTGCCGTGTCTGATTGTTGAGTGCATAAGTGAAAAAGCAGAGGCTGCTAAGAAGCAATTGGTCAATTCTTACATCTCACCCTTTATCCTTACGTGACAGACAGCCTTGCAATCACATTCTCAGCAATTGATCAGAGATAACACACACTATCTATATATCACATAGGCACATACACATATTCATATTAATCTCGTAATTGCATTGCATTTTTTTACTCTGATGGTAACATAATTCATAATGCATTCATGGATATTGAAATGTTCACATCTAACAAAATACATGATCTAAGTTTTAAATTCTATAAGGTTTATATTAAGTAGCACTGCATGGAAATCTCTTTCAGAAAATGTGTTTTGTGCAGTACCCCAAAAGGTTAGAATACTAACAAGGTAAAATCGATATATCTATTTCCACAAAATAGGAAATATATTGAGCTTAGTGCTAATAGCATTGAATCATAGCTTTTTGGGTCTTCACTATATTGAACACACTAGCCATGTTGCGCGCGGTGGCACGCCGCTCCGCGTCGATACATTATATGTGTAAATATGCTATTCTTATTTTGTGTGATGAAAACAAGAGTTCCTGCTATCCTCTGGCGGCTGGCCGGCTGCTGAGCGGACATAGTTGGTCCCCGCTTGGCACTGCCTTGATTGGGAGACATTATCTTGGAGCTCCACTATCTTGTGGAGCACCTTTGTGAGACTGGCCAGGAGGTTTGTGTCTCCTGAGGTAACTTGGAGCTTATCAGTGAGTACCGCAACTGCTTGGAGACCATAGGATGGAGTTTGGAGGAGCGCGACGCTTGCATGCTCGTTCAAGCCTACGCTGGCCTCACGACCACGGGCTACAAGAGCATCGATTGTTGCTCATGGCCGGTGGTGAGGTAGGTGGTGCCGCTCGTTTGTCATTGTTGCTCACGGCCGGCGGCATGGACACCCGGAGGACCTCCATTGCCCTTTCTGCGATATTATTCCTTGGTATAATTGTGGTGACGAAGTTCATCGGATCCGTGATGATGGACTAAGTCATTGGTATACCCATGAGTCCTGATGGATTGGCTCTAGGGGTGAGGAAGCCTGTTGGACCGGATCTAAGGGCATTCAGGAAGTCTGAGCCTGTATGACGGGGGAGGTACTGGTGCTGCTAATGCCATGACGACCATTGGCCGGATGCCGGGAGATGTGAGGTTGCGAGCCCCATGTCTGTCATTATCGTCCCGTTGATGGTACGTGTTATTGGGGTTGCCGGTGCTATGGTTGTGCCCACCGGTGTCGTCATCATGACTTGTTGGAACGTGAGGACATGTGGGGCCTCCTCGCCTTCTGACGCCATCTCTAAGGCAGGGTGGCTATCTTCAGTCTCATATGATATCGCCGGTGCTAAGGTCGGATGTGTATTCCTGGCCTCCCATGCCGGTGCCAAGGGGGCTCCTCGACCTCAATATCCGAGATGGAGATGGCATCGGCCTCGCTGCTCTCAGAAGTTTTGATGCTGCAGTCGGAGGCGAATCCATCGATGATGTAGTCCTTCGCTATGTGGTTGATGAAGCAGTTGTCGCAAACCATGGCGCCGAAGTGCGAAGCTAGGGTGGTCTGGTGGGTTGCTGCTAGGTCGTTGTAGTGCCCTACCTGCGATGGTAAGGACCTGGCCTCGAATGCCAGGGTTGTTGATGGCATATCATCTTCCACCGAATCGGAGGTTGTGATGAGGGTGTCGTGTAGATCGACAGATCTAACCAGTTCTCGGCCTCGCAGCCAATCTGGTCTTGCAGGCATGCGTAGATCGCCTACCGTACGTGCCTCCGTCGATCTGGAGCCCGAACAGACCTCTTGGGCGAGAGTTTGGTACCAAAAAGGCCACTATGGTTGGTGAAGCTGCCGAAGCCGTCTGTCAGATCGGCAGTGCGCACATACGGAGGCCTCCGTGGCTCCCGACAATGAAGGCACAACGCTGACGTAGGTCGTACGGACAGGGTGGGCCGTTGGGTTGATGTCGACCTGGGCTGCCCCATCTGCAGTGAAGGTGAAAGAGCAGAAGGTTAGGCTCTCTCCTGGTGGGAGGCCGCCCCTGAAGCCTGAAAAGATCTAATATGGGATCGGCCTCCAGCCAACGCAGCCCAAGCCTGGCACGCTAACTGACGGTGCATAATTTAGCTAGTGCCCTCGGTACGGTTGCTAACATGGCCGGAAGTACGAGATTGGAGGTCCACCAGGGATTTTACCCAGGTTCGGGCCTCTGGTGAGGAGTAATACCCTACGTCCTACTTGCTATTGTTATTGATGGTGGGTATACCTCGTGTGAGGAATTACGATGGAGTGTATGGAAGTGCCACTGAGAGTCCAGTCTATGGAAGTAGATGGGGATGAGAGCCTCGTAGCTCTCACCTTAAGTGCTCTGTGAGGGCTAGGGTATTATAATGAGGAGATCCGATGTAGGCGGTCGCCATCTCGCCTTGGGGGACTAAATGATCTATTGATCTCTATCTGCAGCCCCGAGCTCCTGGTTGTTGCCAGGACTATGGTGGGCCGTCTTGGCCCCTTGGCAGGCCAGCTGCTGGGTTCCCTGTAGAGAAGCCACCCAAGGTGTAGTACACCGTCAGCGAAAAGGCTGACTAATGTACCATTTTGGTAGGGCTTGATGAAGATCAAGTATCCATTCTTTCATAGAGGTTTTGTTCATGGTTGGTGATAGATAATCGGCGTGTTTGTGGGAGGATACCTAGTGGGGGATAGAAGGTTAGTTCTCCAATACCCAAAGTTATACCATATGGTGTGCAGGAAAGATGCCTCAGTGCCATTGGTCCTAGACACAATTCCTTTGGACATCCCATTTTGTAGGGCTTTGATTGGTGATAAATAGACAACATGGTTCCATTGGGTGCATAGGTTCGTATTGGTCAATCTCACATAATCTGTAGCTGTATTTCAATGGAGATTGAAATATAATGACTTTTTTTACCTTCAAGTCTATGTATGCGAACCACATTAATATGGGGCCGGTGTTTTACATGCATCATATTTCGAACACCAAAGTGCCAGTTAAAACCACAAAAAATTTAATGAGGTTCTTGCAGTGGGAGGTACTCCTCCCTAAATATAATCTATAGAAATGAAATTGCACGGAATTAAAAAATAGTTTTGTGATGAAGGGGAAACAATACACCATGTTTTTCTTTCGACCCCGTTTTCTACTTTGATTTGGTGTACGACTCTTGTAACAATTCCGTTCTATGGGATTTTAATGTTTTATACGTCATCAAGTCAATGTGACATTATATTTCGTGGATGTTTCAAAGGGATGGGGTGAGTGTGAGTGTATGCGCACACGCTCACGTGTGCCAATGGGCATGGCAGTTGAGGAAGGCTTGT
>NC_041383.1:42965952-42966939 GCF_002162155.2 Triticum dicoccoides
AATGGGACAAGTTCTATGAGGAAATTCCATACCGTATAACACATGCACAATAAAAAGATATTAAATAAAGTTTGTTTCACTTTAAATTCAAGGTTGTTCATACAAATTACAATTTTGCGCGCGAGCACACACACACAAGGCATATAATATTTTTATCAGTGGAGAAAAAAACTTAACTATTATTCTATCATATTTATATCACACACGTCAAGTTCAGTAAAAAATACAAGGGAAATTGTCACTCCCAATTATTTACCATGGACATTTTCTTTGCTTCTAGTTCACTGAATCAAAAGAAGCATGTAGTGTTGGTTTTAGCCAAAGTTCCTCTTTCCTCCCTGCGGTGATTCCCATAGTTTCGGTCATATCCAATTCACTAGGTGTCACACCCTCCATGAGATTCCAGTCAAAATAGAATAGGAGATGTGCGAGAGCTAGATCAATACTTGCAACGCCAAACAGCATTCCAGGGCATATCCGGCGTCCAGCACCAAACGGCGTGAACTCATAGTCACGCCCTTTGAAATCTCTCATGTCAGTCACAAACCTCTCTGGTTTGAACATTTCTGGCTCTTCCCAGTATTCTGGGTCCCTGGATATTGCCCATGCATTCACAAGCACCATTGTCCCCTTAGGCACATCATATCCCATGAGACGGCATGTTTCTTGGCTCTCCCTTGGCAGCCCAAATGGTCCAGGAGTGTGCAGCCTCAACGTCTCTTTGATCACACACTGCAAATAGCTCAGTTTTCCCAGGCCCTCCTCAGTTACTTTCGTTTGTCCCACGAAGGCCTCTCTTACCTCAGACTGTGCCCTGGACATGATGGCCGGGTTCCTCACCAGCTCTGCCATGGCCCAGGAAAGCACCGACGTTGCCGTTTCACTGCCCGCGGATAAAAGATCCTGTGTGCATTCATATAATCGCCATACAGTTAGTAAGCTAGCAAATATTAAGAATTTCATGAACAAGAGAGAAGCAGCAAATTT
>NC_041383.1:42967149-42975610 GCF_002162155.2 Triticum dicoccoides
TTGAGTCTCATTCAAATAAAGTGTTTTGAGTGCCATGACACATTTCATTTGTATAGATGAGGGAGGGGGAATTAGAGGCCATTCATGCATGCACCATGCGAATCCAATTAGAGGGAGCCACTTATTGCTTCGGGGTTGTCTAAAATGTGGGGATTATTTCATTGGCAGTTTTGAGGCCATGAAACTCGTGCCATCCACTCAAGCCTACCTTTGGTTGCTGAGAATTTTCAGCTGAGCCCTTTACACGAGAAGGGAGAGAGTAATACTAGCCTCAGTGAAGAGTAACATACAGTAGTAACATCAACATATTCCTAGACTATATTACTACCTTCATAGTGGATACTCCATCCGTACAACTGCATAAGTTATCTTACATTGTGCACCGCGACCAAGGCGGAGGAGAAAACAAGAAAACTTAATGTTTATTTGCTAATTAATACCATTGCATGCAATGAACTGATCACTGCACGTCGTGCTAGATAGTCTCAAGTTATTAAAAACATACACACCCCATGTCTCTTATTGGTTGATTTCTTTATTCATGTCAATAAACAAGAAACGAGGTGGAAGTTAATGCATCGCGCCTAAGTGTTTGGGATTATTTGGTTTTCGTAAGATGACCTATTATGCACCGGTATGGAGGGAGTAGTAACATAAGTGTAGTGTCATGCAAAATTTTATTTATTAGGTTATAGACTCATATTATATTGGTATGTGTGATGTTACTCATAGTATGAGTAACTAGCTAATTTAGTCAAACTATCTCTGTTCTTATTAACTTATTGTCACATAGACAAATTTGTTGAGTTGGACTCGATGTTACTGCTGAAATTACTCCCACTGTGGCTAGTCAATAAGAAACATTTTCATAAGGAACGAGCTAGCAAATGAAGGTTAATTAAGACAGTATATATATGTTGATGCAAGATAAAATTAAGATGAAAGCATGTACTCCCTCCTTCCCATAATGTTAGGCGTATTAGTTTCAGCACGAATATTGCGCAGGTTTACTCGAGCGATCCAATCTCAAACTAGGAAGGCGTTGGGAGCTAACCTTCCAGAAAAATAGCAATTGTTCGTTATGGGTTTATGTGAATGAATAGGAAGGCATGTGGACCTTAGATTATGGGATTGCATGCAAAACTAGTACGCCTAATATTTTGGGAAGGAGGGAGTATTAACTTACGAAAAGAACGCCCTTTATTGTACCCATGGAAATAGGGAACCGAAGGCTGTTTTCCTCTTGAACCCTCAAGAGGACATCTATGAGGTCCTTCTCCGGATCCTGATGCTGATGGGGCATCGACCTTCTTCTCTCCACGTGTTGACTTACGATACCATCCATGAATGTAAATAGCTCCTCCACATAGACCTCGACCTTATGCATAGCCCGTGAGCTGAGGGCTCGTGCTATCCGCGACGACGGAAACATGTCAGCTAGGCGGAAGCTCCCGACCAACTCTATGGCCTTGGCGGTGAGTCGCAGCAAGGTTTCCCGGTCATCGACCTCGCCGTCACCCACGACGGCGCGCACAATCACGTCGTTGACATGCGCGGACAGCAGCCTGTCGAGGTTCACACCGTCCGAGTCCGAGGACACCGACGAGGCTGCCACCGCCTGGACGAGCCGCATGGCCTCCTGCTCACGGACGGGACGGAAGGACTGGACGCGCCTGGTGCCCAGAAGCTCGTGCACGCAGATCTTGCGGAGCTGCCGCCACTGTTCATCGTTTTTGGCTAGCACGATGTCGTGCCCTTGCTTTGTGAGGAGCTTCACCGTCGGCGTCTGCGGCCTGGACGAAAGCACGGCGTCGTTGGTCCTCATCACATCCTCGGCAGCTTCGCGGGAAGAGGCAACGACAACCGGGATCCCTCCCAGCTTGAGGAACATCACAGGCCCATGGCGGCGTGAGAGGTCGCGTATCGTGCGGTGTGGGAGGTCGCCGCGGAGGTGATGGAGGCTACCGATGACGGGGAGTTGCCATGGACCCGGCGGGAGCCGCAGGCCACGAGGACGGCGGAACCATCCTATGAGGTACAGGAGAGGGACAAGAGCGAGTAGAATGTGATAGTAGAAGTCCATTATCGGCTGGCCAGCATAATTTTTCTTGCTGCTAGTTAGAAGCGAGGTAGAGATGCAATTTTCGGTCTCCTTTTACCACGTATATATACTAGCATGCCTATGACTCTCGTTCTACTAGTTCCGGCCGTCTCTTCTTACTTCTTGCTCCAATAAAGTAGTAATAAGGAGTATTTGGTTCTGTCCAAAGCAATGAGAAAAAAAGGCGTGCTACAAGATTAAGTGTCGCCCTTCTCCAAATGCTATACAAGCTATAATGTGCTATATTTGAAAATAGTGTTTTGCATAAAATGCCAATTATATCACAAAATTAAGGCTTTCATAATTTGCAAGGAAAGCAAACACTCTTAACTAGGCAAAGAAGCATACGAGAGTTAGGCTCAGGGCATGTACACTCCTACTTTGCAAGGAAAGGGAGCACTACTAATTAAACAGAGAAGCACCGACTGGTGACTGGCCGACACCTGCGGTGTGGTTTACACCAGCGCTGTCTTGCTGGAGCTGGAGGCATGGCTGACGCCCCTACTTGGAGAGGGGATGAAGAGAAGCTGTTGCTGCCTGCCGGAAGCGCGGCCGCCACTTCACACACGAGTCATGAATGCCGTTGCCGCCCTCGGTCATGAGATCGTGGGAAATTGGTGACGAGTGAGCTATGCTAGGCTGTATGTGTTCCGTCAGAGAGAGAGAGAGAGAGAGAGAGAGAGAGAGAGAGATAGAGAGAGAGAGAGAGAGAGAGAGAGAGAGAGAATAGGGCCGATGCGATGCGGCGTTGTCGGATGGTTTGTTGTGTGGTACATGCTAAAACGCTACAATGTTATTTTGTTTAGCGTCGAAATAGCACGCTATAGTGCGAATAGCGCCGTAGCAAGAAAAATAGCTAAAACTTAATGTGGACTTTCCAGATACGCTATAGCGACACTATCACTTCGAAATAGCATGCTGTTTTTTTCGTTGATCCAAAGTCCAATTCTTGAGTAGGCAGTGTAGCATAGGCAATTAGGAATGTCACCATCGGAAGAGGATTTGGAGCACTCGGGGTGCTCCACTCCCTGTATGAGTATTAAATTCGAAAAACAAACCAGGGAAACTAATTTTTCTTTGGAGTTTTGGGATATCAAACATAGGTGCCCAATGTACTCCAATGTGAAGTTTCGTGCAAAAAATAGCTGGAAATGTATTATCAATTGAAAAAAGACAAAAAATTCTATGTATAGAAAAAACTGTTTGGATGGATCGTAGGTTGAACTGTAATTTCTTTGCCATGGATACGTTTTCCGGTATTTTTTCATGAAACTTCACAAATGATTGGGCACCCATGTTTGATATTCTCAAATTCCCGAATTTTTTTCCTAATATTTTCTGAATGAAATATTTATATAGGGGTGCGGAACACCCATGAGCTCCTATGTATTTTCGTGTCACCATCTAGCTAGTATGTATCTATATACCAATCGATGTAGGCAGTGACTTACATAAAAAGTGATGACTATATTTTCGAGGATCTGAATGTATAAACGTTCCCAAACAAGGTAATGAATATTCCAAAGAAGTTGGTGCATCCGGCGAGAGCAAGCACAAGACCATAGGAGGACCACCCATGCCATTATCTTGCTAGTCCTGTGGGAGCTGTGGAAGCACCGTAGCGGCATCGTCTTTGATGAGATCATGCGGTCAACAACGACAGTCATCCAACGGATCAGCACCGTGGAATGAGTTTGGCAGGAAGCCGGGCTGCTCAAAGGAGTTCTTGATGGATTCTTTGCCGACCTGTCGAGGTGGGTAGTTCGGGAGTAATCGCTATATGTTCTTAGGTGCCGTGGACGGATCATCCGACGTGTGGATGCGCCGCTATTGTAAATCTGTGGACTTAGGGAATCTCTACCCCCCCCCCCCCTCTATTAATGAATGATACGTATACCTGTGAGTATTCCAGAAAAAAATCCTTGCACAATGGCATGATGTATATTGTCACTGAGGCCACTTTCACGTTCAAACTTGATTTCACCTGCAATTAATATCAAGTGATAAAATAGGCTACCATTTTAATTAGACGTTATTTCACAGGCAATTTTCCCTCTGTGAGAAGTTTTATATGTTTGCCATTGCTTTAATTTGTTGGGCCATTAGTCGGTGCAAAACAAAGTAACTTTTGAGGCTCATGTGTTCTAATAGTCCCGTTGAAGCTATTTTTACTGTGTGAGCTCGTTTTTGCTCGGGAGATAAAGCTACCCTGCATGGGGGCATTTGGCTGTTGATGAAGGGAGGCCACAAGTCTTGTTGGAACGATGGGGGCATCTGATGCTGCTGCTCTGCGGATTGCTGATATTTCAGTCTTTCATATTTTTCTTTACGGACTTCTTCCATGTTAAGTTTGGTCTACCCCGACCTCTTTTGATGTTACCTGTATGTTTTAGCCGTGCGCTATATACTACAGCTTTTGGAGGCCTGTGTTTCAGACGATGTTGAACAGGCTTCTCTTTAATCGGTGCTACCCCAACTCTATCACACGTAAAATGGATGAAGCTTAGTTCTTCAATGTCGATGGGTGAAGTTTTTTTTTAAGATTAAAATTGACAAACTTAAAAATATTGTAGATTAGATCTTCAATCATTTCATCATGGAAATTGTACACATGTAGAATATATCAGTATGTGTATGTGTGGATGTTTTCAGAATTTTTGGAAGTTGAAAAAGGAATGATTTTCGAGTAGTTGCAAATATCACTGATTGCACAGTAACCGCACTTTGACACTTTATAACATTCATATAAGACACAAGTACGTAGTTGTTATTCCTCATCTGCCAGAAAATCTCTGTTTAGGGAATACATAATTTCCCATCAGGAAAATAATAATTGATGGTGAACCCATCAAGGGCAATATTTAAAACATTGCAGTGAACCCATTAATCACGAAAAGCCCTGATGAATATGTGGTCCGTAAAATTCAATTTCACTATGAGGTGTGAGGCGGCTATGGACAAAGGCACCCAAGGAACCTCCAATTGGTCAAGTAGTAGCATTTTTATTCTCATTCAGACGAAGGTGCAAGCAACTAGGATACAATGCACATGACTAGATAGTACAATTTGGCTCCTGTCGATTTACTATTCTTGTTGATAAACAAGTGAATTTCTTGCTCTCAGAGTTGACAATACAACTTGGCTTGTTTTGCGTGGTGTAAGATGTCACTACACACATTCTTTATAGCTTTTGCATATTGTGGGCAGTCCACTTGAGTAAGAACTAACAATATTTAGTATGACTAGGCAATATATGACTCCATTGGAAGATCTAAACAAGTGGATATGAACAATGGTGTTGCTAGAGTGGTTACCAAGGAATTACACCGCCGTTAGCTGGTGCCTAGTTGGTGGGATGCAATGACAATTAAACTATCGAAGCAGCCTCTGAACAACATTGAGTAAGGCTATAAATTGTAAGACCAGGCACACTTAGAGTGACTATAGGAGGTATGACTGCATCCCTCGTTCAGGAAATTAATTCGATGACAAACAAGTGGCCATGCTAATGCGTCATGCTAGCATTCATAAGATAACTCGTTTGTACTAGTTTATTTTTTCTTGAAAAGGGGGCATGCACTGGCCTATGCATCAAGCGGTGCGCACAACCATATTATTAATTATTCAATAAATGGTCTGACAAAAACATACACCAAACAACCTGAAGCCACTATTTACACCTACAAACTTGATAATGTGGAATGCCTTCAAACCTCATCATCTAGAGCCGGGCTCACCGCCGATCCGCTCGCATGACGTAACAGGCGGCGGAGTAGTAGCTAGCCTGTCTATGGCTCTCGTTTTACTACTTCTTACTTCTTCCTCCAATAACATATAAACGTAATAAGGCGGCGGGTCAACTGTTCATGCACATGTTGCATTATTCCCAGCTCCCCAAGCATTAGATCTCACTGTTGACTTAGCAAATATATCTAGCAGAAAAACTAGGAGTGAATATTCTGATTCTATTTAAAGTCCAATTTTTGGGCTGGTGTAGCATAAGCATGTCACCGTCTAGCTAGTGCTGTATCCATATACAGATCGATGTAGGTAGCCATGACTATATTCTATTATCGGAATGATTTGAATATTCCGGAGAAGATCTTATCCGTGCACAGTGGCATGATGCAGATTCTACATTGAGGTGGCTTTCAAGTTTAAACTCGATTGCGCATCTGATTCATACAAAAAGAGATAAAATCGGCTTTCATGTGGAAACTTCGTCGAGGTGTGATCCTGATAAAGGAAAACCTTTCTCGCCGCAATTTATATGTATGTAGGAAGTGCTGTTTTTATATCATGACGATATACAATTAAACACCTCTTCTTTTAATGCATTTTTGCGCCTTTACATGGGAGAGGATTTGCGGCACGCAAGTGCGGGGGCACTGAGTCCCTCAAACTTGCTTTATCTTTTGGCTTTTGATTTTCACATTTTCATATATTTTTAATAAAAAAGTACAGATTAAGTTGTGTTTTCGTATTCATGTTTCTCGTGATAAGAACTTCCAATTAAGATCCATTTTGAATATGTTTTGATGAATTTTAAAAATAAGTGTTAAGTTTCAACAATTGAAACTTAGTAAGGGCAAAGAATAAAATCACGATTTTTGTGCCTGTAACCAACAAAAAAATGTCTTAAAATTTTATCTATGAAACTTGGTAAAAGCAAGAGAGAAAATCGCATGTTTCAGTTGAAAAATCGTAAGTTTAAATGACTGAAACTTAAAATGTCCTTGTGCGGGGACCAACTACTTCGCCAATCGCGAGGCAATCGAGTGGCCGGCAAGGGCTTGGCAGGTGTGTTCCCCCGCAACTGCATGCCCCTACAAACCTGCTTTACATGGTCAGTCAACCAAATTGCATCCAACTTGTACCAGACTCACATGGTGGCCAATATTTATGGTCACTAGCTTGATGGTATTCCACACAAGTATATATGTAGATGCACCCAAGAGCCGAAACGTTGTGTCCCAATTATAAGTCTTTGTGTCCAATGGTAAGGGTGGGGCATTTGCCTTATTATGGTCACTACGGCTTTGTAGAAATGACATGTTTTTCATTGGTAAAATTTCATCTCTAATGCATGTTATCTATCAGTGTACACACGGACTCCATTCCTGGTCTACTCCACAAAAATGGAACACTGATCGCTGTTCACAAAGGTCTATACTCACCTTTGGAGAAAGTGGAAGGGGGGTGTTTTTACCCCTTATGGGTGGCTGCATAGTCTACGGATAGGCCCTCTACCCGCTGCGCCCTACGCATAGTTACCATCTAATATGTCTGTTTTGATGTCGGTGTTTTAATTATGATGTGTGTGAGTTGGTGTTGGTTTTGTGCATTCTAGTCATGTTGAGGCTCGGTGTAGTTTTATATGGTTGTCGTTATTCCGTATGTTGGGATATTTGGTCGGTGTCAAACGAAGTAGCCTCATGCGGTTCAAACTCCTGTTGAAGTCATTTTTAGCATTAATTCATTTTTACTCTGTTCCTCATGTTTGCTTGACAGTCGACGGAGATAGGGGGTCGGCTGTTGAATAAAGGAGGCCACCAGTGATGGGGTGTCTGATCTGGCTGCTCCACAGTTTGTTGTGAGGTCTTGTTGATGGGGGTTGTAGTTTGCACTGTTGCTGGCACTTGTACTAGATTTCGCGCCATATGTGTTTCGACAGCGAGAACTCTCTCTCTCTCTCTCTCTCTCAGACACACAGAGAGAGAGAGAGAGAAAAACCAACAGATAGCCATATTAACTACGAAGATCAAAGAAAATATGAAAAGTTAAGTTCACAGGCTGGGCGGCGTCTTCTCCTGTGAAAAGCATGGAGCTGCTTGATCTAGTGCCAGAAACCAGTCGACACATGATTGTCCTTCCTCTTCCCTATAGGTCTTCACGGCTGAAAAAATAAGCACCATCTGAAAATATAGTTAGCAGGATGTGCAACAAGAGAGTAAATCTCAGACGCCGCATCACATTTGAGATTTCCAGTAATGAATGTATCTTTGCTGTTCTAAACAAAAAAAGGGGTATTCGAAATTGTGGAGACAACCTCTGTGGTGTGTACCCAGAGAGTAAATAGCAAATTAAAAAACCACCACATTAGAGGCTAGATTCGTAATGCCTTTTAACCATTTTCAACCTCTAGGTGTTGGTAAACATTTTGAAGATAATATTGATCGTGAAGTAATCACCCTTAATGCTTTGACACTTGTTCTCACTGGTTGGACCCAGCTTGTATGTGCTTGTGTCACAGCACATATAGACACATTTTCCCTGGGTAGCTAAGTGGACAAACAACCTCCCCTCAAAACAAAATGGACAAATAGCCCACCTATCAAGCTGTGTTCGGTTGACAGGGTT
>NC_041383.1:42975910-42994812 GCF_002162155.2 Triticum dicoccoides
TTTTTTTCCCTCCAATCCTCTTGAGAAAGGGTGTAACCGAACAAGGCCTTAGTGGTCTCCCATATCTGTCCAACTTACATGTGGTGCATATATAGTAAAAAAAAGTTGTACCTATTGAGTTCTTAGCAGGCATGGAACGGAAGTGTTACTCCTCCGATCCATATCACTTGTCGCTCAAACGGATGTATCTATGCTCAAACGGATGTATCTAGTAGATAGATTTGTTTGAGCGACAAGTAATACAAATCAAATAAAGTGGAATATTCTTAAAAACATAATTGTAACCATGGAGAAGGCTTATGATGCATGCACCAAGCAGGCGAATTTTGAAGTTTATAATCAATTACACGTTGGAGTATAAAGGCTCACTGGGTACTAATGGATCATTGCAGTTGTTTAAAAACATACTAAGTGTGTTCATTTATCTGGTACATCTCGTCTTGATTATTTCTATAACAGGTAGCGAAGTGTGTTAGAGTATATTTTGCTATATGTGTATTTGGTAGTGTAGGATTCTATCTCTTCCCTACCTTATCTTGACGAGGGTTTCTTGACATGTACACGATATATACTAGCGCATGGAGCTCAACAATCGATTCCACCTATTCTCCCCTCTCTAATCATCTTATATGGTATTTGCCGCAAGTTCCTAGACCTAGCTCCACCACCGCTTCTGCGCTGAGCCGCCCTAGGGAGGTCGATCTCCATTATCTCTATTGGGGGCTACGCAACCCGTAGCTAGGATTCGTCTGCCGTCATGTTGATCGGCTGCACTAGAGAGTCTTTTTAGGGTTCGTCCTCCGGTCGTGTTGACCGGCTGTCCTAGAGAGTTTTTTTTATCCATTGATCCTAGCCTTTACTCTCTCACTGACTAATTGATCAGTGTTTCTTTTTGATTTTACGATCTATGATCAGTTTGCGTCGCCCACCGCCATTCGTCGATCCTTCACACACCTCTACTCCAACATCGACTTCAACTGCATCGGCCTCTTCCTCGACTATGCGGCCTGGTGCAGCGCCTGAGCAAACTGCATGTCGTCCACACGCATCCGTCCACAAGTTTACCCATTGTCGTCACCCTGATTTGATCAGAACTCCTCCATCCACTCGATGCAAAATGGCATGTCCCATGCGTGGGTGCGACAATGTCTTGCATGGCTTGCCTAATATATATATTCACCCATTGGGCTCAGTAATACAAAAAAGATTCCACCAATTCTCCCCTCTCTGATCCTCTTACAATGTGCAGTTGTGCACATGGTTACCGTTACCTCCTGCCAAAGCATTCCATGTCTAGGCTGACTTAGTAAATACAGATAGAAAACAGCTTGAGGGACAAAAATGTTGTCATCTGGAATGTGTCTATATGTGGATATAGGTTGTGGAAGAAGTATTTGGTGCAAGACGACTTGTATTCACCTCATGGGTGCCCATATATAACACATACATGGTAGTTTTGTCCACGGCTAGTACCCTAATTATAGAATACAGACTTGGGAGATAAGCGGGACAAATACACCTAATACATGGAACAAATACAATCGTCCATCAAGTTAGGTGACAACATTCATATCTGCTGAAAGTAATTTATTATTGTTATTTTAGTCCATAGATTGAAATGAAGTATTCAGAGCTCGGGAAAAGATGCCAGCCATGAACAAAGGCGTGATGTCCAACCATACTATTTCCAATTTTTGCACGCAAAAAAGAGAGACTATCTTCATAGATATTTATTTGACATCATTTCATAGATATTTGGCATAATTTCATAGATGTTTATTTTTTTATTCATCTCATATTTAAACACATAATATCATAACACAAGCATATGTCTTTTTAATAGTGTTCTCCAATATTTATACAAACATTCCCATAGATTTTTATGCAGAGAGCGCGGTTTCTGGCTGATATTTTACTAGTCATTATAATTAAATATTTATTTGAAGCACAAAATTATAATTTTTTGGGTATTTTCTATTATACTCACATGGGACACAAGTACATGGCTGCATTATTCCTCATACGCCAGAAAACCTCTGTCTAAGTCATTGGAATGTGGTCAGTAAAATTCAATTTCAGCATGAGGTGTGAGGCGGCTATGGACAAAGCAACCCAAGCAACCTCCAATTGGTCAAGTAGTAGCATTGGTGTTCTCATTCAGCCGAAGGTTTAAGCAACTAGGGTACAATACACAAGACTAGATAGTAGAAACTTGGCTCCTGCCGATTTTAGTATTGTAAATAACAAATGACGTGAAGTTTGATGACAGCATTTCATGCTGTGTTGGAGTTGACAATACAACTTGGCTTGTTTTGTCCAGTGTAAGATAAGCCAATATTTTGAGTGACTAAAGGACAAATGACTCCATTAAAAATAGTGGAGTGCTAATGTATCGGTCACTACACACCTTGTTTATAGCTTTTGCATATCAAGGGTACTCGTGTGACTACATGACCAATGACACCATTTGAAGATCTATGCAAGT
Organism: Triticum dicoccoides; assembly: GCF_002162155.2. Taxonomy (NCBI): domain Eukaryota; kingdom Viridiplantae; phylum Streptophyta; class Magnoliopsida; order Poales; family Poaceae; genus Triticum; species Triticum dicoccoides. Next base: position 42,978,396 of record NC_041383.1, read on the forward strand.
GGATATGCAACAATCGTGTCAGCTTCTTTATTATTATTTTTTAATTTTTTGCACTGGAAGCAAATTGCCATTAAGTGTCGTGTGGAGCAATAGCTAGTTGGTGGGATGGAATCATTATCCATTTAAGTTAATTTAATCTTCTTAGACAATTCAACTTTCATAGTAGGAGCCTTTCAACAACATTGAGTAAGGCTAAATGGTAAGACCAGGCTTATTTGGTCTTTGGAGTGGCTACAGGACAAATGACTACGTCCCTTGTTCAGGAAGTTAATTCAATGAGAAGCAAGTGGCCATGCTAATGTGTCACGCTAAAGTTCACAAGACAACTTGGTTGTACACATTTTTTTATATTGACGTAGGACCTGCCAAAATTAAGTTTGACTATATACCAGATACTCCATTTGTCGAGAAAAATGTGTGTATGTGCAATATGCTAATCGACAACCAATTACTCAACGGAGCAACCATACAAGAGCAAAACAAATTGGATGACATACTCTCTACAAGAGTTACTAGGTGGGCGCCGGAGTGGTTGTTGTCTCCTATGGGCTCAGCCCAGCTTAACGAGCCGAGCGATAGATCGTCCATTGACCCCCACGAGCTACGAGGTTTTGGTCCATCCCTAGCATGATGCATTAATTTCGGCTCTAGATCGAGAGCCACGCCCATGAGTGATCCTCTTCTTTAATCTTGATTGAGCTCATGAGATAGAAGATGTACCAAGAATAACTCTAGCTAGGGTATATGTGGTAATTTCATTCAACTTGTCTCAATTAACTATTTCCAAGATTTTCTATAAAAAACTATTTCTGATATTTAAAGGTTACTGTTTTCTGATTTTATTTAAGCGACAGATGTTTCTGATTTTGTGCGATTTTCTAGCCTATTTTCCTTTTGGTTAGTCCACCAAGTACCTTTATAAGTCTATATATAAATAGAAGATAATAGTAGATTCCCAGGCTCCTGAAATTTCATAAAACGTATAACAAATCGAATATAACAATTACTTGAGAATACTGCTAAAGAAATTAAGATCGAAACTTTACAATATTTTATAAGTATGATATAATGAAGATTTCTGACATTAAGAGCACTAAAGATGTTATCCGTCCAATGCAAGGGTTTCTTGAGAATACTGCTAAACAAATTAAGATCAAAACTTTGCAATATTCTTATCTAATATAATGAAGATTTCTGACATAAAGAGCATTAAACATGTTGTCTGTCCCGTGCGAGAGACACTTGTTAGGCTTTTTATTGTATTATTACCCCATTTATAGGGAAATTCCTATTAATAGTACCTAGGTATATCCATCGGGGCACTAGCTGAATGCAGAACCCTGCCCTGCATGATGGACATCTAATTGTTTGTTACCTTGCATGTTGCATGGGAGGTCATGGTAGTATCAATCGGCCGGCCAGCTCTTGTGTGGCCCTCTTGGAAAAAACCCTGACCAACATAGGAAGACAATGGGTGAATAAGGGACCAATGTGATCAAACATTTGAAATTGATGGCCCGGGCAAATTCTCGAATGCGGCCATGTAGGCAAATCCTCAAAGCATGTATCTGAAACATGTCCACCTTTGAGCTCCGAGGAAGGGTCCATTGTTTGCGTAGATAAAATATTAATAGTAGGATGTGACAGAAAATCAAATATTAACACAATCAGAAGTACCCAGCACGGTAGTACCTAGTACCTACTTATGTGTACGAGAGATGAGAGGTGCATCACATGGAAATTTTCAGAGGAGCTGGCTAACGATGCTCAATGTTTGAATATCATTTGGTACCTTGTGGGAGCTATGGCTCAAGTATACGTCTCCATGGTACATACTTGCTGGGGGAGTCAGTAGGAGTTAATTAGGAATCAAATTGGTGAGCCACCTAATAATTTGTACTCCCTCTATTTCAAAATAAGTGTCGCTGATTTAGTATAGCTTTAGCTCATTTTTTTTTTGAATTGTTTGGATTGCTTACCACATGTGTCACGTGGTAGTACAGTTTTAGCTTTTAGCTGTATTAAATCAGCGACACTTATTTTGAAACGGAGAGAGTACTTACTAGCAAACTATATTGCCCATTTGGATTATTGTACTTACACTTAGTGTATTCTAAGCTCATTGACACTTTGAGGTGCAGGGAATGGAACGCCAGGGTTGACCGCCGGGCCGAAACCATTCGTTGCTGCATAGTCAAGCTGAACTAGTATCACCTAGGCACACATTAACTAGTTCAGCCACTAGGGTTAACCGCCGGGCTAGAAAAAATCATTGCCGCACAATCAAGGTAAAGAAATTGTAGCAAATCAGCAATGTTCAATTATGAAATACGTACGCATTACCTAATTATTTTCAGTAGAGTCCAAGTCACCCATAAAACTTGACACACCAGAAACAGGCATATGCATTCATGAACCTTGAGGCTTAGCCACCCTAAGGTGAGTCATGCCGCCACCCTAATGTTGTGACCAATTCAACATCTTAAGATGAAAATAGTGTTTGAAGATGTGAGATGCATATGCCTACCAAGAACAATATGATAGATGTCTGCTACAAAGTTAATCAAGTTGCTTATCTAGTCTATATTATACTCCCTTCGTTTCTAAATATAAGTCTTTGTAGAGATTCCTCTATCGATGGCATACGGATGTATATAGATGTATTTTAGAGCATAGATTCATTCATTTGGCGTTGTATGTAGTTCATAGTGGAATCTCTACAAAGACTTATATTTAGAAACAGAGGGAATATTTACTAATTGGAGGGACCATACGAGTTACCACGTTAATTCTGGAAAGACACCTAAAAATAACCATATGATCTCAATTGTACGGTCAAGATCTAAAAGGGTCCCCGGAATTTTATTTGTCTAGAATCCCACTCTAACAAGGAAAAGGAAAGGTCCACGGTGTTTTTATTTGTCTACTAGAGTCCCGCTCTAACAAGGAGAAACAAGGGTCCGAGTTTTAATTTTCTAGAGTCCCACACGGCAAAGGAAAATCAAAATCTCAAGTCAATCAAAATCAGAATCAAAATATGCCATCGTGGTTGTAGATAATGTAGACTGCACAATAAAAAAGAGAACTTGCACCGATCCTATTTGATTGATTTTCAGATTGACTATGAATAAGTGGGATTGGATGTCTATATGCGTGTTGCTCAGCGTTTTAAATCTAGATACATTAACCACTACTAGCGGCGGCAGGCATTGATTTTCAGATTGACTATGAATAAGTGGGTTTGGATGTCTATATGCGTGTTGCTCTGCCTTTTCTCCTACTCCATCTATGCCACGTCAGCAACAGCGTGGTGGTTGCCTCAGCGCGTTGGTTGCCGTGGGAATTCTCCTCAGAGCAGTAGGACATGTAGTTCCAGATCCGATGGAGACGTCCAGTTGGAGCCTAGCCAGAAGAACCTCTCGCGCATGCGAGCCGAGAGAAAAGAGTTAGAGCGCAGCAGGCCAAGCGGACGTCATAACAGATTGTGTCGGGTACGCACATGAACAAACGTGCAGACTCTCTCCATGGAAGCTTTTGGTTAACAAGAGTCCCGGCAGCCTATAGAAACAGAACTACAGAGGAGAGATGAACAGATGCTCCAAGTATGCATGTGTACCTGCGGAAAATGCCAATGGCGCTCGAGCTCCAGAGAGAACGATATTTAAAAAAATAATTTGATTGTTTTTGCGGTTTGTAGGGTGTACAAAAAACAAAAATCCCACCCAACAACAAAAAAAGTCAACCCATCTTAGAAATACGTTTTTGCCTTTTTTTCTGTACGCCACTTGTGAAAGTATATGGTTACGAATTTTCGCACATATGTAATATGTGTGTGTGTGTGTGTGTGTGTGTGTGTGTGTGTGTGTGATTGTTCACAAGAATTTTCAAAATTTGACACGCTGTAGAAATTTGGTTTTTGAGAACGACCTCCCCGTAGTTTGGCCCCAGAAATGTCGTGCGCCTGTGCGTGTCCATACGCTGCAGAATTAATGTCTTCATGTCAGTGAAAGATTTTCCAGTTAAGTTAGTACCACTGGAATGCATGTAACTGTCTTGAAAACATATGTAGCCCACATTAAAAAAACATTCATTTATTTTGACAGATTTGAAACCATATGGAGTTTTAGTTAAATTAACTACTTTTCTGTTTTACAAAAGTTAGCATGTGCGCGGCACGGGTTATGAAAAGTCATATGTGTAACAGAAGAACTAGATGATAGGCTTACTAACTGTGCACCTATAATTCAAGTTACTTTCTTTTTACCTACAAAAAGAATTGTTTGTCTGGCATCGATTAATATAATGCAACGTACGTGGAAAAATGTAATTTTAGACATCTAATTTGTGGACGTATTGTAGCAACGGATGGGTTTTACATGGAGAAAAGAAAGTAGGTCTGCACTTAGGCTCTAACTCCTCGACTACTTCACATGTATTTTTTGGTGGGAAGTCAGTTCAAACGGGATAATTCGCTGTCAAACTCTTTTCTACCATAGTCATAATTCCAGCATTTCCTTTCTAATTACGGTAAGCTAAGACAGAACGAAGGCTTCTATTTGTTTTCTTTCTTCATTCGTCCCTGTCCTCTCCCTAACAAAAAATAAATAAATACAATTGTATTCAAATGTTGTTCATCAGTCCAATGCATAATAGTGTAGATTAATGAACAACATAGTTGCACATGGCTCCACTTTTTATAATAAAATCAAGGAAATATTTTTAGAATAAATATGTCAACAGGGAAACAATATTATATAAAATTATTTTGTATCATGTCATAAAATATGCTAGCCCGTGCAGAAGCACGGGTTGATGACTAGTACCTACTAATACTAATACTAATACTAATTTTTTATACCTACCTACTAATAAAGCAAGGTGTGTTTCGACAAGTTTTTCATCCATTCACCGTCGATTTTTTTTTCTATCTGAGGTGGTACTAAATCTTATGAGTTCGTTTGCTAGAAAAAAAAGGCTTTTCCAGACATGGGCTACGCGCTATGGCCCAGTGAAGTTGGCCCATTTATTTTTCGGCTCATACAACAGGGAAAATCCTATTTTCCGCACAGGATGACAAATAGTCAGAGTTGCGCACAGGACAAAAAAATAATGGGCTGGCCCAGTTTTCTTTGTTTATGTGTTTTACTTCTATTTTTATAAAGAAGTTGTTATTTTCAAAAAATGTTTGTGAATTTTGAAAGATGTTCCTATTTCGAATTTTGTTCACATTTTTCTGAAAGTGTACAGCATTTTCAAAAAACTATTTAGGAACTAAAAAATATTGATGTTTCCTACAATATTCAGAAACTTCATACCTTAAAATCTCCTCGATTGAAAGGAAAAATATATTAAACAAAGCATGGGTCTTCTCATGACGTAACAAAACTCTTAAATGCCCTAGGTCAATGAATGAAAAAATGGAAATTCACACCCGGCAAAACCAAGAAGCTAAATGTTCCTTTTTCACTTGCACACAGGGTTTTGCTTGCACATATACTTCCAACTAACTTTAAATACATACTAATTTTAATCCCGTTGCAACGCACATATATAGTACTAATAAAGCAAGGTGTGTTTCGCCAATTTTTCCATCCGTTCACCACCGGGAAAGAATTTTTTTTCTATCCGAGTTGGTACTAAATTTTTGTACATGGGCCGCGCGTTGTGGCCCAGCGACTCCAGCCCACCTAATTTTCTGCCCACGCCGCTAGGACATTCTATTTTACACACAACACGAGAAATAGTCAAAATTTAGCACAGGACAACAAATAATGGGCTGGCCTATTTTCCTTTTTTATGTGTATTACTTATATTTTTATTTTTATTTTGGAATTTATTTTATCAATTAAGTATTCTCAAAAAAATCATAAATAATTTTTTTTTGGAAAATATTCAGAATTCTAAAATTTTGTTGCTATTTTGAAAAATAGTCGGAACTTGCAAAAAGTTGCCCATTTTTATTTTATTTATTGTTTTTCAGAATTATTACAGAATTCTAAAAAATAAAATTGCATTTAAAAAAATGCTCCAAATTTGAAAAATATTCATGTTTTAGTGAAATTTTCAAAATTAAAAATAATGTTCATGTATAAAAGGTACACATTTTCTAAAAATATTATGAATTTTCAACACATGTTCCCGTTTTGGAAAATGTTCACAAATCCAAATGATGTTCATGTTTTTATAAAAAAATATTGGTGTTTTCATAAAATATTTGTGAATTTTAAAAGATGTTCCGTTTCGTATTTTATTCGCGTTTTTTGAAAGTGTACATAATTTCAAAGAAATTTTCAGGATTTAAAAAAGTGTTCATGTTTCCTAGAAACTTCATACCTTAAATGTTTTTTTTCATGTGCACACAAGGTTTTGCTCGCACATATAATTCTCACTGACTTTAAATGCATACTATTTTATCTCCCGTTGCAACGCACGTGCATGTGTGCTAGTAGAGTGTTATTAGTTATTCATCCTGGCTTGTTGTGTGTTGTTAGAAATATAAATGTGCTCGACGTATACCATAGATGCATCTCGCTCCTAGCCTCTCCTAGAAGCACATCGCCTATTGCGCAAGTACTGGGGCAGGTCCACTAAGACGGTGAGAGCGTGCAGGTCTCCTCCCAGGGAGCAACGCTCTTCACCTAGAAAAAAGCCGGCACCATGCTATTTCCTTCCTTCTTATTTCTTCCAATTTATTTTACTTTATGTTTGTTTGCCTCTATTCTTTTGAGTAAAATGCACGAATAACATCTTTAAAAAAACAAAATGTTCACGATGTCAAAAATATTCAAGGATACAAAATTGTTCATACGTACTCCCTCCGTCCCATAATATAAGAACATTTTTGATACTAGTGTAGTGTTAAAAACGTTCTTATATTTTGGGACAGAGGGAGTATTTCATAAAATGTTATAGTATGCCAAATAAGTTCTTATACGTGTATTAACAAAACTTTATCCTATATTTACAATTCTCATCAATATTTAAATTTTCTCATCGTGTATCAAAAATTAGTCATCGTGTATTTAAAATTTTGTTCATTATCTATTTTAAAAACGTTCATCAAGTAGTTGGAAATATGTTCAGAATTTAATTCAAGAATGTTTAGCATGTATTGTTTCCAAATTGTATTTGATGAAATGTTTATGTAACTAGAGTAATTGTTCAAACTTTATTTGGGGAAATGTTCTTGAACTACAAAAAGTGCTCACGTGTTACGAAATGTTCATACTTTAACTAAAATGTTTTTATGTTTCAAAACATGTTCATCGTGCACTACAAAAATGTAAACATGTATTAAGAATTTTTATTGTGTACTTTTAGGGATGTGATTAAAAAATTAATAGATGATGAACATTTTCTAATTACATGATGAACATATTATAATATGTGATGAATTTTTTTTAACATGTGATGACTACCTTTTATACACGATGAACCTTTTTGAAAAACATGATGCATAGTTTTAAAACAACATGATCAGTTTTTAATACAAGATGATCCACTTTATTAACCATAATGAACATTGTTTTCAATAAATGATGAATATATATTTTAAAATACACGAAGAATTTTTTAATGCGATGATGAATTGTTTATTAAAACAACACAAATAATTCTAGAAAAAATATGCGCATTTCTTACATCCATGGTAAAGCAGAAAAAAGACAATAGGAAAATATGTATAATAAGAAAGAAAAGTAGAAATAACAAAAGGGGAACAAAAGATGCAATATAAAAAAAGGAACATTGCATTTCATACAATGGAAAAAATTCATATAATTAAGATTTTTTAATGGTCATCAACTTTTAAAAAACAGAACAGTAATTATGTCCTCCTCACAGAAAGAAAAGGCTCTCTCACTCCTCACCTTTCCCCTCTCTCTTCCACATGCGTGAAGAAATAGGAGGCAGACAACGTGTGGTCCATGTCACATGGTACAATGACAGGACCTACAGGTGTAGAAGGATTACTCTAAGTCAAAGACCTCATTTGAACCCCCGCAAAAAAAAGACCTCATTTAAACGGCATGCATGCTGCAAATCTTCTCGCACAAGTCAGATGCAGTGCATGTGATGCTCCCAGCAGCACATATCACGAGGCAAATGGACCGTCCAGATAGCAGGTACCGCGTAGCTCGTGCTAGGAAAGAACTTTGTGGTTTCTTTTCCTTCACAACAAGTATCCCCAACTTATCATTTTCTTTTTCTTTTTTCCTATCTACTCCCTCTGTCAACAAATATAAGATGTTCTAACTCTTTTGTTATTAGGAAGTATATAGACACATTTTAGCGTACTTGTTCACTCATTCCAATTCGTATGTAGTCTATATTGAAATATGTAACACGTCTTATATTTATTTACGGATGGAGTACTAGATAACATACATTGTAAACGACAGTAATATATAACACAAAGTGTTAGGAAAAAAATTGCATCGAAGGTTGAACGATGCGTGCTATGTATCATGTAAATTGCGTAAATTAGCAATATACGTATAGGAAATACGGGTTGATTATATGGCATACCTTGAATCATACAGATCGGTGTCGCCATGTAGGCGAACGCTTGTCGAGTGCTCGGCAGCTCGGCACGGCTATGGCACCGTGTGGACAGGAATCTGGCGGGACACTGTATGATGTGCGTGTGCGTTCAGAGCCTAAGGACAGGTTAGCGGAGTTCATCGTCCTATTGCCTCAGTCAGGGTCATGGAGTTAGATCGTCCAGCGCCTGTCGGAGCCCTGAGAAATAGACTAGGGTATTAGGGAACTACAGATCGTAGGACTGAGCCAGAGACGCACAATTAAAAGAAAGAAGCCGCTGATTAAGGAAAGAAAGAAACTGCTTTTTTTTTTGAGGGGAAAGCCAAATTTTATTACTCAAATTCTACAAAAGGTGGGATACAAACTTGGTCATGGGGCTGGCCAAGCCACACATGACGACCCTTAGGAAGGGAAACAACAAATCTTGCTAGTTTATGAGCTTCTACATTAACTACCCTACTTTCAAAAATGAAATTACAAGAAAAAGGTACTGCTCTATTCTTGATCTCCACAACAATAGCTCCATATGGGCCCTGATTCCCTCTGGCAATATCATCGACAACCTGCCTACAGTCAGACGAGACCATAAATTGGTGTAAGCCAAGATCTTGAGCCAGTGCAAGTGCTTCCCTGCATGCGATTGCTTCGAGTGTTGCTGGGTCCCACACACCTTCAATGACCAGAGCTGAGCTGCCTAGGAAGGCTCCTTGGGTGCTCCGGCAAATTGCAGTTGCCGCCCCGCCTCTATTGTTACGTACTGCAGCATCAACATGGATCTTTGCATGATTAGTCGGTGGAGCGCATGGTCTTGGGGCAGCTTGCTGAACTCTTGTTACAGTATTTGGTGTTGGTTTGATCACCCGGACTTGGTCTAGATCGGCGATGAAGCGTTTTATAAACGCATGTGTAGCATGGGGAGTTTGAAAGATCGCCTCATGTATTGCCTTTCTTCTGGATGACCAAATCGCTCACAACGTCACCGTTAGCAGGACAAACTTTTCATGTGTGAGCGTGTCGAGCAAATTGAATAGCCCGCTCTTGGCTCTCATCTCCGTTGTCGCTACCAGTGAGCAATCAAGTTCATCATCTACCAGAGCCCATGTACACCTTGAAACTGTGCAATCCAGGAGGGAGTGACGCCACGAATCTGGAGCCCCGCACAGGCCACAAGTGCTCGATGTTGACATATTACGATGCGCCCTCACATCCTCAGTTGTAAGAGAATGCTTGGCCAATCTCCACAAAAACATGCGACTTTTGACAGAACCTCAACTTTCCACAATGTCTTCCATGAGTCTTCTTCAGCAGATGTTGATGGTCCGGTTAATCCATATAGACATGCTTCTCTCCTCTGTTTGATTGTAACTAGCATATTATATGCAGACTTCACAGAAAATTGGCCTCGCCTCTCGTGCACCCAACTCCAAGAGTCAGGGACGTTCATGGTGCATAAAGGTATGCTTGATATCAACTTTGCATCAAAGCTCAGAAACGTAGCATTAAGTTTATTGATATCCCATGAGGCCGAGGTTGCATCCAACAATTCTGACACCAATACCGGAGGGTTTGCCGTGATGCAGCCATATGGTCTCATCATTTCCTCCCTGGGCAACCAATTATCCTCCCATATATTCGTGCTTTCTCCATTGCCGATGCATTTGATCAAGCCTAGTTTGAGCGTGTCACGCCCCTCGACTATATCCCTCCATATCTGGCTCGGGTGACTCCCTAGAGTTGCATTCAAAATTGATGATTGTGGATAATAGATACTTTTCAGTAAACGAGCACAAAGAGACTCCGGGTGTTGCAGTAGGCGCCATGCCTGTCTTGCTAACATTGCCAAGTTGAAGAGTTCGAAATCTTTGAATCCCAAACCACCCATGGCTTTTGGTTTCGTCATTTCCTCCCAAGAAACCCAATGGGGTTTGCGCTGCCCGTTCTTGCTGCCCCACCAAAATCTCCTTATTAGCTTGTTTAGATGCTCACACAAGCCTCTTGGTAGCTTGAAACAGGACATGGAGTAGACTGGGCTACATACCTTTTTTAGGGGAGGATGGGCTAACTACAGTTCGAATGTCTTGCAAAGCCCATCGTCAAGGGACCTACAGAATAAATGGAGCTGGAGTGGGGCCCCTGGATTTGGGGGGCCTGGGGCGGCCGCCCCCTGCCCCCCCCTCAGGGCCGGCCCTGCCCTAGCCACCTCCTCCTCCCAACCCTAGCCGCACCTCCTCCTCACCCCTCCCCTCCTCCCTCCCTCGCCGCCGCCCGAGGCAGCCGCCGGGCAAGCCCGGGGCGCCAAGGATGGTGGCGGCGGGGCCTCGGTTTCCCTGCTCTTGTGTGGGGAACCCCGAATCTGGAGCGGTGGCTCCATTGGCAAGGCACGGACGGCTAACAGCCGTGCGGGTGGTGGATCCGGTGTCCCGGCCGCGCGGGCGGCGGGATCCGGTGGTCGTTGGCGGCCGGCGGCAGCTTCTGCGGCTGTCGGTGTGCGCGATCTCGCGCGTCCCTTCCTCCCCTGTTCGGCGTGCGGGCCAGTCTGGTCGGGCCGCGCTTCCTGTTGGTCGTCGGTTCTATACAGGAGGTGCTGCTGGTGGCGGAGATCTAATTCGGGCGAAATCCCTGGCTGGACATGACCAGCCGCACCGACGGTGACGCCTGAGGGCACCGTTTCCCTCCTTGGAGGCATCGGTATGGACTGATCTCCTCACTTCACCTTCCCCTAGGTTTCCCGGGCGAAAGCCCTAACTCTGTTGGGTGGCGGCGGCGCTCACGACGTTGTTTCCTTCTTGAAGGCGCCACTTTGGGAACCATGGGGTTGGGTGGCGCTTGTGGATGGTGGGCAAGGGCGGTGGTGCGGCCCGTTCCTAGCATGGATTTATGTCCGCTGCTTGGAGATAGAGTCGCATAGGTGGAGGTCGTCGGCTGTCGTCGTGGTGGCGTCAATGGCAGGGGACCTGCCAAGGCTCGCGTAGGTGGAGGTCGTCGTTTGGCGTCGTGGTGGCGTCGATCGCGGAGGACCTGCCAAGGTTTCCACCTCAATCTTCTATGAAGATGGACTAGTGGAAGATGGCGGCGAAGACACATGTGAGTGCGTCAGACCGGTTTGAGCCCCGGACCCAGCAGATGGCTCGGCCGGGGCCTCCGGCTTTAGATGTTAGGCTTAGGTGAGAGGTATGGGTATGTGGCCCAGCTTGCACACCTTCATCATTTGGATAGGAGGACCGACAGATGCTGCCAAGATGGCAGATTCGGGCATATTGTTGTAAGATCCTCAAGAATAATCAATAAAATGGCCGTATGCATCTCCCAGATGCAGAGGCCGGGGTCATCCTCCTTTTCGAAAAAAAGAATAGCAGGGATCTTCTGTTTCCATTTTTATTTTAACTGAATATTATCGAGGAAAACGGTAGATAATACTTATTGAGAAGATAACATGAAGGAAAACGGCCAGAAAAAAAACATCAAGAATCATATTGGGCATCTTCTTTCTTCAATTGTGGGCTGCCTGCCAGAGCTTTTCACTAGCAGCCCAGAGGATTGGATAAACCAGGACATGTCACAGAACAACTCAAAAGAGGAGGTCGAAGTTGCCGCACAAAGATCCAGGAAACTGCTTTCCTCAATTTACACGATCAGTCAAGATCTCAAGAGATCCAACAAATATGGGAACACATACCCTCACAGACCCTTCATCGGCGTCAGATCAAACGTCATCAAGGTAAGGAGTGTCCAGAAAGACCTTATTCCAACACGCCATCGCCAGAACACCTAGTCGATGCCGAGATAAAAAAAATCTAAGGAAAGCGAAAAGTAAGAAACAGGAGAGGGCAGGTCTTGAGTTCTCAGCCCTCTACGAACCGAGGGACGGTAGAGCGGAGGTGGACCGAGGTGTCGTCATAGAGGAGTCTTGTTGACTCTATGAAACCTATGGGAAACAAGAACTAACAAAAACGAGAGGGACGAGTCTTGAGTCGCCACTCCCCTGGCCACCAATGAAATGATGGACGGGAGAGAGGAGATTGTCTAAGGCGGCATTGTAGATGAATCCTGTTGACTCCTCTATGAAAACATAAGGGAAACAAGAAATAAGAAAAAAATAGAGGGACGAGTCTTGAGTCCCTCCTCCTCTGGCCGCTGATGAACCGTTGGACAGAAGAGATGGCCACTACAAGAAATATGTCAACTAGTGACCTTCTGTCAGTGACCCTGGAAGAATTGGTCATAGATCTATGACCATTTCAAACCAATTGGTCAAAAGCTGTTCGGGGGGCTCCGAACCCTAAACTATAACGACCATTTTGGTCAGAAAGGTCGTAATTTCCTTACACAAAATGGTCATAAAGCAAATAGCACTAGTCCGCTGCCTTATTTCTAGCTGATCATGACCAATATAGATGGTCATAACCTTGTAAATTGTGGTGGGTTGCTATGGCTAGGTGCCACCTCATCAGTTTTGCCTATGTGTCATGTCCATGTGGCAGTTTCTGCCCTAGGTTGTGAAGCAACCTATATTTCTATCATTCCCAAAATTCCCAAAAAAATCTCATAAATTCTTTGGGTCATATATTCATCAAATATGTAAAAAAAACCTTCCTTTCCTAGTTCAAAAATAATTCAAAAATATTCATTTTCCTATTTTGTTCAGAAAAACACTTTGTGAAGGAAGTACCACTTTGGCATGTCCAAATGGCATCCATTTTCTACAGTGCTTTCCTATGCCCAAATAACCGTCCTCCACCAAATGCCAGCTCAATCCATTCATTATTTTAAGCCCAGCTTCAACATTCATATGTATGTCCAGTGTGTTACTTTGCAAAGCAAGCACCACCTAGGCTCCTCCTTTTTAGCTGAAAATTTGTGAAGACGGTCTTCTTAGTAACTGATCATCCTCAGCCAAAACTCATGCCCATTAGCCATGTGCATTTCCCGTACCGCTAATCAAACACTTGGCTGCTTATTCATGTTTGAGCATCGACCGGTCTCCTCGTGAGAATCTTATGTTGTGATTTTCTTCCTAGCACCTACCTGGGGAGTGCCCAACCCACTAGACATGCCTAGGCCGCCCAGAACACATGGTAACGCCACGGTCATGCGGTGACCACACGGCGGGCATGCGAGTTTACGCGCTCTAGAGTTGGGGCCCTCGACCACCGTCCAAACCTCGATGTATCGCCACCAAACCATGTATTTATGATTAAATAGGTACTCATGTAACTAGAAATGATTTTTTTAAAAAATAAGTAGCAAACTATGAGGCAGTTGCAGTTCAAATTTGACCCGCTTCCTACTGAATCGGCTGGAATTTGTCTTTTTCAGCAGAGGTGGATCAAAACTTTTGACACCCAACAATTTTTTCAATTGTGCATTAAATATGGCCTAGTATTTTATAAAATTGATTTGGCCCAATTTTGCAACAAATATATGGTAGGTCCTTCAAAAAAAACTCATTTCAGGCACTCGGAAAACGGGAAATGAATTTTCCGTGCAAAGAAAATGAAAACTCCCTTAGGCAACATTGTTTGGAATTCCAAGATGCACCCTTGTGCACAATATCAGATCATTTGAACAAACTATGCCATGAATGTGGTCATAAGATTGACCATTTGGCTTGAAAGCCATAAATCTTCACGCATGATAGCTCATTTTTTAGAACACTTTTTAAAAATAATTTCCATATTACAAGTTTATTATTTTTCCTAGAAACTTGGTCACATAAAATGACACAATGCGAAGGTTTTCCAAGTTTTTGATATATTTTGATTTTTTATGCCAGTTTCAATCAAAACGGCGGGCTTGACCGTTCCTATCTAGTTGTTGAATCTTAGAAAACTTTTGATGTTTCTCTAATTAAATAGATACTTATGTACCTAGAAATGACTTTTGGAAAAAATAAAGACCAAACTATGAGGCAGCTGCAGTTCAAATTTGACCCGCTTCCTACTAAATCGGTGGGAATTAGTCTTTTTCACCAGAGGTGGATCAAAACTTTGGACACCAACATTTTTTCAATTGTGCATTAAATATGGCCTAGTATTTTATAAAATTGATTTGGTCCAATTTTGCAACAAATATATGGTAGGTCCTTCACAAAAAAACCTCATTTCAGGCACTCGAAAAATGGAAAATGAATCTTTCATCCAAAGAAAATGAAAACTCCCTTAGGCAACATTGTTTGGAATTCCAAGATGCACCATTGTGCACAATATCAGATCATTTGAACAAACTATGCCATGAATGTGGCCATAAGATTGATCATTTGGCTTGAAAGCCATGAATCTTCACACTTGATAACTCGTTTCTGAGAACACTTTTTTAAAATAATTGCCGTATTACAAGTTTATAATTTTTGCTGGTAACTTGGCCACATATAATGAAACAATGCGAAGGTTTTTCAATTTTTTGATTTTGTTTTTGAATTTTTTATGCCCGTTTCAAAAACCGTCAAAATGGCGGGAATAACCATTCCTATCTAGTGGTTGAATCTTGAAATTTTTTTGGTGTTTCTCTGATTAAATAGATACTTATGTACCTATAAATGATTTTTGGAAAAAATAAAGAGCAAACTATAAGGTAGCTGCAGTTCAAATTTGACCCGCTTCCTACTGAATCGACAGGAATTTGTCTTTTTCACCAGAGGTGGATAAAAACTTTTTACACCCAACCATTTTGTCAATTGTGAATTAAACATGGCCTAGTATTTTATAAAATTGATTTGGTCCATTTTTGCAACTATTATTTGGTAGTTTCTTCACAAAAAAACCTCATTTCATGCACTCGAAAAATGGAAAATGAATTTTCCGTGCAAAGAAAATGAAAACTCCCTTAGGCAACATTGTTTGGAATTCCAAGATGCACCATTGTGCACAATATGAGATCATTTAAACAAACTATGTCATGAATGTGGCCATAAGATTGATCATTTGGCTTGAAAGCCATGAATCTTCACGCATGATTGCTCATTTCTGAGAACACTTTTTTTAAATAATTGTCGTATTTCAAGTGTATTATTTTTCCTGGAAATATGGTCACATATGATGACACAATGCGAAGGTTTTCTAATTTTTTCATTTGTTTTGAATTTTTTATGCCCGTTTCTAAATGCAGTCAAAACAGCGGGCTTGACCGTTCCTAGCTAGTTGTTGAATCTTGGGAACATTTTGATGTTTCTTTGATTAAATAGATAGTTATGTACCTAGAAAAGACCCGCTTCCTGCTGAATCGACAGAAATTTGTCTTTTTCACCAGAGGTGGGTAAAAACTTTTGACACCCAACCGTTTGGTCAATTATACATTAAATATGGACTAATATTTTAGAAAAATGATTTAGTGCCATTTTGCAACAAATGTATGGTAGTTCCTTCACAAAAAAACACATTTTGGTCACTCAAAAAATGAAAAATGGTTCTTTTGAGCAAAGAAAATGAAAACCTCCCAAATCAACATTGTTTGTCATGCCTAAATACACATATGTACAAAAGTTTGGTTTATTTGAACTAACTATAAGAGGTTAAATGTTTGCCTGAATAAGAGGGTACAAACTATAAGAGAAAAACCAAAAAATGCTTAATTCTGATTGGTGGAACTAGCTGTGGCATGGATCAGTGACATGGCAAATATCTGTCCATCCATCCATCCATCCATCCATCCGTCCGTCCATCCACCCCTTCTCTCTCTCTCTCTCTCTCTCTCTCTCTCTCTCTCTCTGTCACACAGCTAACCCTAGCGATCCACCCCTCTCTCTCGCACAGCTAACCCTACCGATCCACCTCTCCCCTCCCCTCCCCTCCCCTCGCGCAGCCGCCACCCACCTCTTCCTGTCTCGATTCCCACCCACATCACCGCCGCCACTACCGCCGGCCTACGCCCTCCCCCCACA
>NC_041383.1:42995177-43022199 GCF_002162155.2 Triticum dicoccoides
TCCCTTGCTCCTCAACCCAACCCAACCCCGATTCGATTTAGTTCAGAGACGAATCCCCTCCCACATCGCCGCCGCTGCCACACACTGCTAATCCCCTCACTCCACCACGCCTTCTTCCTGTCCTGATTCCCGGACGGGCGTCGACACGGCCAGCGTCAAGATGTCCATGAACCACTTCTGCCATATTGCTGTGGAGGAGGCACTGCGGCTCCTCGAGGCCGACGCCGCCTTTGAGGTCGTCGCCGCCACCGTCGGTCCCGCACAGGCCGCCAACACTCTCCACACCGCTCTCGCCATGGGCGCCGACCGCGCCATCCACGTCCTCCACGATCCCGACCCCGACCATGCCCGCCCGCTCCTCCCGCTCGCCGTCGCCAAGATCCTCTACGCCCTTGCGCTCTAGGAGACCCCCGGCCTCCTCTTCCTCGGCAAGCAGGTTCTCAGATCAGACTCGATTCAGTCAGTTTTTTGCCTCATCTTTCATGGTGTCTGACTTGCTCTGCTTCCTGCCTGCGTGCACAGTTCTCCCTCCAGGTGAAGTCGCCCACCGCAGCGCCAAGGGATTCATCTCCGAGGATGAGTTCCTCTCCATCCCGGAGTTCTCCACCAACCCGCTCTCCCAGGTCTGCCTCCCCTCCTCCTCTCGTCACCGAGGCGGCGAATTTTGTTCCCCTACTCGCTTTGTCCCTGTCGTTCCAGCTCCAAATGACTGACTGACTGTAGTACTCGCGCGTGCCGGCGAAGAAGATCCTTCTTGTTTTTATGCGTTGTCCTTGGATTACACACACTACTTGCCTATACTACTATTTTCCTAGTAGTATTGTATACAACTCTGTCACCACTCAATTTGGATAACAGTTGGGATTCCTCAGGAAGGAAGTATAATGGGGAAAAAACTAATTAGGGTTCCCCACTCAATCAAGGAGCTATGTGCATCTGAAAATGTTATTCCAATTGCCTCACAGAACCTGTACGCAATCAATCGGCATAGGGAGTTTTACCACGGTTGAACACGTGTGGAACACATTAATCCACCCATTGATTTTTTTCACTTGATACATGTGCTGTTCTTTTTCTATCTATGTATGTATCTATCTATTCCTACCAAGCAAATGGGAACAAACAGTGGAATACTACCTAATCTAGTCTTGTATAGTTTCAGGCGTGTAAATTACAGACAGACTTGTATAGTTTCAGGTGTCCCCTCTTCATGCATTTCCTAATCTAGTGTATACAGACTTGTGTAGTTTGTATACTCTATTATTTGCAAATCCTCTATTTTTTCAGTGGAACATTATCTCTTGCTTGCACACCCTCTTATTTTTACTACTTGTATAGTTTGATTGATATATGCTTAATGTCTGTATGGAACCTAAACAAACATGCCATACAAGGAAATGGAAGGCTTGTGTAGTTTCAACTGTTCGTTGCCAATGATTAATCATCTTATTTATTTTTTGGCTGCATCTGACATACATTCTTATGCCTGTTTACTCCAGGTCAGGCTCACGTTTCCCCTCCTGCCCGCCAACGCACTGCATGCAAACAAAAATGAAGCATCAATGATATGAAATGCAACAACAATTGACAGAGCACCATGGACCCCAGAAGGGACGCAGTTGCTGGCTCTGCGCCCCAGAGAGCCATGCATGCGCCATTGGTTTTGTCGTCCACCGCTCCTCCCCGTGTTCCAGAGTACCTTGCTCGTTGCTTCGTTGAATTGCTCGGCTGGTGTTCACAATTGTGTGGTTTGGTTTCGTTTGACTTAGCACTGAATCCCTCAATTTACCATTCAGTGAAAAATCCTCTCATGGTATTTGTATACACTAGATTACTCCTACTATGATGATGATGTGTGATGATGATGTGTCTGATGATAGACACCTTGCAACTTGCCACACATGTACTGATATTTTATTGTGATTATTACTGTACCATGAGTCATTCAACACCTGAAGGCACTGAACTACTATTCTGTATTTTATAATATGTTCCTGTTATGCATGACATAGGCTTGATGAAATCTTACTCTTTTAATCACAATAGCATGGCAGTAACATGTTATCACGCGGGATGAAGAAAAGCATATGTAATGAGTTCTTTAATGTTTAATTACCTCAATATCAAGCAGCGTTTGTTTTTGTATACATTTACTGCTATCAATCGACTATAGTAGTCATCTGGATGCTTGGGACTTGCATATATTCTGCTGCACTTGAAACATCAAGAAGTATTTTTCCTTGTTTTTTGGAACAATTGGTGAACTTCACATTCCTGAATATATGCATTACTATTTGGTATAGGTCTAGGCGGCTCTTCGTATTTTACAACTCCTTATCATGCCCCTCTAATATTTCCGTAGGTGGCCATGAACTCAGTAAATCATCAGGAAATGCCTTTGTTGCAGCTCACCTATGGCCTTGTTTGTCTTGCAGCTTAGTGAGCAACATTAGGAGGAGGATCTCAAGCAGGCCACCACGACGCACCACTGCAACAGCAGGTAGCACGTCCATCTCCCTCTCCCTATGCTGCCAATCCTTTTTGTTTCTTTAAAACTAGGTCCAATCAGCACACAAATTGACTGTCTATTGTATCAAAAATCAGTTTACAACTCTACAGAATTGTGTTGATGGTCATCAGTAGAGAGAGGGATAGAAAAAAAAGATTCCATGGTTGATGTTTGTCAGCTAGTTAAACGGCTTGCTTTCTGCTAATGGCCCATTAAGTAGAGTAGCTATGCACCTGGTGGTGGTCATGGCCTTGTTGCTTCATCAGTTTTTTTCCTTTGGGTCATTAGCTAGATATGCTATACATGTGCTGGTTAATTTGCAAGAAAGAATTTCTGTCCTTGTTTTTCATTTCCTTGCACTAGCCAAATTCATCCTTTTTTAATACTAGCACTAGCACATCATCAGCGTACTAATACTTGTTAGATTTTGAGCATGTCACTGCTGCTAAAACAACAACAACAACCAAGTTGCTGCACTCAATTAAATTAGCCTACTGCCTAATCTATTAATTGTTGCTCTTCCACTGTTTCAGTATCTCTTGGTTTGCAATGGTACAACTATATTATGAATACACATCATGATATATACTTGATGAATCTGCCTGCTACATCTCAACTTGTGTATCTATTTTAGTATCTCTTCCACTTTGTATCTGTTTTCTTGTATGAATGGGTATCTCATTTTAACTAGTTGGAGAACAAAAAGAATGGTACTAGCAAGCTCAATTTGTGTTATCATTCATCTGTTGTAACACCAAGTTTGGTCTATTAACATGGCGTTGATTTTGTGCTGCAGATTTGGAAGCTGGGAATCTGGGGAATGCGAAGTTGAAGAGACCTGGAGTATCTAGACTGTGATTACCATTGTACATGTGTTACATGATGATGTAACACAATGATTTTGCTATTGTATCTTTGTTGTTTGATGTATCAAACTGATTCTGGCTGTTATGTGAAGTACTATGTGTGTTCTCTATCTGTTCCCATTTGAATGTTGATGATTTATTTACTAGCAAATTGAAATTTAAAGAAAATGACCTTGAAAATTGGGATCCACTTACTAGAAGAACCTGACAATTGGGACCCATATGAATAGTGGACCCATCTTTAAAAATAATAATGCTTGAACTACTCAGCCAAAATGGCCATGGCCCAAAAATAAAAAGGTCGCGATGTTGGGCTTGTCCCATGAAGCTATTAAAAACTGACAGAAAAAATACACTAAATTGGCTGAATTAATGGGCTCGGCCCATATAAACACCCAATTGGACCGGGGCGATTCTAATTTTTGACCTTTTCAATTGGTCACAATTTTACCATGTCAGATTGCCACGTCGGATCCGATGTGGCCTGGGCAAACAGCCAGTGACCAAAACAAAAGGTCATGGGTTCAACGACCTTCTGTTTTGGTCTTAAATGTCTACGGCCTTCTCACAGAGAAGGTCGTTAATTTCAGTTTACGACTGCCAGGTTTTGACCTTCTGTTTTTGGTCACAAAAAGGTCGCAAATGAAAAACAATGACCTTTCAGTGACCAATAGTCAAGGTCACAAGTTGACATATTTCTTGTGGTGGGCATGGACTGATGCATTGTTGTATAGGAGTCTTGTTGACCACAAGGGTTATGGAAAGGGGCGCCACGTGATGGGCATCAGCCTCACCTCTAAGGGCATGTAAAATCGTGCTATCTTTGGAGTGACACATAGGATGAATGGTGAGGTGGAGGAGAGAGAACTCGTAAGAAAAGGCTTGTCTTCTCTTATTTAAGAGAAGACAAGAGATGATCTGTTAGCACAATATGTCTCACCACATTTTTACGAATAGCTAGTTATTGAAGACAAGACTAAGAAATGACCCATTGTAGACATCTTTTTTATCTCTAAATTACATGCAAGACTTAAGATAATGCTATCTTATCAACCATTGTATATGCCCTAATGTTGAAACTAGTGGTTGGGCCCGCCATTGCGGGCCGCTCGAGAGGAAGCTATGGGCACCTCATCTTCATCTCAAAATTTTAAAAAACATTCTCGCGTCACGTGGACATCACGTCCATCTCAAAAAGAAAAAGGAAACGCCTAGAATAACTTTTCTCGAAAAGAAAAGGGAAAAGTCTCACTACCATTTAGAAGAAAACTAAAAAAAATCAAAAACTTTCTCACAGTAACCAACCAGCATGCGCCATGTGGCTGGTTGGACAACATTCTAGCGCTCCTTAATGGGTTTAATAACGCACATTAGGAGAGGCTTAAACTGTGTTAGGCATGCAGTTTACACAATTGGGGAAGGCACCTCAAACCGCGGTTTTGCTGCGCCATGCCCAGAGGAAATCACAACTCTATATTATGTAAGCTAGATTGTAACACTGTTGGTTGATGAATGAAGTTTTTACATTTGCGAAAAAGGGCTTTAGGCCCATCCGCCCATGTAAACTAGGCCAGTGGGGTTTTATCTCTGTCACTCGTGCGTCCCCTCCATCCTTCATCATACTAACACATTTGAAACCCTGTGTGTTCCCCCTAATGTACGATTACGGTCTAACAACAGCCATAAAGAATAAAGCATAGAAATTAACATACATATGTGCAACCAATGTTCATATTATATCACCAATATCATACAACAAAAACCACTCAAACATAGACAAAGAGATGTAGTAAACCATGGGGAAATAATATATAACGCAAGACATCATATTTGACAAAGGATGATTATAGAGGCTTAGAGCATCTATAGCCGGACTTGGCAAATCCAGCCCCTCAATAGCCCACGGACGCGCTCGGGCGTCCGCCGGTAGTGACCGGTCACACCTCAAATTTACTTGTCTGCATCCCGATACCTCATATTTGAAACCTTAAATCTATAAAAAGTATGCAAAAAAGGAAATCCTATGTAGATCAACCTATACAACCCTAATCCCCAACGGAGATGCCCACTATCTCTATGCCCGTCTATGGGTACATGGGCGGAAAACGCAGCTCCGGCTCCTGCGGCTGCTACACGTCGGCCTCCGCCGCCATCTCCATGTCGAGTTTAGCAAAAAGCACATCAGTTGCCGCCTGTTCCTGCTGGATGAACCATCGGTTCACCTCCACATAGGCCTCATCCTGGATCCAGGATGGCCTGTTGCTCCGCCATCTCGGCTGCTTGGGTGACCGCGAACCCTGCCTCCATGTTGAATCCCGGAGCGGGCGCCAGCTCCTCCTCTGGCTGCTCCGCCTCGTCCTCCTCCGGATCCACCACCTCCATCGGAGCCAAATGACGCTTCTCCTGCTCCTCCTCCTTCAGCTCAGGCAAGTCTAGAGGCAGGCCGACAGTGATGCTGGCGGCATGCCTCTCCCGGATCTCTGTTGACACCAGATGTCGGCATGGTACGAAATGCAATTAATATGGTCTCAAATGGAGAAGTGATCTACTTGAAAAAGTTCCGTATTGTCGACATGAACATCTTTGAAGTTTGGGCCATCGCCATCCGATCTCATCTCGAAGGCCGAAGTTGTGTTCAAAATACTGAGATTTTGTATCCAGAGCACTGTTCGGCCAATTACGCCTCCAGGAAAACCTCAAATGAGAAAACTTTGTACAGGGATTGTCTTCGTCTCGTCGCAATCCAAGATCGTATGTCAAAATTAGAGCCGCCTGAATACGGCCCTGTCATGAGCCAAAAGTGGCCCGCCCCATCAGACATCATCAGACATCTAAGCGAGAAGAAAGGGGATATGAAGCCAGGAACTCTGTCGCCGAGCCTTTCATATCAACAGACCAAATCACAGGGCGAATCTCTCGCCGCCAATCCCCGGATCGACTGCCCGTGCGGCAGAGCGTTGCGCAGGACAACCGCGACATGTGGCAGAGATCGTGCACACAAATCGAGGGGCCACACCCCCACTTTCCCACCAGCGCACGGTGTAACCGCTTCAGCGCACGAATGCACGAATTCAAATCCCGAGATTTCCGGGATAGATCAATCCGATTGATTACCAGCGAGTCCTTTCCTAAAGGACACACGTCAGTCCGACTGACCACCCTCTGCGGGGCCCCATGCACTCGGCCACGTTAAACACCCGACTGAAGTCTTCTTCAGGATCGTTATGTGACGAGCGTGAAGACCCTCTACGGGTTCACTTGGCCCTCTCGGTAGCCTGCAAGGCGTATGACTCATAAACCTGGACTCGGAGAAGGCCCGCGCCGGCGTTCCCCTGGGATAATGAGTGGCTTCTTTCTAGAGAGTCAGACCACGCACCGGTGTCGCCCCTTGAGTTGTCATGGCATGTCCTCACTCGGGCCTCTAGTCTATCTCTTCTGAGAGACAACATGAATGCCACCAGGTTTTTCTTGACGATCAACAACATCTGGTGATCTAGGTAAAATTAAAGTCCAGAATCTGTTGCCTTTCTGTCCAAGGAACAACAAGTCACGACTCAGAGATACACTTCGAGTGCCCTACATCACTTGGACTTAACCAAAGGATCGATTCGTCTGTTCCACAGAATCTCAATCGATTCGAGGGATAATGATGTGGTCACCTACTACATGTAGGGTCATGGACCCATCACTCAGGACCCACATGGGGCCCATCATCACCGTAGGTAGGTCACTGGACTGTGCCAACATTTGGATGTGCACACCAGGAGGATCACTTGGATGGATCTACAACACTCGGACAACCACACGTCACTCGGAGGACGATCAACCACTCGGACGTACGGGGCAGGAAGGCGTCATGGGAGCTGCAACGGTCGAGGGATCCTAAGTTGTCCACTAATTAAATAGAGTTATAACTACCGTTACATGTAACTACTATAGTATAGTCTCATTACACTATACTAGTAACTGCCTCATTCGATGGCATTTATTGCCCCGGCGACATGGGATACATGGGGCTGCAGCGCACTCTATATAAGCCGCACCCCTCTCCATAGCCGGGGCAGGTTCAACACTTGTAATCCTATCTGTCAAATCAAAGCAAGCCTCAGGGCATGAGACGTAGGGCTTTTACCTCCACCGAGTGAGGGGCCCGAACTTGTTAAACACTGTGTGTTACACCCGCGCCATAGCTAGGCTCTGCCCCTATTCGTGTCCTCAGTACTCATTGTCAGTGTCATAATCCCGACACCCGGTGCGCAGTGCCAGCCACATGGAAGGGATTTAGTCCCGAGTCATGGCCAACCCGGGACTAAAGGCCCTTCGCAACCGGGACTAAAGGCCGTTCCTATACTAGTGGTATGTGAGGGAGTCCTGGATAAGGGGGTGTCCGGACAGCCGGACTGTATACATCGTCCGGACTATAGAAGCGTCAAGATACAAGACTCAAGACTTTGGCTCGCGTCCGGATGGGACTCTCCTTTGCGTGGAAGACAAGCTTGGCAATCCGGATATTATGTTTCCTTCCTTGTAACCGACTCCATGTAAACCCTAGCTCTCCGGTGTTTATATAAACCGGAGAGGATGGTCCTTAGAAGGCCGATCACAATTACAATCATACCATCATAGGCTAGCTCTTAGGGTTTAGCCTCTATGATCTCGTGGTAGATCTACTCTTGCACTACTCATATCTTCAATATTAATCAAGTAGGAAGTAGGGTTTTACCTCCATCGAGAGGGCCAGAACCTGCGTAAACATTGTGTCCCTTGCTTCCTGTTACCATCAGCCTAAGACGCACAGATCGGGACCCCCTACCCGAGATACGCCGGTTTTGACACCGACATTGGTGCTTTCATTGAGAGTTCCTCTATGTCATCGCTTCGAGGCTTGATGGCGTCTTCAATCGTCAACAACATGGTCCAGGGTGAGACTTTTCTCCTCGGACAGATCTTTGTGTTCGGCGGCTTCGCACTGCGGGCCGATTCGCTTGGCCGGTTGGAGCAGATTGATAGCTTCGCCCCTGGCCACCAGATCAGGTTCGGAAACTTGAACCACACGTCAGATATCCACGGAGACTTGATCTTCGATGGATTCGAGCCTGTGCCAGGAGCGCCGGATAGTCACAACGAGCACGGCCTGGACTTGCTGTCGGACAATGCTCGGAACAACATCCCCGCAGCAGCCCCAGATCTAAATCCGGGGCAGGTTGCATTGCCTATGGACGGAGAGATGGGCCCCGCCCCGTAGGCCGCACACTCATCGGCGGTGGAGCCGAACATAGGTCTAACCTCTGTGGAGGCCTGTAACCCCAGCCCCCCGGACTCATATCCGGTCGTTGGTCCCGGTCCGCTCGCTCTTGAGCCAACTGAGCCAGGTTGGGCTCCGGTAATGGAGTTTACCGCTGCGGACATCTTTCAGCACTCGCCCTTTGGCGACATGCTGAACTCATTAAAGTCTCTCTCTTTGTCAGGAGGCTCTGGGCCAAACTATGTCCGGCCCGAGTGGGAGGCAGGCGACGAAGGAATTCGATGCCCACCCACCACCCACTTCATTGCCACGATCGAAGATTTAACCGATGTGCTTGACTTCGACTCCGAAGACATCGACGGTATGGACGATGATGCAGGAGAAGCTCCAGAATTCCTGGGGCGCGGGACTACTACCTTGTCACACGATATATACATGGTAGATACGCCCAATAAAGTCGACATCGATAATCTGGAAGATAAAACACCTAGGCAAAAGCCAAAAAGGCGACTTAGATGCCGCTCAAAGTTCAGCAATTGCAAAAATAGCGACAAGAGCGCAAGAAGGGTCGATATACCCACAAACTCCGAAAGCAACAACGACCACATGGACCCAGCGATGGAGCAGGATGAGCCAGGTCACGCCAAACCAAGTTCGTAGCAAATACCCGATCACAATGATCCAGAGGGACGAGCTCATGAAGCCGCCCCAGAACAAGAAGACAGTCCGGACGATGATGCATTCATCATCCCGGACGAACAAGTGAAACAAGACAATCTCCGCGGAAAGCTTATGGCCACCGCA
Source organism: Triticum dicoccoides (assembly GCF_002162155.2). Taxonomy (NCBI): domain Eukaryota; kingdom Viridiplantae; phylum Streptophyta; class Magnoliopsida; order Poales; family Poaceae; genus Triticum; species Triticum dicoccoides. The sequence goes on from NC_041383.1 coordinate 43,004,602, forward strand.
AGAAGTCTAAAAAAGAAGACGCAATGGCTCAAGGCCGCACAGGAAAAGCTAAGTCGCAGATGGAATAAGGTGCTAGACACCGAAGAAAGATATGGTGATGACCGCCTTACGAAAAGCTATCCGAAGCGCAAGCTACTTCCAGAATTCGACGACGCAGCCGTTCCACCAAAAGAAAATTCGACCAAGAAACCAGACGTACCGCTCCACAACCATACAGAGCAGCTGCGGACGCTGCGCACGATCTACGTGAGCATCTGGATAAGAAGGCCGGTGCAGCCAGGTCCATCTATGGATCTAAAAGACACACCCCGGCGAAGGACTATGGTCACCCAAACGCTCATACAAGCCAGATACCAGTTCGGAATAAGCTCCGGACACAACAACAGCCGACTACATGCCACAGCGCGTCCAGATACAGAGGGGCTACTCACCCCCTGTGCTTCACCGAAGAAGTACTGGACCATGAATTCCCACAAGGCTTCAAACCTGTGAACATAGAAGCATACGACGGCACGACAGACCCAGGGGTCTGGATTGAGGATTTTATCCTGCATATTCACATGGCTCGTGGGGATGACCTCCACGCCATCAGATACCTTCCGCTAAAGCTGAACGGAGCAACTCGACACTAGTTGAAAGGCCTCCCCGAAAATTCAGTTGGGAGTTGGGAGGAACTCGAAGATGCTTTCAGGGCCAATTTCCAAGGGACTTATGTCCGGCAGCCGGATGCAGACGACCTAAGTCACATAATCCAACAGCCCGGATAGTCCGCCCGCAAGCTTTGGAACAGATTCCTCACTAAGAAGAATCAAATAGTCGATTGTCTGGACGCCGAAGCCTTAGCTGCATTCAAACACAGCATCCGTGACGAATGGCTCGCCAGACACCTCGGCCAAGAAAATCCAAGGACAATGGCAGCCTTAACAAGCCTTATGACCCGCTTTTGCGTGGGTGAAGATAGCTGGCTGGCCTGTAAAGGCACTAGCGACCCCAGCACATCCGAAATAAAGGATGGCAACGGGAAGCCATGGCGTAATAAAAACAAACGCCAAAACAAGGAAGAGAGCCCGGATAATATGGCGTTCAATGCTGGATTCAGGGGCTCTCGACCTGATCAGCAAAAGAAGCCATTTAAAGGCAGTAAAGAGGGACCGTCCGGTCTGAACAGAGTCCTGGATAGACCATGCCAAATTCACGGCACCCCGGAGAAACCTGCGAACCACAGCCAGTAGAGAGTGCTGGGTCTTCAAGCAGGCCGGCAAATTGAATGCCGAACACAAAGTGAGGGAAACACCAAGTGAAGACGAGGACTAACCTCGCCAGCGGAACACTGGGGGACAGAAAAAATTCCCTCCAGAGGTTAAAACAGTAAACATGATCCACGTGACTCACACATTCACGAGAAGGCAAGAACGCGCGCTCAGAGACGCGCACAATGTAGATCCCATCGTACCCACATCTGACTACTGGGTGTCTCGTCCGATCACTTTCGATCACATGGACGGCCGAACTAATATTCGGCGCGGAGGATCACAGGCCTTGGTGCTTGACCCAATAGTAAACGGATACCGTCTCACCCGTGTCCTCATGGACGGCGGCAGTAGTCTCAATTTAATATACGAGGACACTGTTCACAGAATGGGGATAAACCATCCAGAATTAGCAAAAGCAACACCACCTTTTAAGGGGTGATACCAGGCGTTGAAGCCTACGGCAGGGGCTCCGTCGTGCTGGAAGTAACATTCGGCTCTCGAGGCAACTCCAGAAGCGAAGAACTGCTCTTCACCATCATACCCTTCCAAAGCGGCTATCATGCATTGCTTGGAAGAACGGCCTTCGCCCGCTTCAACGCATTGCCGCATTATGGCTACCTTACACTCAAGATGCCCGGTCCACGTGGTGTCATCACCGTTAGTGGAATCAAAGAGCGCTTCTCACGCGCAGAGGAACACGCGATGGCCCTGGCGGCCGGACTGTAAGCGGCCTCCAAATATCATGTACATGACTAGTCATTAAGACCACAGACACGGTTAGACGAGTCCGGTAGCCCTGATAAAATTCAACCAGGGCACCGTATATGTACCCCCATAGCGGAAAACAGGGGCTATAAATATTTAATACAGCCCCACATTTGGCTCAACCTTATCGGTAGGCCAACATCTTACACTTTCATTATCAATCGCATACTTACGTTGCACTCTCTTATGAGTTTTCCTTTTTTTTATAGACAACGTTCGCGCGATACCCTTCCAGGATACGGCACAACGGAGACAAAGGCGCAGACGTGTAGTAGGGCCCCGTTCAACAGGTTTCTTTTGATATTAAGCCCCTGTGTAAACCTTTTCTACTGCCTCTTGTTGTTTAACCATCCCATGGGTTCTAACCCACATAGGATACTGCTGTTATTGGCATTTGGCCACGGCAAACTAAATTGCACATACCTAGAAATTAAGGGCTTGTAATAGGCTCTAGTCAGCCTACTTTTTTTTACAAAGACCGAATACCCTCGAGAGTGTTCGGCGTCACGAGTTTGGCCGTATATGCATCAGCTCCGAATCATGTCTTTGGTCAAATGTTGGGTTTGCCCGGCTCCTGGGTTTGCCGCCTTACGTTCCGTTATCACCGGCTAAGGCAGGCCAAAGGAGAACTACTGCGATTGTGCCCTGGTTATTCCAGATGAGCGCCTCAGTAGAGAAAACCGAAAACTGACTGTCATGATACAACGAGAGACTGATCAACCACTCAAAGACTAACCGGAATCTCTAAAGATTCCTCCGCACTAACGAAGGGCCGTTTCCCGGCCATGTACACACGTGCCCGTATTCGGATGCACGCGAAGGTACCAGGGGCTACATAGTAGCCCCACCATTATACTCCCATGGCTAAGCGAAAGTGTTCCAGCTATATAGTCTGGTTGCCTAGTTCGACGTGCGATCACCTCCTTAATGGACCAAGACGTTGGGTCAAGTGTGATTAAGCATATTTTTTGTGAACACCCCCGCATTGTATGCGTGGGGGCTGAAGCCAACGACTGTTATCTTTCAGACTATTTATACATATAAAAACGACCACAAAGGGGATACAATCATACTTCCGGGCAAAAGTATAAACATAGCCTCATAATTAAACTAAACATTGTTTTTTTACAATGATTCGAATAAAACATTCTTCGAGCACTGCGCCTCTATTAGGCGGGCACCTGCTGTGACTTGTGCCAAGTAGTGCTCGGCGGGATATTGGCCTCCCGCGGGATCCTGGCTCGCTATTACAGTGGCCTCCATTTGCGTCCGATAAGCTTTAACGCGGGCCAGAGCCATCCGCGCACCCTCTATGCACGCCGACCTCCTCATGGCGTCAATCCGAGACACGGCTCCAAGGAATTGCTGCACCAATCCAAAGTAGCTGTCTGGCGTAGGCTCCTTCAGCCAAAGATGGTCTATTACAGACCACATTGCAAGTCCGGACAGCCTGCGGAGCTCCGCCATAGCAGCCACCTTCTCATTCAGTGGCAGCGGGCGAGTGGGAGCATTGAACTGCGACCAGAAAAGCTTCTCCACTTCTTCATTGCCTTGACCCTCGAAGAACTTGACAACGTCAGCTGTACTATTCGCCAAGTCCGCATATGCGTCTGCAGGACTCAATCGCCCCGCGAGGGGAGCATACTTCGGATCCAAGAACTTCGTCCGCAGCAAGTATGAGCCCCGAGCCACGATTTTATAGGCCTAGTAGAGCTCCTCCCGCATACTGCGGATCTCAATCCGCATCTCCTTGGCAGCATTAAGTGCCTTGTTCAGCTCGGCCGAACTAGCCTTATTCTCCTTTTCGAGGAGTGCGTACCGGTCAGCGGCATTCTTTAACTCCCCAGCCATTTCAGCTATCTTTTCCTTGCTTCGGCGATGAGCAGCCTGTTCGGCTCTCAATTCTTTGGCCGCCTTTAGGGCAGCCGCATTGCTAGCCCGAGCTTGTTCCTTGGCTTGAGCAAGTTCCGCCCTCAGGGCCTCCACGGCATCAGCACCATCTGCAGTGCAAACACATTTCATTAATATTATGCCCCTCTTACATTTTCCTATACATCATAATAAGGGAAGAAGAGCACATACCCAGTGACTCCTCTAGCCGTTTATTCACCAGCGTGATATCGACATCGATGGATCCGATCTTCCTCCTTAGTTCGGCAACTTCAACAGACTGGTCGGCTACCGGATCCTTGTATACCTGCGCACATGTACGGCGCAACCATTAGTATATGATCCCCCGTTTGCCGCCTATGGTGGGCAACCAGAGTCTTAGGGGCTACTATCTATAGGGAGCACACCTAGCGCGTGCTTCATAACCAAAAAGTTGTGCATTTTTCACTACATACCTCAAAGCCTTTCAGCAGGCTTGTAAATGCCTCATTCAAACCGCTGATAGCGGATGAAATCTTCATGAGCAACGTGCTTATTAAAGAGCGGTGCTCCTCCGAGAGCGCGGCTCACTCCAGACGGCCCCTTAGTACGTTCGGCCGGACACTGAACTGCGCCGGGCCCTTCTCATTGCCCCCTGTAGGAGCCGAACGCTCCGGGCTCAGGGCGGCTGACGTGTTAGCGTCCGGCTTCGGCAGATCCGGACTCCTCCGTGACAACCCTCCATGTCGCCCACTTCATGAGGCGGAGAGTTGGGTGGAGTCTCACCCTCCATCATCTCCGGACGAAGGTCCCCCGAAGACGAACTCTGTTGAGAAGAGCTGCTTGCCGGACTACAAAAGACGAAGTCCTGGTTATGGATCTCGGAGTAACATCACACCTTCGAATTAATGAATAACTTACGGCTCGGTGGAGGGCTGGCCCCTTGGTGGGCAGGATGCGGCGAGGGTACCCGTCGCGGCAGAGCCCTCTGGTGATGTTTTCTTCCCTTGCTTGGGCGTCTCCACCTCCAAATCTTCGGAGGCGGCCCTCTTCTTCCCGCGTGGGGAGGAGGCTTTGGCCTCCCCTTTCCGTCTATCCTCCATAGGATGGGTAGCGATTTCCCCGGTCTGGATGCGTAGCGCATGAAGTTCGGCTTCCCTGCCATTTCCTTCGCCTTTCCCTGAAGGGATCTTGCTGAGGGCCCGGCCCAGCATCTTTGCAATAGTGGGACCAGGCGAGCCTTCAGGAATTGGCGCCGGACAACTGATTCTCTCCGCCTTGTTGAGCCATTCCTGGCCACGGAAGGATTTTCAAAATAATGATTATGATAAATATAAATGAAGTGTCTGGATTTAAGGTTACTTACTTGGGCATCTAGGCGATTGCAACTTAGGCCCGCATCCTCGATGGTGTCCGGACATTTTACAGGTGGTCCGAAGAATAACTTGCACATCCCTTCGAGCGTCAGGCCGAAGAAGTGCTTAATAGTCCGCGGACCCTCCGGATTAAACTCCCACATCCGGAGAGGCCGACATTTGCACGGCAACATTCGTCGGACTAGCATTACCTAAATTATGCTGACAAGATTTATGTCCCTCTCAATAAGCTCCCGGATGCGATTCTGCAGTTCTGGTACATCGCCAGCAGGCCCATAATTCCGTCCCACATCGGTCCAAGACGCCAACTATGACGGAGGGCCTGAGCGGAACTCGGGGGCAGCTACCCACTTTGTGCCTATGGGAGCAGTGACATAGAACCATCTCCGTTGCCATCTGTCGGATACTTCTGGAAAAGAACCCTCTCGCCATGAAGCATCATCGTTTCTGCTTATTATAGCGCCTCCGCACTCCGCATGTCGCCCCTCGATCATCTTCGGCTTCACATTGAAGGTCTTCACCCATAAGACGAAGTGTGGGTTGACGTGGAGAAAAGCCTTGCACACAATAATGAAAGACGAGATGTGGAGGATGGCGTATGGAGCCAGATCGTGAAAATCCAACCCATAGTAGAACATGAGCCCCCTCACAAAGGGGTCGAGGGTGAGGCCCAGGCCTTGGAGGAAGTGAGGAATGAACACGACGCTCTCATTGGGCTCCGGCGTGGGGATAATTTGCCCCGGAGCAGGAAGCCTATGCTAGAAATCGGCGGTCAGGTATCCAACCTCCCTAAGCTTCGCGATATCCTCCTCATGAATCGAGGAGGCCACCTACTGGCCTGTTGCGTCGGGTCCGGACATACTGGAGGATCTGGGGTGCTAGAGCTTAGGTTTTGAGTGCCGGAGCTCGAGGGGCGAGGAAGAGAAGGAGAGGTGGTAAAAAGGCGTTGGCCTTAACCCCTTTATAAAAGGGATGAATACCAAGAGTCCTCAGCATGACCGCTTGAGACTTATCTAAAATACACGGAATCATACCAACGGTCACCGTGGGGTCACATATGCCCATATTGATAAAAGAGCCCGTATTAAGGGGCGACACAATCTCTGCTTTGGCAGGACATGCCAATAAAACCGCCTCGCGATGCGAGTCGAGGGGGAGCAGGAGACACCGGTTTGTGTTGGACCAGGCCACGATGCAAGGGCACGACGTGCAAAAATTGCCAGCAGAATGGATTTATGCTAGGGTATGTGAAGATCATCTTGCAGATCCGGACACGGTCTACGTGTTCGATAACCATCTTGGAGTATTCGGAGGAGGAACCCGCCTTGCAATGCCGAAGACAAGACTGCACGACAGACTCATCGTCATTGAAGCCTGGTTCAGGGGCTACTGAGGGAGTCCTGGATAAGGGGGTGTCCGGACAACCGGACTGTATACATCGTCCGGACTATAGAAGCATCAAGATACAAGACTCAAGACTTCGGCTCGTGTCCAGATGGGACTCTCCTTTGCGTGGAAGACAAGCTTGGCGATCTGGATAATATGTTTCCTTCCTTGTAACCGACTCCATGTAAACCCTAGCTCTCCGGTGTCTATATAAACCGGAGAGGGTGGTCCTTAGAAGACCGATCACAATTACAATCATACCATCATAGGCTAGCTCTTAGGGTTTAGCCTCTACGATCTCGTGGTAGATATACTCTTGTACTACTCATATCTTCAATATTAATCAAGCAGGAAGTAGGGTTTTACCTCCATCGAGAGGGCCCGAACCTGGGTAAACATTGTGTCCCTTGCTTCCTGTTACCATCAGCCTAAGACGCACAGATCGGGACCCCCTACGCGAGATCCGCCGGTTTTGACACTGACAGTATGTCTCCCATGCTTTGAGAATTTCAACATGCTGCGTCACTTGATAATTTTCTCCAGACAATCAATCTCACGTGTTTGATGACAGTGGTACCTTATTCACCTATTGTCTTGTTATGCTGGTCTGCGTTTGGAATTATCCTCTACCATGGAGCTGCAAAGAAACGTCCATCGTTCCTTGAACTTGTCAAGTAAAATAAAATATTGATAGTAGGATCAGAATGGAAATAAATATTAACCCAATCAAATGAACTACCTAGTACAATAGCATACTAAAGTTGAGACACTTATTTTTGGAACGGAAGGAGTACCTACTAATGTGTACGATATAGGAGAGGTGCATCACATGATGAAAGATCATGGATGTCGCCTAATGGGGGGGGGGTTGAATAGGCGCTTTAAAATAATTACGGTTTGGGCTTGAACAAATGCGGAATAAACCTAGCGGTTAATTTGTTAAGCACAAAACCTATAACAACTAGGCTCACCTATGTGCACCAACAACTTATGATAAGCAAGATAAACAAGTAGGTGATAGCAAGATATATGACAAGAAACAATATGGCTATCACAAAGTAAAGTGCGTAAGTAAAAGGGCTCGGGTAAGAGATAACTGAGGCATGCGGGGATGATGATGTATCCCGAAGTTCACACCCTTGCGGATGCTAATCTCCGTTTGGCCTGCCTCAGCCACTAGGGCCACCGTAATCTCCTCACACCCTCGCACAATGCAAAATGTCATGATTCCACTAAGGGACCCTTGAGGGCGGTCACCGAACCCGTAGAAATGGCAATCCTTGGGGGCAATCACCGAACCCGTACACTTTGGCAAACCATGAGGGTGGTCACTAAAACCCGCACAAATTGCTCGGGGCGATCTCCACAATCTAATTGGAGAACCTGACGCTTTCCCGGAGTTTTACACCACAATGATTGAGCTCCGAAGCACCACCAACCGTCTAGGGCGCCCAAGTACCCAAGAGGAACAAGCTCTAGGGTACCGAGCACCCAAGAGTAATAAGTGATGAGGATCCAGACCTGGGTTAGGGTCATAGGCCTGACCTATACGTCCTACCCAAGGTCACTACCCTGGAAGATAAGAAGTCCAAGAGGTAACAAGGAACCCCCAGTCAAAGATGTCGAGTGCAATCCACTCGACCAGTCATATCACTCGGGTGTCCCCCTACCTGTTGTCACTCATCCATATGACGAATCACTCGACCTACTGCAGGTCAGGAGTCATTCAGTACTACAACGGTCGGACATTCACTCTGTAGTCTTTAAGGTCATTAATAATACTTATGGCTGGCGTTATCAGCAATGCCCCTACTTTATGTACATTAAGTCCCTTGTAATGGAGGATGGCTGGGGTCCTGGCGCACTCTATATAAGCCACCCCCTCCTCTGAGACAAGGGTTGGCACCCCCTGTAACATCACACACATATAATTCAGTCGACCGCCTCCGGGCACCGAGACGTAGGGCTATTACTTCCTCCGAGAAAGGCCTGAACTCGTAAATCTCGTGTGTACACCTTCACCGTAGCTGAGATCTTGCCTCTCTATATCTACCCCCTTTCTACTGTTAGTCTTAGAACCACGACAGTTGGCGCCCACCATGGGGCCGATGTCTTAGCGACTTGTTGGTGAAGTTGCAATTTTTCCGACCATCATCATCATGGTTTCCTACGCTGGACTGGCTGAGGGCCGCGAGATCCGTCTCAGCGCGCTCGTTTTCATCGCCGACGACTCCGCTTGGCTTTAGGAAGCTCCCCTTGACGTCGAGATGCTCCCCGTCCGAGGGGCGACGCACTTTCGCGCGTGTGTCCGTGGCATCCTTCTCTGGCAGCCGTCGACTCAGTATTGGTCGGCTCCGATGGTGTCTTCCCTCCCCGCTGTTCGCCGGTGCAAGCGATCCGTTCGGTCGTGGCTTCAGCGATGGGTGAAACACGCGGTGGCTCGACGTTCGGCCACCCATCAAGTCGCGACAATCGAGCCCGACGAAACTCTCCACGGCTTGTTCGATCTGTCGTTCGAACTGTCCAGTGGTTCCGCCGAGACCGCATCCGAGTGCGATAGCAGCGATCCTGCGGCTGAAGTCTTGATGGTTGATGGACCACGTGGTTCGCCTGGTTTCGTCCGTGAAGACAGCGGGGATGGTGGCGGCGATCCGTCGCGCATCCACGAGGAGTACCATCCCGAACCCCTCTCTTAGCAGCAGAGGGAAGAACTTCGTCGCTGAAACATGGATGCACTCCACACGCCCATCATTGGAGAAACCCCCGAGGCTCGGGCCTTGGAAGAGGTGCTCTTAGCTAATTTGGCTGAGCACACTCGACTGGAGAACCTTCAGCGTGCTCTCGAGGAGCATGCTCGGGAGCGGATCCCTGAGTCTAGTCGACGACAACTTTTGCCGCCTCCACCTAAGGTATACCACACTCCGATCCAAAATCTCACAGCTGCGGCCCGAATTGCAGAGTCAATTCAAACTTCCCAGTCGGAGGCTGGCAGAGGTTTGATGCAGATCCGGGCCTTACTCCGGGCAGCAGGAGAACAGAACACAACAGTATCTCAGTCAGCCCACAGTCCAAGATCGCCCTTGCGGCGTGAAGGCTGTGGGCAGTATGATCACCGACTCGACCGCGACAATCATCGTCGAGTGCCCATGCCTCCTCCGAGGAGTGCATCATATGTGCCTCGGCAGTACGATGATAGACGCCGTCAGAGTGGCGAGTGTAGAGCACCAGTCGACCCAAGAGAGCCAGGCTTTGATGCAAGATCTATCCTTGTTCAAGGTCTAGTCGACCGGAACAGAGCACATAGAGAAGACCCTTGTAGAGATCGTCCGACTGGCTGCAGAGTGTGCTTGTTTTAGGTCCAGAGTGTTTCAGCAGAGCCATCAGGGCTGCAGTGATTCCTCCCAACTTCAGGTTGGCGACTGGAGTCAGTAAGTTCACTGGAGAGTCCAAGCCTGAAACTTCGCTTGAGGATTACCTAGTGGCTGTGCAGATTGGTGGTGGGAATGATGAAGTGGCAATGAAACATCTTCCTTTGATGTTGGAAGGGTCGGCCCGAGCGTGGTTGAGTCAGTTAGCCCCAGGTAGTATATACAGTTTGGAAGAGCTTGCTCGAGTGTTCGTCAGAACTTTTGAGGGCACTTGCAGGCGGCCAGCAGGATTGACAGAGTTGTAGCATTGTGTGTAGAAACTGAGTGAGACTTTAAGGGATTTCATTGAGAGGTGGACCACTTTGCATCACACCGTTGAAAATGTATCAGAGCATCAAGCAGTATGTGCCTTCAAGGAAGGCGTCAAATACCGGGAGTTGGTCCTGAAGTTCGGTCGGACTGGAGATATGACTCTGACTTGGATGATGGAAATAGCCACCCGGTAAGCTAATGGAGAAGAAGAGGATCGACTCCGTAGTGGAAAGGGTAAACCAGTCGGCCAAGAGGCCGGTGGAGGTAATTCCAATCGGAAACAGAAACATAAGGCCGAGCCTGCAGCACCCGGTGAGATTGCAGCAGTGGTTCAAGGAAAGTTTAAAGGAAAACCTAATGGGCCCTGGCCCCCTAAAAAGGTAAAGGATCAAGTAGGAAATGATGTGTTGGATTTACCGTGTCACATCCATATGAAGAAGGACGCAGAGGGTAATCTGATTTAACCTAAGCATACCACTCGACAATATCGACTCCTGATCCAGCAGTTCCAAGAGAAACATCCCAGTGAGAAGGAAAAAGAGTCAGACAAAGATGAGGACGAAGAAGAAGACGACAGTTATCCTAAAGTCAATTCCACCCTGATGATTTTTGCTGATGTTGAGAGCAAGAGTCGGTTGAAAGTTATCAATAGAGAAGTGAATATGGTCGCTCCAGCGACGACGACCACATACCTGAAATGGTCTCAAACAGCCATCACATTCGACCAGTTTGATCACCCTGCGTGTATAGCCACCCCTGGGAGGTAAGCGTTGGTGGTCGACCCAGTGGTCAAAGGCACTATCCTGACCAAAGTGCTAATGGATGGTGGTAGCAGCCTAAATATCCTTTATGCTGAAACCTTGAAGGGGATGGGCATTCTGATGTCCAAACTTAGCGAGAGTACTATGAGTTTCCATGGTGTTATCCCTAGAAAGAAAGCCGAATCACTCGGCCAGATCGCCCTTGACGTGGTTTTCGGTGATTCCAGGAATTACCGTAAGGAAAAGTTGACATTTGAAGTTGTGGATTTCAAGAGTGCTTATCATGCTATTCTGGGTAGGCCTGCCTACGCACGTTTTATGGATCGACCATGTTACGTGTACCTCAAGTTGAAGATGCCTGGCCCCACAGGTGTGATCACAGTTACTGGCAATCGACAGAAGGAGGAGGAGTGCATCCAGAAGGGTTCCAAAATTGCCGATACACAAATGGCAGCAGTTGAATTTCAAGAATATCAGAAGAATGCAGATCTGAGTGATTTGCTCCGAGCTAAGAAGCTTGCCACAGATTCTGCATTTCAGTCGTCTAGTGAAACGAAGCCGATTCATACTCACCCGGCCGATCCCAATGCCACACCGACTCATATCTCAACAACACTCGACAACAAATAGGAAGAAGCGCTCATCCAGTTCCTCCGTGAGAACTGGGACATCTTTGCATGGAAACCTTCTGACATGCCGGGTGTACCCAGAGAACTGGCTGAGCACCGTTTGCGTGTCGACCCCAAGGTAAAACCCATCAAAGAGCATCTTCGGTGGTCCGTCTTGAAGAAGAGAAAAACAATTGGCGAGGAAGTGGCTCGGCTCCTAGCAGCAGAGTTCATCCGTGAGATCTACCACTCCGAGTGGCTTGCCTATGTAGTCATGGTCCCTAAGAAGGACGATTCACTTCGTATGTGCATAGATTTCAAGCATATCAATCGGGCCTGCCCGAAAGATCATTTCCCTCTCCCCCGCATCGATCAAATTGTTGACTCAACTGCGGGGTGTGAGCGCTTGTCTTTTTTAGATGCATATTCCGGGTATCATCAGATCTGACTGTATGGTCCCGATGAAATAAAAACAGCCTTCATCACCCCATTCGAGTGCTTTTGCTATGTCACCATGCCATTTGGTATTAAAAATGCCAGAGCCACATTCATGAGAATGATTCAGAAGTGCCTGCTCACTCAAATCAGTCGGAATGTGGAAGCATACATGGACGACATTGTGGTCAAGTCTCGTAAAGGTTCCGACCTACTGACTGACCTCGTAGAAACCTTTGCCAACCTAAGAAGGTATGATATCAAGCTTAATCCGTCAAAATGCACATTCAGAGTTCCAGGTGGAAAGTTACTCGGTTTCCTCATTTCCGAACGGGGGATCGACGCAAATCCAGAAAAAGTTGATACCATCCTCCGAATGAAACGCCCTGTGCGTGTGCATGACGTTCAGAAGCTTACTGGTTGTTTGGCCGCCTTGAGTCGATTCATTTCTCGTCTCGGTGAAAAGGCCTTACCTCTTTACCAATTGATGAAGAAATCTGATAAGTTCGACTGGACCGATTAAGCTGACACAGCGTTTGCAGAGCTCAAAGCCCTGCTTTCCACCCAGCCGGTGCTTGCTGCGCCAATCAGCAAAGAGCCTGTACTGCTTTATATTGCAGCCACTGGACAAGTTGTCAGTACAGTACTCTTGGTCGAGCTGGAAGAAGAAGGAAAGGCTTACAAAGTTCAGCGCCCAGTGTATTATCTCTCTGAAGTTTTGACTCCATCCAAGCAGCGATATCCACATTATCAGAAGCTTGTCTATGGAATCTACATGACCATGAAGAAGGTTGCACACTATTTCTCTGATCACTCCATTACAGTGGTCAGCGACGCACCATTATCTTAAATTCTGAACAAAGAGATGCAACTGCTCGAGTGGCAAAATGGGCGATTGAACTCCTTCCATTGGATATCAAGTTTGAGACAAAGAAAGCTATCAAGTCCCAAGCAATCACAGATTTCCTTGCCGAGTGGATTGAGCAGCAACTGGCGACTCAAGTTCACTTGGAGCATTGGACCATGTTCTTCAATGGCTCCAAGATGCTGAACGGTTCAGGTGCTAGGGTATTATTAGTATCTCCCCGTGGACACAAGCTTAGCTATGTTCTCCAGATTCATTTTGATTCCTCCAACAATGAAGCTGAATATGAAGCACTTTTATACGGGTTGCATATGGCCGTTTCACTTGGCGTCCGTCGCCTCATGGTCTACGACGACTCGGATTTGGTGGTTAATCAAGTGATGAAAGAGTGGGATGTCAGGAGCCCGGCCATAACTGGTTACTGCAATGCAGTAAGAAAGCTAGAAAAGAAGTTTGAAGGGTTGGAGCTTCACCATATACCCTGACTGAAAAATCAAGCTGTAGATGAATTGGCAAAGATAGGATCTAAGAGATAGGCCATTCCCAGCAATCTGTTTTTGGAGAATATTCATTCACCTTCAATTCAAGAAGATCCTTTCACTGAAGAGTCCCCACAGTCTAAAAGTGCCACAGATCCGACTGAAGTCGAAATCCCAGCCGTGGTAGACTTAGTCATGGAAGTTTTGGTCGTCACTCCCGACTGGACAGTGCCATACATCGCATACATTCTTAGGAAGGAGCTTCCAGAGGATGAAGAAGATGCTCGACATATCGTCCAAGGATCTAAAGTATTTACTATGATAAAAGGTCAGTTGTTCAGAGAAAGTGTAACTGGAGTCTGCCAGAAATGCATCATGCTAGAAGAAGGCCGAATGATCCTCAATGATATTCACCCGGGGACCTGTGGTCACCATGCGTCCTCTCGGACCATCGTGGCCAAAGCATACCGAGCCGGATTTTACTGGCCAGATGCCAATGAGATGGCGAAAGAAATAGTAGACAAATGTGAAGGCTGTCCGTTTTACTCCAACATGTCCCATAAGCCTGCGTTAGCTCTGAAGACTATTCCACTCGTCTGGCTTTTTGCTGTCTGGATATTGGATATGGTTGGACCTCAGAGGACTGGTAGGAGTGGATTTACCCATGTGCTGGTAGCAGTCGACAAGTTCACCAAATGGATCGAAGCCAAGCCCATTAAAAAACTTTAAGCAAGTACAGCTGTAAGTTTCATCAGAGAATTGATATTTAGATATGGTGTTCCGCACAACATCATCACGGATAACGGGTCGAACTTCGACTCTAACGAGTTCAGAGCCTTTTGTGCTTCCCAAGGCACGAGGGTCGATTACGCTTCAGTTGCCCATCCTCAGTCGAATGGGCAGCCTGAAAGAGCAAATGGATTGATTCTCAAAGGACTGAAACCGCGATTGATGCGTGACGTCAAGCATGCAGCAGGTGCCTGGGTCGGTGAACTTCCATCAGTACTTTGGGGATTGAGGACAACTCCTAATTGGTCGACTGGATGAACTCCATTCTTCTTACACTACTAGGGAAAAGGCTAGCAGCAGCGCGGGTTTTAGATGTATCAGTAGCGCGGGGACATGCGCTACTAATAAGGCGCTACAGCTAACATATAGCAGTAGCGCGTGCCCACCGGCGCTACTGCTACACAAGTGTAGCAGCAGCGCTGTTTGCGGAAGCTCGCTACTCCTAGTAGCTCTAGCGCGTTTTACCTTGACGCGCTACTGCTACTGCGGCGCTGCTGCTAACTTTTGTACACTCGCTACTGCTAATTTAAGTAGGTTTTTTTGTTATTATTTTTGGCATATTTGTTTTGTATTTGAACAGGCTTTATAGAAGAATCTTTAGCACATAGAAATGTCATCATGATACACATACAAATGTCTGCGAGACGACAAATAATCATAGCATGTACATACAAATAGTCTCATCATAATCATCATCCAACACAAAGTGATATCTTGTCATCATCTCGAAAATAGCGATACATGCAAGTCTCGAATACTTGCAACTACAACAACGTCATCCATCTAAACAAAGGTATGCGCAAGAAGTGCTATCACTATGAGTGAGAGCGGAACTATGCAGTACATGAGGTGGCGGTTACGAGTCCTCTCTCGCGCTAGCGTGAACCTCAAGTAACTAGCTTCTCCTTCTTGTATGCTTTTGAAGCCTTTATGGCTGGCGCCCATGAACCCATTCACTTGCGCCTGACACTCATGCCACTCGTTGTACACCCCCGAAACCTTCCCTTTGTACACGACATAGCAATTCCATCTCGCCATCAAGAAACTAGGTACCTGTTAGAGATGCATGTTCATGAAGAGGATGTACTATCATATATATGCAACAAAATATACTAGAGCAACACCGAAAAAGAAAGGATTAGCAACTAGATGCAACATACAATACGCAAATTAATTAACTAGAGGTACGCAGGTCATCGTATGCAAACTAACAAAGTAGAGTTACGCAAGTTCGGCATGGACCGTGGACATCACAAAGTTTCATCGCTACAAGAAGTATACAAGTTCACCCGACACATATCATCATCATCGGCATCATAAATCACTAGAAGTTCCATCCTTCCATATCATCGAGGACGAACCCTAGCTTCTTGAACGGCGTGAGGTCTAGACGTTGCATGCCTATGCGTGTTCGGATGTCAGCTCGCGATATAGGGCCGTGGTGGAACACCCCCTTCTCATCGACGACTTCTTTCATGATGATCGTCGCAATGTCGCTTCGGATGCGAAAGAAGTCATCTCTAAGTTTATAATCCGCTTCTCCATGAGATTCTAGCCACTTGTGGATACGATCATCATTTCTGTTGTTAATGTGAAGCTTTTGGTGATCCGTGTTGAACTGAATCATGAGATGGACAATGTAGAATCCATCCTTCTTGCTTGGTTTTGGGACATGGATGCAGGAGAAGTTAGTTTTATGCGCGAAACCCATCTTCTTGTTCCTTTGTTTCTTGATCTTCACGTGGCCACCTCTAAAGCTGAAGCCTTGGAGAGCATCATCTAGAATATTCATTATGTGGGTGTAGTCTTTTTTCTCGTAGTCTCTGGAAGGGTCAAAATACACGGTGTGGGAGACTTGCGGGTAAAGAACGATAAGGACGGCACGCCCATTGCTGCGGGGAAAAGACACCTCAAATTATTCCCAATATGAAAGAGAAGGAATGATTGAAATGTACGAAAGAGTTGTCCGGAACTGACTTACTTTGGATGATAAGGCACGAGGACAATTTCCCGGTCCTTATTCTGTACCATGAAGTTTTGGAGGTACTCCCTAGCAGTTTCACGCTCAAAGTCGCCGAGACTCAAGAAGACTCGTGCATGTAGTACGGATCCGCCACACAGATTTGCGAGACTTCTTCACTCTTCATGACGGAGCTCATGTAGCGCAAAAAGGCGGACGATAGTAAAATCAAGCCGCCTTGTTAGAAACGTCTCAAAGATATGGTCAAACCGCAGGAAGAACACCTCCGCGGGCCGTGTGTCAACGTAGTACTTCCCCTCAGGCACACGAGCCGCGTATGTCGGATATCCTGGATCGTTTGAGGCTAGTAGGCTTTTCTCAGTCGACACCAGATGGTCGTGCAGTCTCCTGAGATCCCCTGATAGTGCCTCCAGCGGTTTCGGCGGTAGCATCGGCTCGCACGTGAGATGGAACATGACCGCACTTTTCACGGGTACACGCTCTTCAGAATGCATCGTCTGGCTGCTATGTGCTCTGGCTTGTTTGGAGACAGTTACCTTCCCCGATCTCTTCCTCTCCTTTTTCTTGGGCACACCTTCCAGACCCTTCCTTAACCCTTGCCCCAGTGTTCCCGGGCTAAGTACTGTACGACCATCGTGCCCGGCTAGTTGAGCCTGTGTTGAGGCGGCATCTTCAGGCGTGTCCTGTGAGGATTTCATGAAGAGAGACTTTTTGCAATCCATGGTACGACCCTGCCCGGGCATATCATCCATATCCTCATTAGCAAGCTGATAGCCCGATTCATCATATGGTTGACTCATCATATCTATGTCACAGTCATATGCGTTTGTATTGAGGTAATCCATAGGGTCGACCTCCGTCTGATCATCCATTCTCTGTTCTACAGGAGAAATTACATCAACCAGTACTATTGCACCCCCTTCATCATGTCGTCCGCTGCTCTCACCCGGCACTATAGGAGCTGGTAATTGCGTAGGCGGGGTGGTGGTCTTCGCACATGCTTGTTGATGTGTGGTAGTTATTGGTGTGCTCTCGGCCGGCTCCAGACGAATAAGATTCTTTGGCCATAGCAGCACCCATTTCTTGCAGCTTCCAATCCATGGCGGGGTCTCGTTGTCCGCTCCCACATGCTGTACTGGAGGAGGGAAATCCCCGTGCCCCGATTCCACACTGATCAAGCTAACCCTGAAGTGCCCGGCGGGGATTGGCTGGTTGTGGAACGTGCGTTGAGAGGGGTCCATTATCATCCCCTTTCCCACGTCCACCTTCTGGCCTTTGATCAAGTAGAGTATGGTGCACGGGGTTTCTTTCACCTGCAAACACATATGTCTGTGGCGTAAAACAACCAAAA
>NC_041383.1:43022502-43024587 GCF_002162155.2 Triticum dicoccoides
ATTACCGTGACGACGACGAGCTCAGCCAAAGACGAAGCCCCACCTAGCGCGCCTGAGACTGAGGACGGGCTGCTATGAGTGGGAGCGGCTACGAGAGGAGGCCCGGTTGCGTGAGCAAGTGATGGTGCGATGGTGTTGTTGTTCATGGAGTTGCTCCCGACGAAACTGGGCATCGGGAAATCATGTACCGTCTTGTCTGGATTTTCCTTCGCCAAGTTGATGATAACTGGAACCAAGTTAGTAGCGAAATCATTTCTGCAGGCAGTTACAGCGGCATTGACTGCCTGCTGTAGCAACTCATATTTGTCCTCGGCTTCTTTTTCACGTCCTCAGCTGCTTTTTTGTCGACCGCAAGCTTCACCTTCGCGTCGATGTCCGCCTGACTAAACTTCGTTTTCAGCTTCTTGGCCTCCAGGCCCTCGTTGTAAAACACCTTCCACGTGGCGCCGTCTCCAGCGCCGTGCACACGACCATATTGCGGCCGCTGATCCAAAGGGAGTCCCTTAAGATCGTTCAAGGCCCGGTTGAGAGGGGTGTCCCACTTGGGCCTCATCGGAGAAGTAGGGCTTTCGGCTGCAAGCTGGTGTTGCTTCTCCAGTAGTCTAATCAATTTCCTCGTGATCTTGTCCGTGTAAAAAACCTTTTTATCCTTGTCCCACTTGTAGCGGGCCCTGATGAAGTCATGCTCCAAGGGGTTGGTGAACTTCACGAAGGGGTCTGGGAGACCTGCGGCTTCACGTTCCGCGTCCTCCTTATCCCATATGGGCCTTTTACTGAGGTAGCCACGGCTTCCCAGGTGATGCTTCCCCGTGTTCCTTTCCTGAAGGCTCTTGAATTTCGCAGCCTTAGCCTTGGCTGCCTCGCTAGCGCAAGTGTCCTTGAACTTTTCGAACTCCTCTTCCGTAAGTGTCGGATTTTCCTCCAGAATCTTGGACAGGGGTTCATCAGCCTCAATAGCTCGTTTCACCCTCGTTTTCTAGGAGGCCAAATCATTGCTGAACATGCCCATGGCGTGATTGTTAATCTTTTTCATCTTCGGATCATCCCACGGTTGTTCTATGTTATCATCCCAGTCGGGGAACTTGAATCTCTTGTGCAACTTTGTTAGGAGCAACTGCGTCAAATGTTCTTTACTCCTTAAGTCATCGTCGTTGATGCTCGCGCATTCCCGTAGGATGCATCCTACTTGGTTCCCATAGCACTTGCAAGATTCTTCCGGCTCTAACGCTCAAACTTGCCAAGTGCCATCTTTGTGATCACAAGTCGTCCAATCCCTAGTTTGTTAGGTTTTCGTATCCTCTGCTTCTTATGCTTCCTCTTTTCGGTAGCGGCATCGGGGCCGGTACCTTCCCCACCGGTACCTTCCCCGCCGGTACCTTCCCCACCGGTCTCGGTGCCGCCATCGGTGCCGGCACTGTCGGTGTCGATGTCGGCGTTAGTACCATCATCGAGGCCGACCTGCAAACCTTGCTTAGCAGTCAAATAGTCGAGGTACTCTTGTTCACCCTCATAATCCATCTCGTCTGCATCTTGGTCAGAAGGCCCAGTTTCTTCGTTGTTCGACATGTTTCCTATGATTAAGTGTCCTCATTTATTTCTAAAAGTATGAATAAATGAGAAATGACATAAAAAGAAATCTATGTGCCAGCACTCGATATGCCAACTATGTAGCACAAAATCATGCCTTTATTCACGGAAAATTTCGGCATGACCTTTGCTAAAAAATGGACATATCGAGCGCCTGAAATTCACCGGAACGAAAATGAATCAACATTCCGGCGTAACATAGGCCACTCGGATCATTTTCCAAACATGACATGTCCAAAACATGACATATGCACATAACACATGTCCAGTTCAAATTTGCACACATCACATGTTCAGTTCAAATTTTGAAACCTAGCTAAATTCATAACTAAATAGATAACCTAATTAACATACTGCCCTAACTAAAACCTAATTAAATTAACCGAAGAACCCTAGCAAAGAGAGAGGGGGGAGGGGTTTACAGAGGGTGCAGGGGTGAGGAGGCAGGCCCGACGACGGCCGGGAGGGGAGAGGAGGGAGGCGAGGGCCGACGGGTCG
>NC_041383.1:43024828-43050537 GCF_002162155.2 Triticum dicoccoides
GGCTAGCGCCGGCGCCGGAGTCGGGGGCGAGCGCCGGGGCCGGGTCGGGCGCGGCGGTGCGACGGGGGAGAGTGGGGATTTTTGGGGGGGAAAAGGCGGGATGAAACAGGGCGGGTGAGAATTTTGGGTTAAGTGGACATAACAGTAGCACATTTGGACAAAACGCGCTGCTACTACCTTCAGTAGCTGTAGCGCTTTATACGAAATTCGCTTCTACTAACTTCAGTATCTGTAGCGGTTTAGGCAAAACGCGCTGCTACTACCTTCGCTACTGCCAGTTTTCCTTTTTCTTTTCCTTTATTTTATCCCACTTTTATTTCCCGAGGGCAGTGAATGAAGGGAGGGCGATATATATTGCATCATTTGACGGTTAAATATGTATGCAAAATAGGAACATATATATTACACATCATTGGACCCATGCATAATAATGGCTAAGTGTGTATACAAAATAGGAACATATATATATATATTACATCATTTGACCGATAACATAAGTTTCCACAGTGCTGACGTTTTCGTTTTTGAGTTAGCTTCTTTCCCTTCTTGTTCGTCGAAGAATAATTGAGCCCCTCATTGTGACTTTGCCTTTTCATTGGAGTACGATTTTTCTTAGGTAATGTAGTATTGATTCTTCTTTTGACGTATACTTCATCATCATCGTCATCTTCCCTCATTGGGTTGCCGTACTGATCATAGTCTTCCTCGTTGGCGACTCCATCCATTCCAATGATGTTCCTTTTGCCTCTCCTTAGGACAACAGGGCTGGGATTGCGCGGGTCAGTTATGAAGAAGCATTGTGTCACGTGCTTAGCGTGTACCCATGGCTCATTTTTTGCGATAGCGTTCACGGTAGCGCTCTTGGCATCGGGTATAGTCATGGTAGTGAAAATCCGGCTTTCTCTTTCGACATTCTTAGCCCATCTGACACGGAACATCGTCGTGTTGTGCAGTCCAGAGTAGTCAAGCTCCCAGATCTCCTCGACCCTTCCATAAAATCGTTCAGTTGCGCCGTTGTCGCTGCTGGTCATGCATTCCATCGTCACCCCTGAGTTCTGATCATCACTGTCCATATCTTTGGCCTCCGTGTAGAACGTGTATCCGTTGATATCATATGCCTGATAGGTTACGAGGTTGGGCGAGGGGCCATGTGCTAAGGCGTATATGAGCAATCCGTCCTTAGAGCCCTCCTCCGGAGGATTAGCAATAATATGCTCTTTGAACCAATGCAGGAAAGTGGAGTTGTGCTCTCTAGTAACTTCGGCGTCCGTCCTGCATACCTCTCGGTCACGATACTTCTTTGCGATAATTTCTTTGTGTAGTGCCACGAAAGGATCTAGCTCGTCTAGGTGTTTTAGCACTACCAAGTTTGCTCTGTCAAAGTCGCTGCGTCGATCTGAGTATGCCACGTGCAGTTCCCTGCGACCGTTGCAGTGACCATCTCCTTCGAGCCTCCCATCGTGCTTGTTAACGGGCAAACCAACACTAACACCAGGCGGCTGGTCTGCGCCATATAGAAAATTCTCACAGAAAGAGATGCAGTCTTGTGCCAAATAGCCCTGGACGATGCTTCCATCCGGACGGGACATGTTACGAACGAATCCTTTGATGATCCCATTCATCCTCTCAAATGGCATCATGTTGTGCAGGAATGACGGCCCCGGGTCTATTATGTCATGTACAATATGGACACACAAATGCACCATCACGTCAAAGAACGCGGGCGGGAAGTACATCTCAAGCTCATTCAGTATCACAACGATCTCTTCCTGTAGCCTTTGGAGCTGCTTCACACTGATCGACTTTCGAGAGATGACGTTGAAAAAGTTGCAGAGACCAATAAGCGTGTCACGGACGTGCTTGTCCATTATCCCTCTAAGGGCAACAGGTAGTATCTGCGTCATCATCACATGACAGTCATGTGACTTCATCCCGCTGAACCTTTTCTTGTCTGTGTCTAGATATCTGCTTATCTTGCCACAGTAACCGGAACTAACTTTCACTCCGGTAAGGCACTTAAAGAAGGCATTGATCTCAGCCTGACTTAAGGTGAAGCAAGAAGGGGGGCAATAATCCTCTTTCTTTATTTTCTTGCCCTTCTTCTCCCGTGCCTCTGTCTCCGTCTCTGTCTCGTCTGAAATTTTATGGGGCGGCATGTGCAGATCTTCCCTAATTTTCAAATCTTGCAAGTCTTTTCTTGCCTTCGGCCCATCCTTGGTCTTATCCGGCATGTTCATCAGTGTTGCGAGCAAGCTCTCAAGGACATTCTTACAAATATCCATTTGATCAAGGCAATGAGGTGTATCGAGTTTGTGCCAGTACTCCAAGTCCCAGAACACAGACCTCGTCTTCCATACCTTCAGCAGCGGCTCCGACGCCTTTCTCATCGTCTTTCCCGGCACGTGGCATTCCTTCCAGTTTTTCAACAGCTCATCAATTTCGGCACCGCTCCGCTTACGTGGAGGTCCTTGATGCTCAGCCTGATCATTGAATAGATCTCCACGGTTTTTCCACGGGTCATCCTGTTCAAGCCATCTTCGATGCCCCATGTACACGATTTTCCCAGACCCGCCATCTTTCCTTGACGTTAGCTGCTGAGACGTCGTATCATCCATGCACCGCGTGCATCCGCAATATCCATGGCACACCTGGCCTGCCACATATCCGTAACCGAGATAGTCCTGCACTGTCGTGATCAGAGCGACTCTCATGTTGAAATACTCACCTTTGCTGGCGTCCGATGTCTTGGCCGGTGTTTTCCATAACGTGTCTAACTCCTCTTGAAGTAGTCCCAGATACAAATTAATATTATTTCCTGGTTGTTTCGGCCCATGAATAAGCATGCTCATGTGAATGTACTTCGATTTCATGCACAACCAGGGGGGAGGTTGTACATCCATACAAACACAGGCCATGTGCTATGGTTGGTGTTTTGGTTGCCAAACAGATTCATGCCATCGGTACACGCGCCGAGCATGATGTTCCTTGCATCACATTCAAAATACCGATAGAAGCTGTTCAACGCTCTCCACTGGCTTCCATCCTTCACGTGTCTCAGCTTCGGATCATCTCCATTGTCGGGCTTCTTCCTCTCCGCGTGCCAACGCATTAGCTTTGCTTCCTTGGGATCTACAAAATACCTCTGCAGACGGGGAGTGATCGGTAAGTACCATACAACATTCTAGGGACATTTCTTCCCGGCCTTCTTATATCGAGAAGCATTGCACACTGGACAGCTTGTTTTTTCCGCGTGCTCCTTTCGATAAATTATGCAATCGTTGATGCATGCATGGTATCTAACGTGTGGCAGATCAAGAGGGCACACGATCTTCTTGGCCTCATCAACACTAGTAGTACATAGATTACCCGCGGGAAGAACATCCTTTAGGTACTTGAGATGCTCATTGAGGCTAGTGTCGGTCCATTTGTTTTTAGCCTTCGTCTTCAGGAGTTGAAGCGTGAAACTCAAGCGGGTCACCTCAGGATTGCAACCATCATACAATGGAGTGTTCGAGTCTACCACCAGTTGCTCCAGCTTAGCCTCCTCTCTAGAAGCAGCTCTCTCAGTACTCGTCTCCTTGCGAAGCAATGCTTGAACATGAGGGTCCCGCACGATTGAACTTAGTACCGACGAACTCTGCTGCGTGGAGTCCATGTCGTTCTCTCCGCCGCCATGTCCGGCCCCTTCTCCTCCGCCATGTCCGGCCCCTTCTCTGCCGCCATGTCCGGCCTCTTCCCCGCCGCCATTATCGATCATCTCTTCGTCTTGCCCCGTGTCATCATTGCCTGCCCCGTCGGCATCCTCAACATCGTCATCCTCATCTTCAATTATCCACCGCGTATAGCCATCCATGAAACCAGTCATGAGCAGGTGCGCTTCGACACGACCATCGTCATGGGGGTCGAGCCAAACTATTCCTTTGCATTTTCGACACGGACATAAAACCTCTGTCCGGTTATTTTCTTTCATGTCTTGCACCGCCGACCGCAACCACCTGTCCACCATCGTTCCACTGACCATCGTCAACTCTGCATGCATCAAAGTCATAAAAAAAGTTGGCATGACCTTCCCTAAAAATAGGACATATATGGATCTAGAGTTTGCCCGGAATTCGTCGAAACGGAAATAAATCGACATTTTGGCAAAACATAGGCAACTCAAAAGCACAATTTGGCGTGCCACACACACAATTTCCACAAACATATCACACACACATAAACAAATTTTCATTTTGAAAAAGCATGAAATTTTCATCACCTCTATCTCGATCGAGATCGAGCACATGGTGGAGATGATGTTGTAGGGAGATCAAAAGTGCATAAAGCTCTTCTTGACAAAGATAGATCTAGTTAGGGGGTAAATAGGTCACTTAACTAAGTGCTACATCTACCTAGCTAGCTAATTTGGGAGGAGATAACTTCAACTATGGAGGGGAAAGGAAAAAGAGAAAGAAGATGCATTAATGGAGGTGGTGTAGTTAGGTAGGAGTAATGAAGAGAGAGAAAGGTGGATAGAAGAGAAAGAGTAATGGGGGAGAAGTATTGAGGAAGAAGAAGAGTGAGAGTGAGAGCATGTGGGGGAGGTAGGGGGAAGGGAAGAGAGGAGGGGGAGGGGAGGCACGGGTGGGGAAAGGTGGTGGGTTGGTGCGGGTTAGCAGTAGTGCGGGAGGAGAAACGCGCTGCTGCTAAATAATTAGCAGCAGCGCGCTTTGGGCAACAGCACTACTGCTAAAAGTGACAAAAAAATTGGCAATTTGAAATGTAGCAGCAGCGATCCCAGTAAATGTTGGGGAACGTAGCAGAAATTCAAAATTTTCTTACGTGTCACCAAGATCTATCTATGGAGAAACCAGCAACGAGGGGAAGGAGAGTGCATCTACATACCCTTGTAGATCGCTAAGCGGAAGCGTTCAAGAGAACGGGGTTGAAGGAGTCGTACTCGTCATGATCCAAATCACCAGAGATCCTAGTGCCGAACGGACGGCACCTCTGCGTTCAACACACGTACAGCCCGGTGACCAAAACATGACTTCCCATATATAAATCTTTACCCCCAGACCATTTCGGAACTCCTCGTGACGTCCGGGATCTCATCCGGGACTCCGAACAACATTCGGTAACCACATACAAACTTCCTTTATAACCCTAGCGTCATCGAACCTTAAGTGTGTAGACCCTACGGGTTCGGGAACCATGCAGACATGACCGAGACGTTCTCCGGTCAATAACCAACAGCGGGATCTGGATACCCATGTTGTCTCCCACATGTTCCACGATGATCTCATCGGATGAACCATGATGTCAAGGACTCAATCGATCCCGTATACAATTCCCTTTGTCTAGCAGTATTGTACTTGCCCGAGATTCGATCGTCGGTATACCGATACCTTGTTCAATCTCGTTACCGACAAGTCTCTTTACTCGTTCCGTAACGCATCATCCTGTGATCAACCCCTTGGTCACATTGTGCACTTTATGATGATGTCCTACCGAGTGGGCCCAGAGATACCTCTCCGTTAACCGGAGTGACAAATCCCAGTCTTGATTCGTGCCAACCCAACAGACACTTTCGGAGATACTTGTAATGCACCTTTATAGCCACCCAGTTACGTTGTGACGTTTGGTACACCCAAAGCATTCCTACGATATCCGGGAGTTGCACAATCTCATGGTCTAAGGAACTGATACGTGACATTAGAAAAGCTTTAGCATACGAACTACGATCTTTGTGCTAGGCTTAGGATTGGGTCTTGTCCATCACATCATTCTGCTAATGATGTGGTCCCGTTATCAATGACATCCAATGTCCATGGTTAGGAAACCGTAACCATCTATTGATCAACGAGCTAGTAAACAGAGGCTTAATAGGGACATGGTGTTGTCTATGTATCCACACATGTATCTGAGTTTCCTTTCAATACAATTATAGCATGGATAATAAATGATTATCATGAACGAGGAAATATAATAATAACTAATTTATTATTGCCTCTAGGGCATATTTCCAACATTCTCCCACTTGCACTAGAGTCAATAATCTAGTTCACATCGCCATGTGATCAACACTGATAGGTCACATCGCCATGGGACCAACATCCAAAGAGTTTACTAGTGTCTTAAACTAGTTCACATCACCATGTGATTATGTCTCAATGAGTTCTTAAGTTTGATCATGTTTTGCTTGTAAGAGGAGTTTTAGTCAACGGGTCTGCAACATTCAGATCCGTATGTACTTCGCAAATCTCTAAGTCATATTGTAAATGCTGCTTCTACGCTCCACTTGAAGCTATTCCAAATGGTTGCACCACTATACGTATCCGGTTTGCTACTCAGAGTCACTCGGATAGGTGTTAAAGCTTGCATCGACGTAACCCTTTACGCCGAACTCTTTATCACCTCCATAATCGAGAAACATGTCCTTATTTACTCCAAGGACAATTTTGACCGCTGTCCAATGATCCATTCCTGGATCATTCTTGTACCCCTTGACTGACTCATGGCAAGGCACACTTTCGATGCGGTACACATCATAGCATACTATAGAGCCTACGTCTAAAGCATAGGGGACGACCTTCATCCTTTCTCTCTCTTCTGCCGTGGTCGAGCTTTAACTCTTAACTTCATACCTTACAACTCAGGCAAGAACTCCTTCTTTGAATGATCCATCTTGAACACCTTCAAGATCATGTTAAGGTATGTGCTAATTTGAAAGTATTATTAAACATTTTGATCTATCTTATAGATCTTGATGCTTATTGTTAAAGTAGCCTAATTCAGGTTTTCATTGAAAAACACTTTTCAAACAACCCTATATGCTTACTAGAAATTCTACATCATTTCTGATCAACAATATGTTAACAACATATACTCATCAGAAATTCTATAGCGCTCCCACTCACTTCTTTGGAAATACAAGTTTCTCATAAACATTTGTATAAACCCAAAATCTTTGATCATCTCATCAAAGCGTACATTCCAACTCCGAGATGCTTACTCCAGTCCTTAGAAGGATTGCTAGAGTTTTGCATATTTGTTAGCGTTCTTCAGGATTGTCAAAACCTTTTGGTTGTATCACATACAACCTTTCCTCAAGAAAACTGTCGAGGAAACAATGTTTTGACATTCTATCTGCAAGATTTCATAAATAATGCAGTAACTGCTAATCCATTTCCAACTGACTCTTAGCATGGCTACGAGTGAGAAAGCCTCACCGTAGTAAACTCCTTGAACTTGTCGGAAAACGTCCTTAACGACAAGTCGAGCCTTCTTAATGGTGATACTTACCATCATTGTCTGTCTTCCTTTTAAAATCCATCTTTACCCAATGGCCTTATGACCATCAAGTATTTCTTCCAAAGTCATGGATCCTCTCTCGGGTTTTATGGCTTCTAACCATTTGTTGGAATATGGGCCCACCATTGCTTCTCCATAGCTCGTAGGTTCATTGTTGTCTAGCAACATGACCTCCAAGACAGGATCATGTATTATTCTGAAGCAGTACGCATCCTCGTCGACCTACGAGGTTTGGTAGTGACTTGATCCGAAGTTTCATGATCAGTATCATAAGCTTCTACTTCAATTGGTGTAGGTGCCACAGGAACAACTTCCTGTGCCCTGCTACACACTAGTTGAACACTACTAGGAAAAGGGCTATAGATAGGACTGATTCTAATGGCGTAGCAGGCAAGCAGTGCGCCACTACTATATACTAATGGCGCACCGATTGCTCGTGGCCATTAGTGTGGAAGACACTAATGGCGCACTGTGCTCACAGTGCGCCACTACTATTGAATTTTCTTCCCATTTTCCATACAAACTAATGGCGCATGGACGGCAAAGTGCGCCATTACTAGTCGTGCGCCATCAGTATATTTTTTTTTACTTTTTTGCAAACCTACTAATGGCGCACTATGCCAAAGTGCGCCATTACTAGTTTAAACTAGTAATGGCGCACTTTTCCACAGTGCGCCATTAGTATACATATGTTTTTTTTACTTTTCTGCAAAAAGTACTAATGGAGCACCACCTGCCGGTGCGCCATTAGTAACCAGGGTTACTAATGGCGCATTTTGTGGTGGTGCGCCATTAGTAACCTGGGACGAACAATATATTTTGGACAACCCACCTACCCACTCACTTTCCCCACTTCATTCTCTCCACCTCCTCCTCCAAGCTTGTCTCGGCTGCCTCCTCCTCCTCACCTCGTTTCCATCATAGATTCATCAAAATTAAGTGGTGAAATCACCTTTTTTTGATAGGTAAGTAAGGGGAAAGCTATCTTCATGATGTAGATCTACTTTTTTTCTCCCTAGCTCGCTCCAACAACGTGCACATGCACTTTTTGTGGCCTAGCTAGATCTATGTATGTTTGTGGTGTTGCTTGTGTTTGTGGTGTTTCATATATGTTTGTGTTTGCCAATATTTTGCCGGAATGTTGATTCATTTCCGTTTCGGCGAGCATTTTGGCACTATGCATTCTTTTTGGTCCTATTTTTAGGGAAGGTCAAGCCAAATTTTTTCTTGGTTCTAAAATATCGTTTTGCTCTACCCCGCAGGCGACCATGGTCCGCACGATGACTGAAGGCATCGTGAATAGGTTTTTGAGCTCCGCGAAGGCCGAGATGCTTCAAAACAACGAGACGGAGATAAGATGTCTGTGTCGAAGATGCAAGCTGAAGAGCCTTATTGCGGACCCGGATTCCGGGCAGGTGCGGGACCACCTGCTCTTGCGTGGTTTCATGGATGGCTATCGGTGGAAAGGTGATGAATATGACTATGAAGTCGTCCATGGGAGCCGGGCAAGAAATGAGGAAGGGCAACAAGACAACCACCGCGGCGAGGGCGGGCAAGAAGACGAAGAATCTCTAGGACATGATCACGACGGTGATGATGTACACAATCATCATGTAGAAGATGTCGTACATGATCATGAGGAAGATCAAGACGAAGGGAATGATCATGAAGATGAAGATGCTGGAGCAGACGACGATGGAGGCTGGGTGCAGGACCCTCATATTCAAGAGCTGCTTCGCAAGTAGACGGATAACGCAAGAGCTGCCGCCCGAGAGAAAGCCAAGATGGATCAACTGGAGATAGCGCGGTTACTCCATTGTATGAAGGATGCAGGCCCGAGGATACCCGCCTGAAAGTAACGCTCATGTCTCTGGAGATGCAGGTAAAACACAAAATGACCGACGCATGCTTCGACGAGAACATGTCATTCTGGCACGAACGTCTTCCCAAGGGGAACAAGTGCCCGACCAGTTTCGAGGAAGCGAAGAAAATCGTGTGTCCTTTGGATTTACCGCACGTGAAATACCATGTGTGCATGAACAATTGCATCATTTATCGGGACGAGCATGCGGAGTCTACGATATGTCCGGTGTGCGGCGTCACTCGATACAAGAAGAGGAAGAAAGCTCCTCGAAAATCGGTGTGGTACTTTCCGATCACTCCTCGTCTGCAGCGGTATTTCGCGGATCCTAAGGTAGCAAAGCTCCTGCGTTGGCACGCGGATAGGGAGGAGAAGAAGCGGGAAGATGACGGAAATGATCCGGAGATAAATAAAAAAGACAAGATGCTGAGTCACCCTAAGAATGCGAGCCAGTGGCAAGCGTTGAACTTCGAATACCTGGAATTTGGGAATGATCCAAGGAACATCGTGCTGGGCGCGAGCACCGATGGAGTCAATCCGTTTGGCAGCCAGAGAAGCACACATAGCACCTGGCGTGTGTTTGTGTGGATGTACAACCTTCCCCCCTGGTTGTGCATGAAGAGGAAGTACATTCACATGAGTATGCTAATTGAAGGGCCAAAACAACCAGGGAACGACATCAATCTGTATCTGGGGCTGCTGAAGGAGGAGCTAGACACGTTGTGGAAAACGCCAGCCAATATGTGGGACGCCGCAGAGAAATAATATTTCCCTATGAGAGCCGCACTGCTCACGACGGTGCACGACTATCCTGGTTACGGATATCTCGCGGGGCAGGTAGTCCACGGATTTTCTGGATGCGTAAGGTGCATGGATGACACAACGTATCGCCAGCTAGATAGAGATCCCGGGTCTTCAAAAACCGTGTTCATGGGACATCGAAGGAGGCTTCGTGACGATGACCCGTGGAGGAAACGCAAGGATCTGTTCGATGGTGAAACCGAACCCCGAAAACGCCCGTGTATGAGGAGCAGCGAGGAAATAGACGAGCTGTTGAAAAATTGGAAAGACTGCCCACTGCCGAGAAAGAAGCAAAAGGCGCCAGAGCCGGGAAAGAAGCGAAAGGCGCCAGAGCCGCTGCTGAAGGTATGGAAAACAAGGTCTGTTTTCTAGGACTTGCCGTACTGGAAGATCCACCGTGTGCCTCACAGCCTTGATGTCATGCATATCACGAAGAACGTGTGCGAGAGTCTACTTGGTACCCTGCTCAACATGCCAGAGAGGACCAAAGATGGGCCGAAAGCAAGGGCAGACTTGAAATCAATGGGCATCAGGCAGGAGCTTCACGCTAATGATGATGATGATGATGATGATGATGATGATGATGATGATGATGATGATGATGAGGCGAAGCAGGACACAGAAAGTCGTCGCAAAGGCAAAAAGGCCAAGAAGACCGGAAATGACTACCCTCCCGCGTGCTTCACTCTAAGTCAGGAGGAGATCGAGCAGTTTTTCACCTGCCTCCTAGGAGTAAAACTTCCTTACGGTTACGCGGGGAAGATAAGCAGATACCTAGACCCAGCGAAGAAGAAGTTCAGCGGGATGAAGTCTCACGACTGTCACGTGCTGATGACGCAGATACTTCCAGTTGCAATCCGTGGGATCATGGACGCGCACGTCCGTGAAACGCTATTTGGCCTATGCAACTTTTTCGATGTCATCTCTCGGAAGTCGATTGGCGTGAGGCAACTCAGAAGGCTATAGGAAGAGATCGTGGTGATACTATGCGAGCTTGAGATGTACTTCCCGCCCGCATTCTTCGACGTTATGGTGCATCTGCTGGTCCATATCGTGGAGGATATCATCCAACTCGGGCCGACGTTCCTGCATAGCATGATGCCGTTCGAAAGGATGAATGGTGTCATCAAAGGATACGTTCGGAACATGTCACGTCCAGAGGGAAGTATAGCCAGGGGCTTTCTGACCGAAGAGTGCATCTCCTACTGCACGAATTATCTAGGCATCGCGAACCCCGTTGGTCTGCCCGTCAACAGGCACCTCGGTAGGCTCGCTGGATGGGGTCACCGTGAGGGTCGCTGTGAAATGCATGTCGACTTCGAGGGTCGACTCGCTGACATTGAAAGAGCAAACCTAGTCGCGCTACAACACATAGACGTGGTCGATCCTTGGGTGGTAGAGCACAAAACCTTTATTGAGAAGACGTACAATGACCGAGGCCAACAGAGGATGGACGGATATATACTCAAAGAGCACAACTCATTTTTCACGCGTTGGTTCAAGCAGAAGCTTCTGTCGTACCCTTTACATGAGGATTCTTCCGCGGAAGAACAACTCATATTCGCCTTGTCACAGGGCGCCGAGCACAACCTGATGACCTATGAGGCGTACGATATCAATGGCTACACATTCTACACCAAGGACAAGGATATGAAGAGCGATGGTTATCAAAACTCCGGGGTAACGATGGAATCCTACACCGGTAAGGACAAGGACAGATACTACGGAAGGATCGAGGAGATCTGGGAGCTGAGCTACGCTGGAGAGAAGGTGCCGATGTTCCGTGTGAGATGGGCCAAGAGCGTCCTAAAAGAAGACCGATATTTCACCACCATGGTTATACCCGAAGCCAAATCCAAGACCGCGGGCGCAAACGTCACCACGAAAAATGAGCCAAGGGTACTGGCTTCCCAAGTGGACCAACGCTTCTTCATTACCGACCCGCCAAAGCCCAGTCGTGTTGTCGTGAGGAGAGGCAAAAGGAAGATCATCGGAATGGATGGAGTAGCCAATGAGCAAGACTTCGACAAGTACGGCGACCCGAAGATCGAACATGACGACGACGATGAAGTAGCAGCACACACCACAAGAAGAAGCAGGACCACCCTACCTAAAGGACGTCCGTTCCACAGAAGAACTCCATTTGCAAAAAAGAAGGGCAAGAAGATTGTGAACAGATAGCTAGCTAAGATCGATTGTATTTAAATCGTAGTCCTCATTTCTCGATTGTATTTCATGGGCACTTTTTGATATCATGAATATTTTTAAATTTTATGGACACTTTTTGAAATCAAGAGGACACTTAAATTTCATGGGCACTTTTTAGATTATTACTGTTTTTATAAAAAAATATTACTGTTATGATTTAAACAAGTTTGAACATATTTAAACACAAATAAATATAAAAAACAACATTTAAAATGCATAAAAAAATATTGGGGAGCCTGGGAATCGAACCCACGACCTCCTGGTGTGTGTGCTGCGTGCTGACCAATCGGGCTAGTGGGTGGGTTCTGTTGTAGATAGGGCTAGGTTGTAGATAGGGCTAGTGGGTTAGATTAAAACAAAATTCTAATGGCGCACCATGGGGTGGTGCGCCATTAGAATAGTCGTACTTCTGGCGCACGAGTGGGCGGTGCGCCATTAGAAAGCTTCCCCCCACACTAAATCCCCAATCTCTCTAATCTCTCCCCTGCCTCATCGATCTCACCCGCTGCCCCCCGTGTTCGCCGTCCCCCTCGCCGCCCCCTCGCCTCCTTCGCCGTCTCCGAGCCCAGCGCCGCCTCCCTCGCCGTCCCCGAGCCCAGCGCCGCCTCCCTCGACGTCCTCCCGCCCAAGCGCCCCTCCCCCCGTGGCCCCGCCTGCACCCTCGACGTGCTCGCCGTCCAACACCGCGCGGCCTGCCCAGGAGGACCGCCGCCGTCTTCCTCTTTGACTACGAGGACCCGGACGAGCTCGGACGCCTAAGAGGACCGCCACTGCTCGACGCCCTCGACCATGCGGCCTGCCCAGGAGGAGCGCCACCGCTCGACATTGAATTCGCGCCGCCTCGACTAGCTCCGGCTGCCCCGAGTCGCCCTTGACCTCCCAAGTGAGCACCCGAGCCTCTTCCCCCTCTTTATTTCCTTCTGATGTGTTCTAGGGTTGGGGGTTGGAGAAATTTGGACAAGGAAAGGGGGTTGGAGAATTAAGTAGCTAGGGTTTTCCAAATGTTCAAATCTCTGAGCTTGCATTTAGATGCATTTTAGAGGATACTTGGTCCATATTCATTTGCAGTGAACATACATTTTCACTGTTCTTATAATATTTGCTTGATGTCAGATTATGCTATGAGGATATTTGTCTAAGCCCAGTCTTGGATGCATTGTTTTATCCTGCGGTGGTTAAACCGGTTCTGAAAATTATCTAGTTTGACCTGTACTTGTCCAGCTATCATAATCTATTCTTTGACCATGGCAGTAGCTAGCATTTTGTTATGATAATTTCAGTATATATCTTACTATCCTTTGCTGATCTCGTTGTATTTTCAATGCACAGGCAACTCTCCGACGAAGTCTCCTCCAGGTAATATATGTCTCATGCTTCTAAAGAGTACTAGTATACTGACTAAACTATCCACTTGCTATGCTTAGCTGCTCTGTTGTCTGAATCATGACTCTTTGCCAGCTGAAACTTGCCTGTCACACTGTCACTGTATTGCTCAACTAAAAACACAAATATTTGTAGTTTTTGTCTGTCATAATGCAACTAAGCATACTAGTCTCAACTAAGCATACTAGTTTTTTGTAGTGAGACAGTAAGATAGTGAGACAGTAAGAAGGAAACTTCCCAGATTATGTAGAAAGAAAATACTAGAGTGATACAATTTTCCTTCCCATTTGGTATCATCATGTTCAGTGTATACAGTTATAACATCATGTGGGTTTTTTAAGTCTGTTTACAACTCATGTGGGTTTTAACATCATGTGGGTTGGTGAATGTGGATGATTTTTTTATCCTGTGAACTTGAATGTTGCAATGCTGTTTTCTTCAGAG
Organism: Triticum dicoccoides; assembly: GCF_002162155.2. Lineage (NCBI taxonomy): Eukaryota > Viridiplantae > Streptophyta > Magnoliopsida > Poales > Poaceae > Triticum > Triticum dicoccoides. Next base: position 43,038,819 of record NC_041383.1, read on the forward strand.
GCTGCTGTCAAAAACTTGAGCTACTATCTTGCAAAGATGATGATTATCTTGCTAGTTTGCTGGGTTTTGTCTCCGACCATCGTGTCGTGATGAATTTGCAGGTACCCCGAGAGGCCCTTGAGTTTGCCGGAATGTTGATTAACTTCCGTTCTGGCAAATTCGGGTACTCCATATGTCCTATTTTCAGCAAAGGTCATGCTGAAATTTTAGCATGACTTTGCTAAAAATAGGACATATGGGGTACTTGCGACTAATGCATGGACCGGGGTATCTTAGTACTTAGTTAAGTAGGATCAAATGCCCCACCATTCTTGCTGCATTAAATCATAGGTGGCAATAGAGCCAAGTGATTAGTGCCAAGTGATTAGGCCCAACCTAGGGTGCCTCGGCCTAGGCTTTTAGGGTGCCTCGGCGTCGACAAACCCTAAATGATGGAAGCTTAGGCTTTTAGGGTGCCTCGGTGTCGACAAACCCTAAATGATGAGACCATGATCTTGTTCCTTGACAATAACCAACTTTTTGACCAAACTTTTTTCCTATTTAGAGCGAAACATGGCCCACAACGATGAGTCCGGTGGTTCGGGCGGCAAGCAATTCTAGGAGCTATCCCAGGAGATGGAGGAACAAACTCACCACTATGAGGACACCGCGGAAGACGCCGATCCTGATTACACAACCCCTAGTGGCGTCGGGGATGACACCACTGATGGTGCCGCCGAGGATGCCACCACTCATGATGGCGGCGCACACACAGATGGCAGCCAACCGAAGAAGCAAAGGAAGGACCGGCGCCCGAATGCGCTCCGCACCCTGAAGGAGGAATTCACTCAAGTGGACTCCGACGGGAATCCAACGGAGCCCAAACATATAGTCAAGGGGTACTCGGTTCAGCTCGGGTGCATTCTCCAGAGCACCGTCTCGATCAACACCGAGAACCTTAGGCATAAGGACCGAGGGAATTTGCGCAGCCTCCTCTTCACGAAGCTGCACGAACGATAAAAGTTCCCCGCTGAATTTGAAAACACACGCCTCTCAGGGAATAAAGTGAACAGTGCCGCCCTCACGAAGATGAGCACGGCCCTGTCTACTTGGAGAAGCGCGGTGAAGAGAATGATTGATAAAGGTGATAGTTATGAGAAGATCAAGGCGAAATATCCTTTGATGAGCGAAGATGACTACAAGGAGTTCAAGATAAAGTGCGAGAGCAGTGCAACCACCGAATCAAGTCAGTGGGGGAAAGAAATGTGGGAGTTGAACTTAGGGGAACACAAACTCGGTCCCGACGGTTACAGAGTGGCGGAGCCTATATGGGACAAGGAGGACGCGGACCGTGCCGAGCAAGGACTACCGCCCCGCTTCGAGAAATATAGCGGTAACAAGCAGACCAGGAACTATGTCAGGGCCCGGTACAAGGAGGACCCGATAACAAAGGAGCTTACCACGAATCCGAAGACCAGGGCGCTTGAGCTTGTTCTGGTAAGGAATACACCCCCGCGTAATTAGCTCCATATGGTTGCACTCTAACTAATCCCCAATATTTCTAAATGGTTCACGTTCCTTTAGCAGGAAACTGAAAGCAGTAGCGCGGGGTCGTCTCAGAGCTCCCCTTTCGACAGCCCTTTAAATAGGGAGTTGAACATAATGAAAAGCAAGGATAAGCTCACTAAGCCGACGTCAGCTGGTCGTGTGGCCGGCAAAGGCTTGTCCACAAAATGGGGGTCATACTATACCGCTGGTGTGCGGAAGGAGAAAAAGGCCAGCTCGGAAAGCCAGACGCGCGAGGTTGAAGAACTCAAGGCACAAGTGGCGTGGATTCCGGAGCTTGTCCAAGAGCAAGTGGAACAACAACTGGGAACGAAGCTCAACGCCATGGTGCCTACGTTGATTCATGGGCTGACGACGTGGATTGCGGGCGGCCAACAGGGGCCTCCCCCGGTTCCCAGGTTCACGTCCAGCAACTCGCACAAAGCGCAGGCGGCGCCATTGGTGTCTCCGGCGGCGCCATTGGTGTCTCCGGCGGCGGCACCATTGGTGTCTCCGGCGGAGGCGGTATTCGTGTCTCCGGCGCCGGCATGGGCATTGGAGCTTAATGCACCCGGGTGTACACCGGCCGGCACCTCGCCAGCAAGCTCCCCCTCGGTCAGTTGCATGCCCGCCGTTGGCGGTGCCTCGACATTAGCCGAGCTCGACGGCATCACGGTAACTAAGCCTCTCGGCCGATGACTTCATCTCCTTGCCTTTGACTGGGCATCCCTGACGCCCTGTACATGTTTTCGCAGGGCACCGCCGACGTTCCTTGCACTCTTCTGCACTTCATGGGCGCCGAGTTGGTCGATGTCGCCAAGGGCAGAATCGTTCAACCGGGCAACCGCATGTTCCTCGGTAATCCGATGCCACCCATAGTGTATAGGGTTGAAGTGGTTCGGGTGCTGCCAGGCTGCGACAAGCTGTTACCTCCAGTTCGACCCGCTGGGGCCGACGAAGAAGACGAGATGACCCTCAGCACCTGCGTAAACAGCCAAGACATCCAGTCGTGCCGGCGCCAAGCCATGGCAAGAACACCGCAACGCTACCGGACCTGCCGGACATCCCTATGTCGGACATCCCTATGGCACAGGATCCGGACAGCCCTATGGCACAGGATCCGGACGACGATGACAACGACGACGGTACATTTACCAAAGTCGATAAGTACTTTGCCGAACATGGGTACAATGAAGAGTTCTGCGGGCCTCTTTCTCAAGAACCCAACCAAGACGACCGCAATCTAGCTGGTACGGCGGAGAAATCCAATTGCAATAGGCTTCATCTGCCATTCAGCTCTCAGGAGACGCCTCCAGCTCCCGCCTTCACCATGCCTCAGATAGCTGAGGTGCGAAATATTATCAGCCCCAACACGCTCAAGAAAGCGGTCTGTGAGCAGAACTCAGTCCCATTACAGGAGATCAAGAAGAAGGGACAGAAACGAAAGACTAACAAGGGCGCCGGTGCGCGCCAGCCGGCACCGAGTTCGATCCATGCTCAGGACGGGCCACCTTCACCAAAGGATATCTCAAGGAAGGTGCATGTGGCGGGTAGGGCGATGCTACCGCCAAATATGCTGAATGCTGCAACCGGTGCTATGTGGAGTCTGCACGACAGTGTTCTTTCTTTGGAGAAGCGCGTCTGAGAGAGAATGATGTGGCATACCCGGTTTTCCTGGCCAAGGTGCCAGAGGGCAAGGGCTTTGCGGATGGCGACATCGGGGGTACGATCGTCCTGCGGTTTGATGACATCTTTGCTATGTTTAACCTTCATCCGCTGCACTACACCTTCGTTCGGCTGTTTTCGCTGAGTATGGAGATGCGGATCATTAGAGACAAGACCCCGGACATCATGATAGTCGACCCCTTCTACATGCGTGCCAAGCACTTGAACAACGCTGGGGACCGCCAAGTTGTGAGTTCACACCTCGAAGGCGTCATTCTGGCAAACCCAGATAAGGATAACTTCCTTGTGGCTTACTTTCCCGAGTAAGTCATCCCTTAACCGCCCCGTAACATATGATTTCTTAGATTTTGATCGTTCTTTTTTTTCTAACATTCCGTGTTCTGTGCAGTGACACACATTGCACACTCATCCTCTTAATCCCGAAATATTCCATGGCCACGTATTTCGACCCGAACCGTAACTCCAAGATAGACTACACAAATGTCAAGAAAGTTCTTGATGATGTTCTCCCCGGCTACGCCAAATCTGGAGGCACCTTCACCAGGGCAGTTCGTAAGTACGGCAAGCACATGTTCTCACACAATACGAAGTTCTGCTGTGTCAAGCAGCTGCCTGGCGGTCAAAAGGATGCCTACTATGCCCTCCATCACATGCGGGCGATCGTAAGGTACCATCATCAACTTCTGCTACCAGATAATCTCAAAGATTGGGCCGCGAGCTTGTTGGTAGTCCAGGATGCGGACCTCAGACAAGAATTCTTTCGCATCCAGTCGGAGTTTGCGGATATCATCCATCAAGATGTCCTTCATACCTCGGGGCAGTTCTTCGTCAGATATCAACCGTCCAACAGTGAGATAGATGAAATGCTACAAATGCAAGGTGACAACGACCGCGATTTCATGACCATCACGACAGACGGCGGCTTCATCCACGCTCCTGTCCGATGAGTCGAGTCGAAAGTAGTGATGTGTAGTTCTGAAACATTGATTAGCTGATGTTGTAATTAAACTTTAATGAATTCGTATGTCTCTTTGGTTTGGACAGTCGTTCAACTTAGATGTAATCGATGCTATTTATTAGTAGGACCATGAATCATGCTATTAATGTCTTGCTTTTCTCTTTCGATCCTTTTGTTGCATACTTACATATTGCTTATGTATTGTCTGTTGTTTGGCTTGTGCATAGAGATGTCGTCGTATGTCGTGTACAAGGGCAAGGTTCCCGGAGTCTATGACGACTGGGAGGAGTGTCGGAGACAGGTTCACCGTTTCAGCGGTAACAGTTACAAAGGGTACACCACTAGGGCGGAGGTCGAATCTAGATATGCTCGCTATCTAGCGGGAGAGAGGAGGGAGCGTTGGAGGAACTGGAGGAGGACCAGTTTTATCACGATGATGCTCATCGTGATGACCACAACTCTCTTTTATGTGATGGTAGTTTAGATGATCGATATCGACTTGTAATGTGAAGACAAACTCGATACTCGCGGTCTTGAGACTTGTAATGTTTTATCTTTGTTCGGTCTTTTGAATTCGGAGACTAATATGATGAATTGTATTCGGAGACTAATCTTCTATTGTATTCAATGAATTTGATGTTGCTGTGTGCTGCTGTCTATATTCTGTCCAATAATATATTTTGTAACCTGTGCAAAAATCAGAAAAGCAAAAAAAAACCAAATATTCATACTAATGGCGCATCAAGGCAGAGTGCGCTATTAGTATGCCAAAGGATACTAATGGCGCATCGTGGCAGAGTGCGCCATTAGTGTGACAAAGCACATGGTTACATATGCCCCCCCCCGGGAGGCATACTAATGGCCCATGGTGTTACATACTAATGGCGCACTGGCAGGTGCGCCATTAGTATACCAGATACTAATGGCGCACCAGTGGTGCGCCATTAGTAAAAAATTCTAATGGCGTGCTAGTAATGGCGCACCGGTAGTGCGCCATTAGTAGGAAAAACTGGTGCGCCATTAGTAGGCCTTTTCCTAGTAGTGGAAGTTATGGTTCAATAACCTCATCAAGTCTCCACCATCCTCCCACTCAATTCTTTCGAGAGAAAACTTTTCCTCGAGAAAGGACCAGTTTCTAGAAACAATTACTTTTGCTTTCGGATCTGAGATAGGAGGTATACCCAACCATTTTGGGTATCCTATGAAGATGTATTTATCCGTTTTGGGTTCAAACTTATCATGATGAAACTTTTTCACATAAGCGTCGCAGCCCCAAACTTTTAAGAAACGACAACTTAGGTTTCTCCAAACCATAGTTCAAACGGTGTCGTCTCAACGGAATTACGTGGTGCCCTATTAAAGTGAGTGCGGTTGTCTCTAATGCCTAACCCATGAACGATAGTGGTAATTCGATAAGAGACATCATGGTATGCACCATATCCAATAGGGTGCAACTATGATGTTCGGACACACCATCACACTATGGTGTTCCAGGCGGTATTAATTGTGAAACAATTTCCACAGTGTCTTAATTGCGTGCCAAAGCTCGTAACTCAGATACTCATCTCTATGATCATATCATAGACATTTTATCCTCTTGTCACGATGATCTTCAACTTCACTCTGAAATTACTTGAACCATTCAATAATTCAGACTTTGTGTTTCATCAAGTAAATATACAACATCTACTCGAATCATCTGTGAAGTAAGAACATAACGATATTCACTGCATGCCTCAACACTCATTGGACTGCACACATCAAAGTGTGTTACTTCCAACAAGTTGCTATCTTGTTCCATTTTACTGAAAATGAGGTTTTTCAGTCATCTTGCCCATGTGGTATGATTTGCATATCTCAAGTGATTCAAAATCAAGTGAGTCCAAATGATCCATCTGCATGGAGTTTCTTCATGCGTATACACCAATAGACATGGTTTGCATGTCTCAAACTTTTCAAAAACGAGTAAGTCCAAAGATCCATCAACATAGAGCTTCTTCATGCGTTTTATACCAATATGACTTACATGGCAGTGCCACAAGTAAGTGGTACTATCATTACTATCTTATATCTTTTGGCATGAAAATGTGTATCACTACGACCGAGATTCAATGAACCATTCTTTTAGGTGCAAGACCATTGAAGGTATTATTCAAATAAATAGAGTAATCATTATTCTCCTTACATGAATAACCGTATTGCGATAGACATAATCCAATTATGTCTATGCTCAACGCAAACACCAAATAACAATTATTTTGGTTTAACACCAATCTCGATGGTAGAGGGAGCGTGCGATGCTTGATCACATCAACCTTGGAAACACTTCCAACACATATCGTCAGCTCACCTTTAGCTAGTCTCCGTTTATTCCGTAGCTTTTACTTCGAGTTACTAACACTTAGCAACCGAACCGATATCTAATACCCTGGTGCTACTAGGAGTACTAGTAAAGTACACATTAACATAATGTATATCTAATATACTTCTATCGACTTTGCCAGCCTTCTCATCTACCAAGTATCTAGGGTAATTCTGCTTTAGTGTTCGTTCCTCTCATTACAGAAGCACTTAGTCTCGGGTTTGGGTTCAACCTTGGGTTTTCACTAGAGCAGCAGCTGATTTGCCGTTTCATGAAGTGTCCCTTCTTGCCCTTGCCCTTCTTGAAACCAGTGGTTTCACCAACCATCAACAATTGATGTTCCTTCTTAATTTCTACTTTCGCGGTGTCAAACATCGCGAATATCTCAAGGATCATCATTTCTATCCCTGATATGTTATAGTTCATCACGAAGCTCTAGCAGCTTGGTGGCAATGACTTTGGAGAAACATCACTATCTCATCTGGAAGATCAACTCCGACTCGATTCAAGTGATTATTGAACTCGGATAATCTGAGCACAAGCTCAACGATTGAGCTTTTCTCCCTTAGTTTGCAGGCTAAGAAAATCATCGGAGGTCTTATACCTCTTGACGTGGGCACTAGCCTAAAATCCCAATTTCAGCCCTCGAAACATCTCATATGTTCCGCGACGTTTCAAAAACGTCTTTGGTGCCTCAACTCTAAACCGTTTAACCGAACTATCACGTAGTTATCAAAACGTGTATGTCCGATGTTCGCAACATCCACAGACGACGATTGGGGTTCAGCACACCAAGCGGTGCATTAAGGACATAATCTTTCTACTGTCCGCATAATCGCTACTGTCAACTTTCAAATATATTTTCTCTAGGAACATATCTAAACAGTGTAACTAAAGTGCGAGCTTACGACATAATTTGCAAAGATCTTTTTGACTATGTTCAGGATAATTAAGTTCATCTCATGAACTCCCACTCAGATAGACATCCCTCTAGTCATCTAAGTGATTACATGATCCGAGTCAACTAGGCCGTGTCCGATCATCACGTGAGACGGACTGGTCATCATCGGTGAACATCTTCATGTTGATCGTATCTACTATATGACTCATGCTCGACCTTTCGGTCTCTTGTGTTCCAAGGCCATGTCTGTACATGCTAGGCTCGTCAAGTTAACCTAAGTGTTTCGCGTGTGTAAATCTGGCTTACACCCGTTGTATGTGAACGTAAGAATCTATCACACCCGATCATCATGTGGTGCTTCGGAACGACGAACTTTCGCAACGGTGCACAGTTAGGGGGAACACTTTCTTGAAATTTTAATGAGGGATCATCTTATTTACTACCGTCGTCCTAAGCAAATAAGATGCATAAACATGATAAACATCACATGCAATCGAATAGTGACATGATATGGCCAATATCATTTTGCTCCTTTTGATCTCCATCTTCAGGGCTCCATGATCATCATCGTCACCGGCATGACACCATGATCTCCATCATCGTGTCTTCATGAAGTTGTCTCGCCAACTATTACTTCTACTACTATGGCTACCGGTTACCAATAAAGTAAAGTAACTACATGGCGTTGTTTAATGACACGCAGGTCATAAAATAAATTAAGACAACTCCTATGGCTCCTGCCAGTTGTCATACTCATCGACATGCAAGTCGTGATTCCTATTACAATAACATGATCAATCTCATACATCACATATATCATTCATCACATTCTTCTTGGCCATATCACATCACATAGCATACCCTGCAAAAACAAGTTAGACGTCCTCTAATTGTTGTTTGCATGTTTTACGTGGCTGCTATGGGTTACTAGCAAGAACGTTTCTTACCTACGCAAAACCACAACGTGATATGTCAATTGCTATTTACCCTTCATAAGGACCCTTTTCATCGAATCCGTTCCGACTAAAGTGGGAGAGACTGGCACCCGCTAGCCACCTTATGCACCAAGTGCATGTCAGTCGGTGGAACCTGTCTCACGTAAGAGTACGTGTAAGGTCGGTCCGGGCTGCTTCATCCCACAATACCGTCGAAACAAGATTGGACTAGTAACGGTAAGCATATTGAACAAAATCAACACCCACAACTACTTTTTGTTCTACTCGTGCAAAGAATCTACGCAATAGACCTAGCTCATGATGCCATTGTTGGGGAACGTAGCAGAAATTCAAAATTTTCCTACGTGTCACCAAGATCTATCTATGGAGAAACCAGCAACGAGGGGAAGGAGAGTGCATCTACATACCCTTGTAGATCGCTAAGCGGAAGCGTTCAAGAGAACAGGGTTGAAGGAGTCGTACTCGTCGTGATCCAAATCACCGGAGATCCTAGTGCCGAACGGACGGCACCTCCGCGTTCAACACACATACAGCCCGGTGATGTCTCACACGCCTTGATCCAGCAAGGAGAGAGGGAGAGGTTGAGGAAGACTCCGTCCAGCAGCAACACAATGGCGTGGTGGTGGTGGAGGAGCATGGCAATCCAGCAGGGCTTCGCCAAGCACCGTGGGAGAGGAGGAGTAAGAGAGGTAGGGCTGCTCCAATAGGAGGAGAAACTCGTGTGTTGGGCAGCCCCCAGACCTCATGTATTTATAGGGGAAGGGGAGGGGCCCCCCTCCCTTCTAGGATTCCCTCCCTAGGGGTGGCGGCAGCGCCCAGATCCCATCTGGGAGGCGGCCAGAGGGGGGGAGAGGGGAGGCGCACCTGGGGTGGGCCTTAGGGCCCATCTGCCTTAGGGTTTGCCCCCTCCCACTCTTCCCTGCACCTTGGGCCCCTTGTGGGGGGCGCACCAGCCCACCTGGGGCTGGTCCCCTCCCACACTTGGCCCATGCAGCCCTCCAGGGTTGGTGGCCCCACTTGGTGGACCCCCGGGACCCTCCCGGTGGTCCAAGTACGTTACGAAAAAAACACGAAACTTTTTCAGTGACCAAAACAAGACTTTCCATATATAAATCTTTACCTCCGGACCATTCTGGAACTCCTCGTGACGTCCGAGATCTCATCCGGGACTCCGAAAAACATTCGGTAATCACATACAAACTTCCTTTATAACCCTAGCGTCATCGAACCTTAAGTGTTTAGACCCTACGGGTTCGGGAACCATGCAGACATGACCGAGACGTTCTCCGGTCAATAAGCAACAATGGGATCTGGATACCCATGTTGTCTCCCACATGTTCCACGATGAGCTCATCGGATGAACCACGATGTCAAGGACTCAATCGATCCCGTATACAATTCCCTTTGTCTAGCGGTATTGTACTTGCCCGAGATTCGATCGTCGGTATACCGATACCTTGTTCAATCTCGTTACCGGCAAGTCTCTTTATTCGTTCCGTAACACATCATCCCGTGATCAACCCCTTGGTCACATTGTGCACATTATGATGATGTCCTACCGAGTGGGCCCAGAGATACCTCTCCGTCAACCGGAGTGACAAATCCCAGTCTTGATTCGTGCCAACCCAACAGACACTTTCGGAGATACCTGTAATGCACCTTTATAGCCACCCAGTTACGTTGTGACGTTTGGTACACCCAAAGCATTCCTACGGTATCCGGGAGTTGCATAATCTCATGGTCTAAGGAACTGATACTTGACATTAGAAAAGCTTTAGCATATGAACTACAATCTTTGTGCTAGGCTTAGGATTGGGTCTTGTCCATCACATCATTCTGCTAATGATGTGATCCCGTTATCAATGACATCCAATGTCCATGGTTAGGAAACCGTAATCATCTATTGATCAACGAGCTAGTAAACAGAGGCTTACTAGGGGCATGGTGTTGTCTACGTATCCACACATGTATCTGAGTTTCCTTTCAATACAATTATAGCATGGATAATAAACGATTATCATGAACGAGGAAATATAATAATAACTAATTTATTATTGCCTCTAGGGCATATTTCCAACAGTAAAAGCGCGCTACTACTACATCCGTAGCAGTAGCGCGGTTCTGGCCACGGCGCTACTGCTAAAAGGAGCTCGGTGAACACCGCCGGTGGATATTTGTAGCAGCGCGGTTTTCGCAGAGCGTGCTACTGCTAAAAATTTATCAGCAGCGAGTTTTTAGCACACACGCTACTACTAATTAGGAGCAGCTCTCCTTTTTGAGCCGCGCTGCTGCTAAGATTCTGTGTATAGGCTTTTCCCTAGTAGTGTTAGTCTATGGAGCTGAAGCTGTACTCCCGAGTGATCTACTCCACAATACGCCCCGAGTCGAGCTCTTCTTAGAAGAAGCAGAACAGGCTTGGCAAGATGCAGTCGATCACCTAGAAGAGGAAAGAGAGATGGCCTTCATCCGGTCGACCATTTATCAACAAGACCTACATCGATTCCATGCCAGAAATGTAAGGGGTCGGGCATTTCAGGAGGGAGACTTGGTTCTTCGAGTGGACCAGCAGAAACCACACAAGCTCGCCCCTGCTTGGGAAGGCCCCTTCGTCATCACCAAAGTGCTCCACAACGGAGCATATCTTCTTTTCGACGTCAAGCACAATAAAGATGAGCCACATGCTTGGAATGCGGAACTACTCCGCCCATTTTACTCTTAAGCTTTCACACTGTTGAGATGTAAAAAGAAATACCTTTTAGTTTGATTATCAAAGACATGATTTTACAGTCTTCCAAATGATTGTTGTTCATTTTTTACATGTTCTAAAATCCCCCAGTGGGTGGCTTAGCTGTGAATCTGTTTCGCCTAAGTTGAAAAGAAAAATCCTACCGAGTGGTGAGCCAGCCTCTCACTCGGAGGCTTAGCTGCGAACCCATTTCGCCTAATTTTGAAAAATCCTACCGAGTGGTGAGCCAGCCTCTCACTCGGAGGCTTAGGTGCGAATCCGTTTTGCCTAAGTTTCAAAAATCCTACCGAGTGGTGAGCCAGCCTCTCACTCGGAGGCTTAGCTGCAGTCCAGTACTCGCCTAAGCGTTAAAAAATCCTACCGAGTGGCGAGTCAGCCTCTCACTCGGAGGCTTAGCTGCAGTCCAGTACTCGCCTAAGTTTGAAAAATCCTACCGAGTGGTGAGCCAGCCTCTCACTCGGAGGCTTAGCTGCAGTCCAGTACTCGCCTAAGTGTTAAAAAATCCTACCGAGTGGCGACTTAGCCTCTCACTCGGGGGCTTAGCTGCAGTCCAATAATGCCTAAGTTTAAAAAATCCTACTGAGTG
>NC_041383.1:43050770-43051125 GCF_002162155.2 Triticum dicoccoides
GAGCAATCCTCTCACTGGGGGGGCTTAGCTGTAGTCCAGTACTCGCCTAAGTATAAAAAATCCTACCGAGTGGCGAGAAATCCTCTCACTCGGGGGCTTAGCTGCAGTCCCGTACTCGCCTATGTATAAAAAATCCTACCGAGTGGCGAGCAATCCTCTCACTCGGGGGCTTAGCTGCAGTCCAGTACTCGCCTAAGTATAAAAAATCCTACCGAGTGGCGAGCAATCCTCTCACTCGGGGACTTAGCTGCAGTCCAGTACTCGCCTAAGTTTGAAAAACCCAACCGAATGGTACGGGTCGACCATGAACCCTCCCCCCAGGGTTGCACCGTCAAGAAGAAGCATGAGATTGTGT
>NC_041383.1:43051351-43101577 GCF_002162155.2 Triticum dicoccoides
CTCGGGGACTTAGCTGCAGTCCAGTACTCGCCTAACTATAAAAAATCCTACCGAGTGGCGAGCGATCCTCTCACTCGGGGGCTTAGCTGTAGTCCAGTACTCGCCTAAGTGTAAAAAATCCTACCGAGTGGCGAGCGATCCTCTCACTCGAGGGCTTAGCTGCAGTCCAGTACTCGCCTAAGTTTGAAAAACCCAACCGAATGGTACGGGTCGACCACGACCCCTCCCCCCGGGGCTGCACCGCCAAGAAGAAGGACGAGATTGTGCACACTTCCAAAGGCTCATCCAACAGCTGACGCCAAGGTGAGCTTCTTTCAGTAACGTCAAGACCATTGCTGAATGCCTCGCTGATGACCTGATCAATGCTGCCAAAGGCTCATCCAACAGCTAGTGCCAAGGCGAACTACTTCTAGGAACGTCAAGGCCATTGCTGAGTGACTCGCTGATGAGCTGATCAATGCTGCCAAAGGCTCATCCAACAGCTAGTGCCAAGACGAACTGCTTCCAAGAACGTCAGGGCCATTGCTGAGTGCCTCGCTGATGAGCTGATCAATGCTACTCAAGGCTCGTCCAATAGGTCGACTGCGGCCTCTTCTTCAGAAGCTGCATCGAGAATACAAAAACCAATCCGAGTGAAGAACGAGTTTCACTCGAAGATAAACACAACATATTTAAAGATAAGCCAAGTTCAGATAAATCCAAAGGTTTCTAACCGCGGATTAAAGTACTCGAGCGTCAAGCCCGAAGGAGTTTTAACGATTACAAAATCACTCGGCATTCTGAGGCAAATGAGGGTGCAGCATAATGTTTTTTCGATCACTCGGCGGGAGAAGGGTTGGCTAGATCACAAAAGCTGTCAAGGTCAATGCTGTCAGCAATACGAGTGGCTGCCTTAAGGAAGGTGTCCATGAAGGACTGGAAGGTGTGCTTCATAGTATTCATAACCTTGAGAGCCACCAACTTGTCTTCCCTGGCGTCCTTGCAGTGCACTCGAACCAGTGACAGGGCGACGTCAGCGCCACAACGAGAGGATGACTTCTTCCACTCCTGCACTCGACCAGGAATCCGATTGAGTTGAGTCATCAGTGACTCGAGGTCTTGAGAAAGTTCCGCCTGAGGCCAGAGTTCGGCGTCCACCCGGGTCATCACAGCCTTGAGTCGAGCCAGATAGGCAACGGCGCCATCCAAGCGTGATTCCAACCGCAGCAAGTTCATCACAACATCATCTTTCACAGGACAATTGATGGGGCCGGGACCTGTCTCGACCCGCCCTATTTCAGCTTCAAAATCCTGACAAAGTTTTGTTCCATCATGAAAAATAGTGAGTCGACAATATCACAACATACTTCAATCAACGACAATTAACCAGTCGAGTGGCTGTACCTTCAAGCTTCAGAACTAATTTCGTGGCAAGTTGTCCGAGATAGGACTCTAGCTTGCCTGTCTTGGCTCTGAGGCCTCCAGCCTCAGTGGCCAGGTTCTCCTTGTCCTTCTTCAGTTGCTCGACTTCCCTATTGGCTTCCGAGATGGCGGTCTTCAACTTCGCGTTCTCCTCTTCCAACTTGCCGACTAAAGCCAGCTTGTTGTCTGCAAGCATTGTCTTGTCACGTGCTTCCTTCTGAGCAGCAGCAAGGTCCTGGTCCTTCTTCTCCAAAGCTTCCTTCATTCTCTCTAAAGAAAGAACACTCTTTAGACGAGCCTGAAGTTGACGGTTTTCACTACGCACATCTACTTGTGTGAAGTCACTCGGTTCAAAGAGACTGAATGAAAAAGCAATGAAAGACGCGAGCTTCTAAGTGGGCAAGACAGTCGATTGGTTACCTTCCATGATGGTCGTTTCTTCTTGAGAAGTCTTGAGGTTCTTCTTTGTGAGTTCAAGATCAAGTTCAACGCTGATATGCTTCTTCTTTAACTCCGAAAGACGAGCTCAAAGATCACAAGACCTCTGCAGTCAGAGAGAGAGATATATCGGTCGACAGAAATAAGAGACAATGACAGTGAAAAGTTACTGTAAGACTACTACCGAATCAAATATTCAATAGTAGTCTCGGGGACTACACCCAATGGGTGCACTTAGCGTGCCCCCACTGGTTTAGATCAACACTCAACATGGTCTGCCCAGCATGAGTAAAAAAACGTAGATTCTCAGATCTCAGCCGACTGCCAGCAGTCGACCGTGGTCTCGGGGACTACACCCAGTGGGTGCACTCGGCATACCCCACTGGTCCGGACAAAATACTAAGACTTAAAACGAGTCGAGTGGAGTGGAAGAACTCCTAAACTCTAAACACAGGCACACCCCAGTGGGTGATCAGATATAAAACAACATTCAAATGTTTAGTCGAAGTTCGCTGACCTTAACATTGGTCTACAGGGCCGTGCTGGCGTTATAAGCCACCTGACTGGCCTCGTGCATCACCTTCACCTGCTCCATCACAAGGTTCACCTAGCGAAGAGCCTCCCTGGCAGCACTCGGCGAATTGTCTGGGGTCTGATATGCAGCAAAGAGTGATGGTTCCAAAACAGCCGAAACAGCTACTGAGGGACTTGAACTTCAAGCCTCCTCCTGCTTGAGCCCCCGCTTCTCTTCCTCCTCTCGTGTAGAGGAGCTTCTTCTTCTTCATCATCAGGAAGCACGACGACCTCTCGCGGAACTGCAGAGAGAGAGAGAGAAACATTGGAAATTCAGCCGACTGACTACCCACTTAACTAAATGAAGCCTGGTCGAACGGACTTACCAGCTCGGGAAGTGGCCGCATCATCGGTCTCCTCGTCTCCTGGAGCCTTGTCTATATCCATGTCAGTTGCAGTAGAGGTTGGGCTAGAAAGATACATGATCCGTTTGGTCAAAACAAAAACTTCAGTCGGCCTGGATAAATGCAAGCAAGATACTCACCCCGAAGCAACAGGGACGTCCATCTTGATCCACGACAAAGTCTTCCGAGTCTTTGGAGGAGCAACCTTGGGCTGCTTGGCAACCTTCTCTGTCGGCTCTGGAGTCGACGTCCGAGTGCGCTTCTGCGTGTGGGTACTTGGAGCCACATTCTTTCCGCACCCGCCCGCTGGGTCATGGTGTTGCTTGGATCGGCGTTTAGAGCGCGGCGGCGAGTCGACTTCTTCCTTGTCATCTGACTCCTCGCTCTCCTCCTCCTCGTCTTCATCCAAAGATTCCCATTCACCACTCTCCTCCGCGCTGGCCTCTCCCTCCTGGTCCTGCTCTAGAGCTTGTTCACCGTTGGGCATCGAATACATGTCAGTAAAAACCTACAAGACAAAAAGTCGAGTAAAAGTCAGTCGAGATTAAGTACAGTCGGAATGTGTATGCAAAGACAGTCGGAATGTGTATGTAAAGACAGTCGGAATAAAGAGCATACCTTGTCGGGCTGATTGTCGTTGCTGAAGGGGATGACTCGCCTGGCTCCTCTGGGGTTGTCCAGGTTGCCTGTAATGCTCTTCAACCACATGGCCACATGGGATGGTCACGGGCCTGAAGAGGGTGGATGCATCGACTGAGGAATACTTCCAGCAGGTCCATGCTAGTGACACCCTCATTAATCAGTTGGACCACTTTCTCAACCAACATCTTCGTCTCCATGTTCTCAGCAGCAGTCACTTTCAGTGGAGAAGGAGTCTGGACACGGTCAAAAGTGAAGTGGGGAATGCTAGTCGACTGACCTGGAGTTGGGACGTCCTGGCAGTAGAACCAGGTCGACTGCCAACCTCTAACCGATTCAGGGAGAGTCATGGTAGGAAAAGAACTCCTCTGCCTCTTTTGGATACCCAAACCCCCACACATCTGGATGACATGGGTCTTCGAGTCACTCGTTTTTGGTTTCTTCACCGACTGAGAACGGATGGTGAAGACGTGTTTGAAAAGGCCCCAGTGCGGTCGACATCCCAAAAAGTTTTCACACATCAACACGAACACGGCAAGGTACGTGATGGTATTGGGAGAAAAATGGTGGAGTTGGGCACCGAAGAAGTTCAGGAAGCCCCAGAAGAAGGGGTACGGAGGGAGCGAAAAAACCCGGTCGACGTGGGTGGCGAGCAGTACACACTCACCCGGTCGAGGCTGCGGCTCCGTCTCCCCCTCTGGTCGCATCGCTGCACCATTGGCGATCTGCCCGGACTCCGCCAGCTCATCCAGATCTTCTTGCCGGAGCAAAGACCGGATCCAATGGCCCTGGATCCAGCCTGGCGACAGCCCCGCGCGCAATGACGACCCGCGGTTCTGCTTCTTGCCTTTCGCCGCCCCAGTCGCCTTCTTCGCGCGCTCCGCCGCCGCCGTCTTGTCCTTCACCATGGTGGCAGAGTGGTAGCGTCGAGAGCAGAAGAACTAGATACGGTGAAGAAGCAGAGGAAGAAGAAAGAGGAACGGGCGTGCGCAGTGCAAACGCCTCGGCCCCGTCGCCTTATAAAGGGCTGCTTCCGAGTGGCTGACGCGTGGGACCAGGCGATCCTGTCAAATCCCGCAACAGTCGGGCGCAACTACGTGGCGAAAAAGGTGACATGGAAATCGAGACACTACTGTTTATCCACCCCGCTTACTTCGGCGCGCCCCGTCACGCGCTCTTACCCGAAATTTCGTATCCCGTGAAATCTGGGATACACTGCAATCAATCGCGCCCAAGATTCTGCACCCCAAGACATCACTTGACAGATGATGCTAGAAGTTCAGTCGGAAACTTTCTGAATGGATCAAGGCAACTGATTCAATGCTAAAGTGCCAACGTGAGCCTTCCGTCCCGCGTAAAACACTCACGAGACGCGAAGCTCGGAACAAGATTAACTTCAGCCTACTTTCCACTCGAACCTTAATCCATTCGGGGGATACTGATGAGGATACAGACCTGGGGTAGGGTTATAGGCTTGACCTATACGTCCTACCCAAGGTCACTACCCTGGAAGATAAGAAGTCCAAGAGGTAACAAGGAACCCCTAGTCGAAGATGTCGAGTATAATCCACTCGACCAGTCATATCACTCGGGTGTCCCCCTACCTGTTGTCACTCGACCATATGACGAATCACTCGACCTACTCAAGGCCAGGAGTCACTCAGCACTGCAATGGTCGGACATTCACTCCATAGTCTTTAAGGTCATTAATAATACTTATGGCTAGTGTTACCAGTAACGCCCCTACTTTATGTACATTAAGTCCCTTGTAATGGAGGATGGCTAGGGTCCTGGAGCACTCTATATAAGCCACCCCCTCCTCTGAGACAAGGGTTGGCACCCCCTGTAACATCACACACATATAATTCAGTCGACCACCTCAGGGCACCGAGACGTAGGGCTATTACTTCCTCCGAGAAGGGCCTGAACTCGTATATCTCGTTTGTACACCTTCACCATAGCTGAGATCTTGCCTCTCTATACCTACCCCCCTTTCTACTGTCAGTCTGAGAACAATGACAATAAGCTTCTCAACTTGTAACTTCCACTTATCACCGTGGAGAACTCAAACCGATGCAACTAATGAAATGGCAAGGGCACACGAAGTGCCCAAGTCCCTCACTCTCAAATCCTACCAAAGCAACGAAAGCTATGGAGGAAAAAGAGAGGAAGAACAAGAAGGAGAACACCAAGAACTCCAAGATCTAGATCCAAGGGGTTCCCCTCACATAGAGGAGAAAGTGATTGGTGGAAATGTGGATCTAGATCTGCTCTCTCTTTTCGCCCCAAAACTAGCAAGAATCCATGGAGGGATTGAGAGATAGCAAAGCTCCAAGAGGTCAACCATGGTGGGGGAAAAGGTTGCAAGAGGATTAAGGTTGAAGGTGGAATAAGGGGGTATAAATACGCCCAAGGAAAATGTGGTCGTTGCACACAGCCGCCAACTCGGGCACCCGAAGAAAAGGGCACCAGGACACCCAACAGAGAAAAACGCCATACAACCCCGGGGACCCGGACATACAAGTAAAGCAACAGGGCAGGGGGACGGGGCACCCGGGGTAGGCCGAGAGGGGCTTCCGAGGTGGGTCGGGCACCCGGGGGCCCAAAAGCCCGGGCACCGCACCGGGCAGGGAGGGACGAGGTGGTGGTGGGGAGGGGCCGCGCACCCGGGGCCCCAAACCCCGGGCACCCGCACCGGACATAAACAGTTGAGAGGAGGTGAGGGAGCGGTCGGGATGACCCCGGGCACCCGGACCCATCAGAGAGGTGTCTAAGGAGGGGCTCGGGTGACCCGGGAACCCGGGGGTTGATGTCTACTACACAACCTTCTTCTTGTAGACGTTGTTGGGCCTCGAAGTGCAGTGGTTTGTAGGACAGTAGCAAATTTCCCTCAAGTGGATGACCTAAGGTTTATCAATCCGTGGGAGGCGTAGGATGAAGATGGTCTCTCTCAAACAACCCTGCAACCGAATAACAAAGAGTCTCTTGTGTCCCCAACACACCCAATACAATGGTAAATTGTATAGGTGCACTAGTTCGGCGAAGAGATGGTGATACAAGTGAAATATGGATGGTAGATATAGGTTTTTGTAATCTGAAAATATAAAAACAGGAAGGTAACTAATGATAAAGGTGAGAACAAATGGTATTGCAATGGTAGGAAACAAGGCCTAAGGTTCATACTTTCACTAGTGCAAATTCTCTCAACAATAATAACATAGATAGATCATATAACAATCCCTCAACATGCAACAAAGAGTAACTCCAAAGCCACTAATAGTGGAGAACAAACGAAGTGATTATGGTAGGGTACGAAACCACCTCAAAGTTATCCTTTCTGCTCGATCTATTCAAGAGTCCGTAGTAAAATAACACGAAGTTATTCTTTCTGTTCTATCTATCATAGAGTTTATACTAGAATAACACCTTAAGACACAAATCAACCAAAACCCTAATGTCACCTAGATACTCCATTGTCACCTCAAGTATCCGTGGGCATGATTATACGATATGCATCACACAATCTCATATTCGTCTATCAAACCAACACAAAGTACTTCAAAGAGTGCCCCAAAGTTTCTACCAGAGAGTCAAGACGAAAACGTGTGCCAACCCCTATGCATAGGTTCATGGGCGGAACCCGCAAGTGGATCACCAAGACATACATCAAGTGGATCACGTGATATCCCATTGTCACCACAGATAAGCACGGCAAGACATACATCAAGTGTTCTCAAATCCATAAAGACTCAATCCGATAATATAACTTCAAAGAAAAAACTCAATTCATCACAAGAGAGTAGAGGGGGAGAAACAGCATAAGATCCAACTATAATAGCAAAGCTCCCGATACATCAAGATCGTATCACCTCAAGAACACGAGAAAGAGAGATCAAACACATAGCTACTGGTACATACCCTCAGCCCCGAGGGTGAACTACTCCCTCATCATGGAGAGCGTCGGGATGATGAAGATGCCCACCGGTGAGAGATCCCCCCTTTGGCAGGGTGCAGGAACGGGCTCCCGAGAGGTTTTTGGTGGCTAGAGAGGCTTGCGGCGGTGGAACTCCTGATCTATCTTTTCCTTTGAAGTTTTTAGGGTATATGGGAATATATAGGCAAAAGAAGTCGGTCGGGGGAGCCTCAAGGGGCCCACGAGAATGGAGGGCGCGTCCAGGGGGGTAGGCGTGCCCCCCTATCTCGTGGCTTCCTCGAAGCTTCCCTGGATTGTACTCCAAGCTCCCTGGATTGCTTCCGTTCCAAAAATAACGCTCCGGAAGGTTTCATTCCGTTTGGACTCCGTTTGATATTCCTTTTCTTTGAAACACTGAAATAGGCAAAAAAACATCAGTACGGGTTGGGCCTCCAGTTAGTAGGTTAGTCCCAAAAATGATATAAGTTAGTCCCAAAAATGATATAAATGTGTAAAGGCCATAAACATCCTAAACGGGTAATACAATAGCATGGAGCAATCATGTCTTCTCAAAATAACATGGCTATAGAAAGTTATCCCTACAAAATCATATAGTCTGGCTGTTGCTCTATCTTCATCACACAATGTATTTAATCATGCACAACCCCGATGACAAGCCAAGCAATTGTTTCATACTTTAGCAATCTCAAACATTTTCAACTTTCACGCAATACATGAGCGTGAGCCATGGACATAGCACTATATGTGGAATAGAATGGTGGTTGTGGAGAAGACAAAAAAGGAGAAGATAGTCTCACATCAACTAGACGTATCAACGGGCTATGGAGATGCCCCTTAATAGATATCAATGTGAGTGAGTAGGGATTGCCATGCAACGGATGTACTAGAGCTATAAATGTATGAAAGCTCAACAAAAGAAAACTAAGTGAGTGTGCATCCAACTCACTTGCTCACGAAGACCTAGGGCACTTTGAGGACGCCCGTCATTGGAATATACAAGCCAAGTTCTATAATGAAAAATTCCCACCAGCATATGAAAGTGACAACATAGGAGACTCTCTATCATGAAGATCGTGGTGCTACTTTGAAGCACAAGTGTGGTAAAAAGGATAGTAGCATTATTGTCCCTTCTCTCTTTTTCTCTCATTTTTATTTTTTTTATTTTTTTCCTTTTTTTCTTTTTTTCTTTTTGGGCCTTTCCTTTTTTTTTGGCTTTCTTTTTTTTCTTTCTTTTTTTATATAAAGTCCGAAGCCTCATCCCGACTTGTGGGGGAATCATAGTCTCCATCATCCTTTCCTCACGGGGACAATGCTCTAATAATGTAGATCATCACACTTTTATTTACTTACAACTCGAGATTACAACTCAATACTTAGAACAAGATATGACTCTATATGAATGCCTCCGGCGGTGTACCGGGATATGCAATGAATCAAGTGCGACATGTATGAAAATTATGAAGGTGGCCATGCCACAAATATGATGTCAACTACATGATCATGCAAAGAGCAATATGACAATGATGATGCGTGTCATATAAACGGAACAATGGAAAGTTGCATGGCAGTATATCTCGGAATGGATATGGAAATGCCATAATAGGTAGGTATGGTGGCTCTTTTGAGGAAGGTATATGGTGGGTGTATGGTACCGGCGAAAGTTGCGCGGCAAAAGAGAGGCTAGCAATGGTGGAAGGGTGAGAGTGCGTATAATCCATGGACTCAACATTTGTCATAAAGAACTCATGTAGTTATTGCTAAAAACCTACAAGTCATCAAAAACAAAGTATTACGCGCATGCTCCTAGGGGGATAGATTGGTAGGAAAAGATCATCGCTCGTCCTCGACCGCCACTGATAGGAAGACAATCAATAAATAAAATTGTTCTCCAACTTCATCACAAAGTGGTTCACCATACGTGCATGCTACCGGAATCACAAACTTCAACACAAGTATTCTTTAAATTCATAATCATCCAACTAGCATGACTCTAATATTACCACCTCTTATATCTCAAAACAATTATCAATTATCAAATTGATCATAGCATCCAATTCACTTTCTATGATAGTTTTTATTATACCCAACTTGGATGCCTACCATTCTAGGACCAATTTTATAACCATAGCAACTACCATGCTGTTCTAAAAGACTCTCAAAATAATATAAGTGAAGCATTAAAGATCTACAATTTCTACAAAATAAATCCACCGCCGTGCTCTAAAAAGATATAAGTTAAGTACTAGAGCAAATGACAATCTACTCCGAAAGATATAAATGAAGATGAATGAGTAGTCGAATAATTATGCATCTATGTGAAGACTCTCTAACATTTAAGAATTTCAGATCTTGGTACTTTATTCAAACAGCAAGCAAAACAAAATAAAACAACATGACTCTCCAAGCAAAACACATATAATGTGGTGAATAAAAATATAGCTCCAAGTAAAGTTACCGACAGCCGAAGACGAAAGAGGGGATGCCTTCCGAGGCATACCCAAGCTTAGGCTTTTGGTTGCCCTTGAATATTACCATGGGGTGCCTTGGGCATCCCCAAGCTTAGGCTCTTGCCACTCCTTATTCCATAGTCCATCGAATCTTTACCCAAAACATGAAAACTTCAGAATACAAAACTCAATAGAAAACTCGTAAACTCCGTTAGTATAAGAAAATTTACTACTCTCCACATAAGCAAAATTCTTCTCATTCGGAATAGTGGGAGTATCATAAAAGACTTGAATACTATAGATTGTTTCCATATTAAAAGACTAATGTTCAGAAAAAGGGTAATCATAATCATGACAAGTTTTATAAATATAATCATCACTACTTTTTATAGCGTAAGTTTCATCACAATAATCATCATAAGTAGCATCCCCAAGCTTGGGACAAACATTAATTTCAGCAAATATATTCTCAAATATTTCATCCTCATCAAACATAGCTTCCCCAAGCTTGGGCCTTTTCATATCATAAGCATAATCACTCTCATCATTAATAGTATGGATAGCACCAATAGTATAGCAATTATTATCGCCACAAAGAGTAGTAGGAGCCACATAATTTGAGAGAGATACCTTTCTACCTTTGTTGCTCCTTCTTTTTCTTTTCTTTTTCACATCATGTGTGGGTTCAACCTTCTTCTTTGAGCTCCTTATTGATGAGATTAGTTTAATAGAAGGCTCATCCTCGTTACCTGATTCATCATAAGAAATAATAGGAGGATAATGGGAAGTCTCTTCCCTTTCATTAGTATTCTCTTCATCTTCTATTTGCTTTCTTTTCTTTATGTAATTAGCAATATAAGGATTTTCAATGCAATTCACCGCACAATACATATAAATATCCTCTAGATCAAAATCAAGAAATCTATCAAGATTAAATTTGGAAATACCCTCAGTTATACGTTTCATTTCTTCATACCCAAAAAGAAGACTAAGCTCTTTATGATGCTCAAGGGTAATCAAGTTATCACAATTTTTGGACACGATTCGATCATGAAACAGTTTACATTGGAAATTAAAATGAATACGTTCATTGCAAAGTTCACAAGGAGCGCGAAAAATATTGAATCTTTCAACACACACATCTAGCCTTTCTTGCAACAATTTAGTTTCTAAACGCTTATGCCTCTTGCAATATCTATTTTCTCTATTTGGTGTGTACTTGCAAACCCAATCTTCTCTACAAAAATCGACATGCTTATAGGAAACATTTTCATCATAACTAGTGCAATCATCGTTAGTACTATATTATTAAAAGAGTTCATACTAACAACATCGCAATCATGCTCATCATTCAAAGATTTAGTATCAAACATTGTATAGACTTCTTCTTGTAGCACTTGTGCACAATTTTCCTTTTCATCATACTCACGAAAGATATTAAAAAGATGAAGCGTATAAGACAAACTCAAATCCATTTTTTTGTAGTTTTCTTTTATAAACTAAACTAGTGATAAAACAAGAAAAAAAAGATTCGATTGCAAGATCTAAAGATATACCTTCAAGCACTCACCTCCCCGGCAACGACTCGAGAAAAGAGCTTGATGTCTACTACACAACCTTCTTCTTGTAGACGTTGTTGGGCCTCCAAGTGCAGAGGTTTGTAGGACAGTAGCAAATTTCCCTCAAGTGGATGACCTAAGGTTTATCAATCCGTGGGAGGCGTAGGATGAAGATGGTCTCTCTCAAACAACCCTGCAACCAAATAACAAAGAGTTCTTGTGTCCCCAACACACCCAATACAATGGTAAATTGTATAGGTGCAATAGTTCGGCGAAGAGATGGTGATACAAGTGCAATATGGATGGTAGATATAGGTTTTTCTAACCTGAAAATATAAAAATAGCAAGGTAACTAATGAGAAAAGTGAGCACAAATAGCATTGCAATGGTTGGAAACAAGGCCTAAGGTTCATACTTTCACTAGTGCAAGTTCACTCAACAATAATAACATAGATAGATCATATAACAATCCCTCAACATGCAACAAAGAGTCACTCCAAAGCCACTAATAGCGGAGAACAAACGAGGAGATTATGGTAGGGTACGAAACCACCTCAAAGTTATCCTTTCTGCTCGATCTATTCAAGAGTCCGTAGTAAAATAACACGAAGCTATTCTTTTTGTTCAATCTATCATAGAGTTCATACTAGAATAACACCTTAAGACACAAATCAACCAAAACCCTAATGTCACCTAGATACTCCATTGTCACCTCAAGTATCCGTAGGCATGATTATACGATATGCATCACACAATCTCAGATTCATCTATTCAAACCAACACAAAGTACTTCAAAGAGTGCCCCAAAGTTTCTACCGGAGAGTCAAGACGAAGACGTGTGCCAACCCCTATGCATAGGTTCATGGGCGGAACCCGCAAGTTAATCACAAAAACATACATCAAGTGGATCACGTGATATCCCATTGTCACCACAGATATGCACGGCAAGACATACATCAAGTGTTCTCAAATCCTTAAAGACTCAATCCGATAAGATAACTTCAAAGGGAAAACTCAATTCATCACAAGAGAGTAGAGGGGGATAAACAACATAAGATCCAACTATAATAGCAAAACTCATGATACATCAAGATTGTATCACCTCAAGAACACGAGAAAGAAAGATCAAACACATAGCTACTGGTACATACCCTCAGCCCCGAGGGTGAACTACTCCCTCCTCGTCATGGAGAGCGCAGGGATGATGAAGATGGCCACCGGTGAGAGATCCCCCCTCCGGCAGGGTGCCGGAACGGGCTCCCAAAAGGTTTTTGGTGGCTAGAGAGGCTTGCGGTGGCGGAACTCCTGATCTATCTTTTCCTTCGATGGTTTTAGGGTATATGGTAATATATAGGCGAAAGAAGTCGATCGGTGGAGCCTCGAGGGGCCCACAAGAGTGGAGGGCGCGTCCAGGTGGGTAGGCGCGCCCCCCTATCTCGTGGATTCCTCGAAGGTTCCCTGGCTTGTACTCCAAGGTCCCTGGATTGCTTCCGTTCCAAAAATAACGCTCCCGAAGGTTCATTCCGTTTGGACTTCGTAGGATATTCCTTTTCTTTGAAACACTGAAATAGGCAAAAAAACATCAATACGGGCTGGGCCTCCGGTTAGTAGGTTAGTCCCAAAAATGATATAGTTTAGTCCCAAAAATGATATAAATGTGTAAAGTAAAGGCCATAAACATCCAAAACGGGTAATATAATAGCATGTAGCAATCGTGTCTTCTCAAAATAACATGGCTAAAGAAAGTTATCCCTAGAAAATCATATAGTCTGGCTGTTGCTCTATCTTCATCACACGAATTATTTAATCATGCACAAGCCCGATGAAAAGCCAAGCAATTGTTTCATACTTTGGCAACCTCAAACTTTTTCAACTTTCACGCAAAACATGAGCGTGAGCCATGGACATAGCACTATATGTGGAATAGAATGGTGGTTGTGGAGAAGACAAAAAAGGAGAAGATAGTCTCACATCAACTAGGCGTATCAACGGGCTATGGAGATGCCCATTAATAGATATCAATGTGAGTGAGTAGGGATTGCCATGCAACGGATGCACTAGAGCTATAAATGTATGAAAGATAAACAAAAGAAGACTAAGTGAGTGTGCATCCAACTCGCTTGCTCACGAAGACCAAGGGCACTTTGAGGAAGCCCATCATTGGAATATACAAGCCAAGTTCTATAATGAAAAATTCCCACTAGCATATTAAAGTGACAACATAGGAGACTCTCTATCATGAAGATCATGGTGCTACTTTGAAGCACAAGTGTTGTAAAAAGGATAGTAGCATTGTCCCTTCTCTCTTTTTCTCTCATTTTTATTTTTTTATTTTTTTTATTTTTTTCCTTTTTTTTCTTTTTGGGCCTTTCCTTTTTTTGGCCTTTCTTTTTTTTCCTTTTTTATATAAAGTCCTAAGCCTGATCCCGACTTGTGGGGGAATCATAGTCTCCATCATCCTTTCCTCACTGGGACAATGCTCTAATAAGGTAGATCATCACACTTTTATTTACTTACAACTCGAGATTACAACTCAATACTTAGAACAAGATATGACTCTATATGAATGCCTCTGGCGGGCCACAAATACGATGTCAACTACATGATCATGCAAAGAGCAATATGACAATGATGATGCGTGTCATATAAACAGAATGATGGAAAGTTGCATGGCAATATATCTTGGAATGGCTATGGAAATGCCAAAATAGGTAGGTATGGTGGCTGTTTTGAGGAAGGTATATGGTGGGTGTATGGTACCGGCGAAAGTTGCGCGGCACAAGAGAGGCTAGCAATGGTGGAAGGGTGAGAGTGCGTATAATCCATGGACTCAACATTAGTCATAAAGAACTCATGTACTTATTGCAAAAATCTACAAGTCATCAAAAACAAAGTATTACGCACATGCTCCGAGGGGGATACATTGGTAGGAAAATACCATCGCTCGTCCCCGACCGCACTCATAAGGAAGACAATCAATAAATATAATTGTGCTCCAACTTCATCACAAATTGGTTCACCATACGTGCATGCTACGGGAATCACAAACTTCAACACACAAGTATTATTTAAATTCATAATCACCCAACTAGCATGACTCTAATATTACCACCTCTAATATCTCAAAACAATTATCAATTATCAAATTGATCATAGCATCCAATTCACTTTCTATAATAGTTTTTATTATACCAACCCTGGATGCCTACCATTCTAGGACCAATTTTATAACCATAGCAACTACCATGCTGTTCTAAAAGACTCTCAAAATAATATAAGTGAAGCATGAGAGATCTACAATTTCTACAAAATAAAGCCACCGCCGTGCTCTAGAAAGATATAAGTTAAGTACTAGAGCAAATGACAAACTACTCCGAAAGATATAGGTGAAGATATGAGCAGTCGAATAATTAGGCAACTATGTGAAGACTCTCTAACATTTAAGAATTTAAGATCTTGGTATTTTATTCAAATAGAAAGCAAAACAAAATAAAACAACATGACTCTCCAAGCAAAACACATATAATGTGGTGAATAAAAATATAGCTCCAAGTAAAGTTACCGACAGACGAAGACGAAAGAGGGGATGCCTTCCGGGGCATACCCAAGCTTAGGCTTTTGGTTGCCCTTGAATATTACCGTGGGGTGCCTTGGGCATCCCCAAGCTTAGGCTCTTGCCACTCCTTATTCCATAGTCCATCAAATCTTTACCCAAAACATGAAAACTTCAGAACACAAAACTCAATAGAAAACTCGTAAACTCCGTTAGTATAAGAAAATTTACTACTCTCCACATAAGCAAAATTCTTCTCATTCGAAATAGTGGGAGTATCATAAAAGAGTTGAATACTATAGATTGTTTCCACATTAAAAGAGTAATGTTAAGAAAAAGGGTAATCATAATCATGACAAGTTTTATAAATATAATCATCACTACTTTTTATAGCGTAAGTTTCATCACAATAATCATCATAAGTAGCAACTTTTTTCTCATCATAATCAATTGAAACCTCTTCCAAGATAGTGGAATCATCACTAAATAAAGTTGACACTCTTCCAAATCCACTTTGATATATATTATACGATTCAACATCCTCCAAAATAGTGGGATCACTACTTCCTAAAGTTCACACTCTTCCAAACCCACTTTCATCAATATAATCATCATAGGTAAGAGGCATGCTATCATCATAACAACTTTGCATATCAAAACTTCGTTAAACGTAGCATCCCCAAGCTTGGGACAAACATTAATTTCAGCAAATATATTCTCAAATATTTCATCCTCATCAAACATAGCTTCCCCAAGCTTGGGCCTTTTCATATCACAAGCATAATCACTCTCATCATTAATAGTATGGATAGCACCAATAGTATAGCAATTATTATCAGCACAAAGAGTAGTAGGAGCCACATCATTTGAGAGAGATACCTTTCTACCTTTGTTGCTCCTTCTTTTTCTTTTCTTTTTCACATCATGTGTGGGTTCAACCTTCTTCTTTGAGCTCCTTATTGATGAGATTGGTTGAATAGGAGGCTCATCCTCGTTACCTGATTCATCATAAGAAATAATTGGAGGATAATGGGAAGTCTCTTCCCTTTCATTAGTATTCTCTTCATCTTCTATTTGCTTTCTTTTCTTTATGTAATTAGCAATATAAGGATTTTCAATGCAATTCACCGCACAATACATATAAATATCCTCTAGATCAAAATCAAGAAATCTATCAAGATTAAATTTTGGAATACCCTCAGTTATACGTTTCATTTCTTCATACCCAATAAGAAGACTAGGCTCTTTATGATGCTCAAGGGTAATCAAGTTATCACAATTTTTGGACACGATTCGATCATGAAACAGTTTGCATTGGAAATTAAAATGACCACCTTCATTGCAAAGTTCACAAGGAGCGCGAAAAATATTGAATCTTTCAACACACACATCTAGACTTTCTTGCAACAATTTAGTTTCTAAACGCTTATGCCTCTTGCAATATCTACTCTATTTGGTGTGTACTTGCAAACCCAATCTTCTCTACAAAAAATGACATGCTTATAGGAAACATTTTCATCATAACTAGTGCAATCATCATTAGTACTATGGATATTCAAAGAGTTCATACTAACAACATTGCAATCATGCTCATCATTCAAAGATTTAGTATCAAACATTGTATAGACTTCTTCTTCTAGCACTTGAGCACAATTTTCCTTTTCATCATACTCACGAAAGATATTAAAAAGATGAAGCGTATGAGACAAACTCAAATCCATTTTTTTGTAGTTTTCTTTTATAAACTAAACTAGTGATGAAACAAGAAACAAAAAGATTCAATTGCAAGATCTAAAGATATACCTTCAAGCACTCACCTCCCCGGCAACGGCGCCAGAAAAGAGCTTGATGTCTACTACACAACCTTCTTCTTGTAGACGTTGTTAGGCCTCCAAGTGCAGAGGTTTGTAGGACAGTAGCAAATTTCCCTCAAGTGGATGACCTAAGGTTTATCAATCCGTGGGAGGCGTAGGATGAAGATGGTCTCTCTCAAACAACCCTGCAACCAAATAACAAAGAGTCTCTTGTGTCCCCAACACACCCAATACAATGGTAAATTGTATAGGTGCACTAGTTTGGCGAAGAGATGGTGATACAAGTGCAATATGGATGGTAGATATAGGTTTTTGTAATCTGAAAATATAAAAATAGCAAGGTAACTAATGAGAAAAGTGAGCACAAACGGTATTGCAATGGTAGGAAACAAGGCCTAAGGTTCATACTTTCACTAGTGCAAGTTCACTCAACAATAATAACATAGATAGATCATATAACAATCCCTCAACATGCAACAAAGAGTCACTCCAAAGCCATTAATAGCGGAGAACAAACGAAGAGATTATGGTAGGGTACGAAACCACCTCAAAGTTATCCTTTCTGCTCGATCTATTCAAGAGTCCGTAGTAAAATAACACGAAGCTATTCTTTCCGTTCAATCTATCATAGAGTTCATACTAGAATAACACCTTAAGACACAAATCAACCAAAACGCTAATGTCACCTAGCTACTCCATTGTCACCTCAAGTATTCGTGGGCATGATTATATGATATGCATCACACAATCTCAGATTCATCTATACAAACCAACACAAAGTCCTTCAAAGAGTGCCCCAAAGTTTCTACCAGAGAATCAAGAAGAAAACGTGTGCCAACTCCTATGCATAGGTTCATGGGCGGAACCCGCAAGTTGATCACCAAAACATACATCAAAGTGGATCTCATGATATCCCATTGTCACCACAGATAAGCACGACAAGACATACATCAAGTGTTCTCAAATCCTTAAAGACTTAATCCGATAAGATAACTTGAAAGGGAAAACTCACTTCATCACAAGAGAGTAGAGGGGGAGAAACATCATAAGATCCAACTATAATAGCAAAGCTCGTGATACATCAAGATCGTATCACCTCAAGAACACGAGAATGCGAGATCAAACACATAGCTATTGGTACATACCCTCAGCCCCGAGGATGAACTACTACCTTCTCATCATGGAGAGCGCCGGGATGATGAAGATGGCCACCGGTGAGAGATCCCCCCTCCGGCAGGGTGCCAAAACGGGCTCCCGAGAGGTTTTTGGTGGCTAGAGAGGCTTGCTGCGGGGGAACTCCCGATCTATCTTTTCCTTCGATGTTTTTAGGGTATATGGGAATATATAGACGAAAGAAGTCAGTCGGGGGAGCCTCGAGGGGCCCATGAGAGTCGAGGGCGCGCCCAAGGGGGGTAGGTGCGCCCCTATCTCGTAGCTTTCTCGAAGCTTCCCTGGCTTGTACTCCAAGCTCCCTGGATTTCTTCCATTCCAAAAATAACGCCCCCGAAGGTTTCATTCTGTTTGAACTCCGTTTGATATTCCTTTTCTTTGAAACACTGAAATAGGCAAAAAAAACAGCAATACGGGTTGGGCCTCCGGTTAGTAGGTTAGTCCCAAAAATGATATAAATGTGTAAAGTAAAGCCCATAAACATCCCAAATGGGTAATATAATAGCATGGAACAATCAAACATTATAGATACGTTGGAGACGTATCAGGGGTCAAGGTCCCCGGGCACCCGCAGTAGGCAGAGAGTGCGGGAACCAGTAAAATTGAAATGGTCACAACTTTTGCAAACGAACTCCGAATTTGATGAAACCAAGTTTGTTGGAAAGCTAAAGAATAGGTCTAAAACAATCTTGATAGAAATATCAAGAAATAGCAATTAAGAAAATACCCAAAATAAAATGTTGAGAACCCTTTCACAAATAAGACCGGTAAAAACTCCAACACTGAAAACGCAAAAGAAGATGCATAGGAAATCGGTTTTCGATAAAGTAGAGCTTGTCATGAAGGTAACCACAAGATTTAAAACCTCACAAATAGAAAAGGCAAACAAGAATCAAGAAATATGATGCCAAGGATGCAAAGGTTTGAGCTCTCTTCGAATGATACGAATAAGCTACTCACTCGAGAGCCCTCTTGATAGTACGGCTATCGATCCTATAATCCGGTCTCCCAAATAACACCAGTTGGCCGGTAAAATAGAAAACATATCAAAGGACAAACCTTTGCCTTGAGCATACTCCATTTGAGCTAGATGGTGAAGATCTTGACCTCCTCAACTTGTACCACCTTTCTTGATTGCATTAGCTTGATGAAGACTAGTAGATTGCTCCCCCATACTCCACTATGGGTGAGCCACTCCTTGGAACATCTTCACAAGTCCATTGTCACCACAACGGACGGCAAGCATCAAGGACATGATCTCTTCATGATGCTCTACTTGAACTTACACACCGCAATCTTAATGACGATCACCATTTTATGTCATCCTCTCCATGGGTTGTATGATATCTTCCTCTTGACGCAAGCCCATGGAAACATACCTAACCCCACATAGAACTCTCACGTACACCATGGGTTAGTTCACAAAGTGTAATGGACAATGCTTATCATACCATGGGATCAGTTTATCCCTCTCGGTACATCTTGCACACTTTGTGAGTTGATCAACTTGATTCACTCTCTATACATAGTCTTGATCAACCTTGAATCCTTCCAACTCTCTTCATTTGGATGATGTCTTGAAGGTAAACATGAATAATCACACAATCTTCTTCTTTCAACACATGCTTGCAATAAACTCAACACTCACATGACCAATCTTTGGATAATTCCTTAATAGCACCTTGGTCAACTCATAAACTCCTTGAAACCAACACATGGACTTCAAGAAATGCCTATGGACAAATCCTTCAAATATAATTCAATGCAACCATTATTCTATATAGAATGTCATCAATTACCAAAACCACACATGGGGGCACCGCATGTCCTTTCAGATGATAAATGTGAAAGTAGCTAGTGAACTCATAAAATCTGAATATGATTTGAGCTACAGTACATGTGTACGTTTTCATTGTACACACTTGGTTTGAGTCACTAGGCCTTAATTTTCTCTAGACCATCAATCTCACGTGTTTGATGATAGTGGTACCTTATTCACCTATTGTCTTGTTATTCTGGTCTGGGTTTGGAATATCCTCTGCCATGGAGCTGCGAGAAAAGGTCCATCATTTCCCATAACTTTGTAAGCAAAATAAAATATTGATAATAGGAACAGATGGCATCAAATATTAACCCAATCCAATGAACTACCTAGTATGGTATACCTACTAGTGTGTACGATGCAAAGAGAGGTGCATCACATGAGAAATGTCAAAGCAGGTAGCGAACTCTCAAAATTAGAATATCATTTGAGCTACGGTCCATGTGTACATTTTCATTGTACACACTAGGCCGTAGTTATTAGATCTGTGAGGGCCACCCAATAATTCTTACTAACCAACTATTGTTTTACCCATTTGGATTATTTAACCTAAAGTTGATGTCTTTTATGCATTGCTACCTCTTGAGCACTGCGTTGGTTTTCCCTTGAAGAGGAAAGGGTGATGCAACAAAGTAGCGTAAGTATTTCCCTTAGTTTTTGAGAATCAAGATATCAATCCAGTAGGAGGCTCCTCAAAAGTCCCACGCACCTACATAAAGAAACAAGAACCTCGCAACCAATGCGATAAAGGGGTTGTCAATCCCTTCACAACAACTTGCGAAAGTGAGATCTGATAGAGATAATAAGAGAAGATAAATATTTTTTGGTATTTTTATGATATAGATTGGAAAGTAAAAGATGCAAATAAAAGTAGATGGAAATTTTATATGAGAAAAGATAGACCCAGGGGCCATAGGTTTCACTAGTGGCTTCTCTCAAGATAGCATAAGTATTACGGTGGGTGAACAAATTACTGTCGAGCAATTGATAGAAAAGTGCATAGTTATGAGATTATCTAGGCATGATCATGTATATAGGCATCACGTCCACAACAAGTAGATCGAAACGATTCTGCATCTACTACTATTACTCCACACATCGACCGAGTCCTGCCTGCATCTAGAGTATTAAGTTCATAAGAACAGAGTAACACATTAAGAAAGATGACATGATGTAGAGGGATAAACTCAAGCAATATGATATTAATCCCATCTTTTTATCCTCGATGGCAACAATACAATATGTGCCTTGATGCCCCTGATGTCACTGGGAAAGGACACCGCAAGATTGAACCCAAAGCTAAGCACTTCTCCATTGCAAGAAAGATCAATCTAGTAGGCCAAACCAAACTGATAATTCGAAGAGACTTGCAAAGATAACCAATCACACATAAAATAATTCAGAGAAGATTCAATTATTTCTCATAGATAAACTTGATCATAAACCCACAATTCATCGGATCTCGACAAACACACCGCAAAAAGAGTTACATCGAATAGATCTCCAAGAAGATTGAGGAGAACTTTGTATTGACATTCAAAGAGAGAGAAGAAGCCATCTAGCTAATAACTATGGACCCGAAGGTTTGTGGTAAACTACTCACAACTCATTGGAGAGGCCTTGGAGATGATGTAGATGCCCTTCGTGGTCGATTCCCCCTCCAGCGGAGCGCCGACGAAGGCTTCAAGATGGGATCTCACGGATACAGAAGGTTGCGGCGATGGAAATAGTTTTTCGTGGTGCTCCTGGATGTTTTCCGGTTACGTGGATATATATAGGCGAAGGAGGTAGGTCAGGGGAGCCACGAGGAGCCCACGAGGGTGGGGGCGTGCCCACCCCCCTAGGGCGCGCCCTCCTGCCTCGTGGCCGCCTCGGCTGCTTCTTCACGTCCAATCCAAGTCTCCTGGATTGCGTTTGTTCCAAAAAGATTGCTCCCAAAGGTTTCATCCTGTTTGGACTCCGTTTGATATTCCTTTCCTTCAAAACACTGAAATATGCAAAAAAACAGCATTCGGGCTGGGCCTCCGGTTAGTAGGTTAGTCCCAAAAATGGTATAAAAGTGTAAAGTAAAGCCCATAAACATCCAACATGGGTAATATAATAGCATGGAACAATCAAAAATTACAAATACGTTGGAGACGTATCAAGCACCCCCAAGCTGAATTCCTGCTCGTCCTCGAGTAGGTAAATGATAAAAACAGATTTTTTTTTCATGTGGAATGCTACCTAGCGTAATTCTCAATGTAATTTTCTTAATTGTGGCATGATTGTTCAGATCCAAATGATTCAAGATAAAAGTTCATAAAACATAAAAATAGTAATACTTTAAGCATACTGACAAGTAATCATGTCTTATCAAAATAGCATAGCCATGCTTCATTTTCATTACACAAAATACTCCCATTATGCACAACCCCGGTTTCAGCCAAGCAATTGGTTCATACTTTTTAACGCGCTTCAGCTTTTTCAACTCTTACGCAATACATGAGCGCAAGCCATGGACATATATATGTGGAATAGGGTGGTGGTTGTGAAGACAAAAAGGGAGAAGATAGTCGCACATCAACTAGGCGTATCAACGGGCTATGAAAATGCCCATTAATAGATATCAATGTGAGTGAGTAGGGATTGCCATGCAACGGATGCACTAGAGTTATAAATATATGAAAGCTCAACAAAAGAAACTAAGTGGGTGTGCATCCAACTTGCTTGCTCACGTAGACCTAGGGCATTTTATGGAAGCCCATCATTGGAATATGCAAGCCAAGTTCTATAATGAAAAATTCCCACTAGTATATGAAAGTGACAACATAGGAGACTCTCTATCATGAAGATCATGGTGCTACTTTGAAGCACAAGTGTGGAAAAAAGATAGTAACATTGTCCCTTCTCTCTTTTCCCTCATTTTTTTCCTTTTCCCCTTTTTTCTTTCTTTTTTTATTTTGGTGGGCTTCTTTGGCCTCTTTTTTCTTTTTTATTTGTTTGGGTTCTTTGGCCTCTTTTGTTTTTATGAAGTCCGAAGTCTCATCCCGAATTGTGGGGGAATCATAGTCTTCATCATCCTTTCCTCACTTGGGACAATGCTCTAATAATGAAGATCATCACACTTTTATTGATTTACAGCTCAAGAATTACAACTCAATACTTAGAACAAAATATGACTCTACGTGAATGCCTCCGGCGGTGTACTGGGATATGCAATGAATCAAGAGCGACATGTATGAAAAATTATGAAGGTGGCCTTGCCACAAATACGATGTCAACTACATGGTCATGCAAAGAGCAATATGACAATGATGAGGCGTGTTATAATAAACGGAATGGTGGAAAGTTGCATGGCAATATATCTCGGAATGGCTATGGAAATGCCATAATAGGTAGGTATGGTGGCAGTTTTGAGGAAGGTAAATGGTGGGTGCATAATACCGGCGAAAGTTGTGCGGTATAATAGAGGCTAGCAATTGTGGAAGGGTGAGAGTGTGTATAAGCCATGGACTCACATTAGTCATAAAGAACTCACATACTTATTGCAAAAGTCTACTTGCCCTCGAAGCAAAGTACTACTACACATGCTCCTAGGGGAAGGGTTGGTAGGAGTTAATAATCGCGCGATCCCAACCTCCACTCATTAGGAAGACAATTAAAAGAGCACCTCATGCAACAAATTTGTCACACAACTTTTACCATACGTGCATGCTACATGACTTGCCAACTTCAACACAAGTATTTCTCAATTTCATAATTATCCAACTAGCTTGACTCTAACATTACCACCTTTATATCTCAAAAAAGTTATCAAGCATCAAATTGATCATAGTTTTTAATGCACTTTTTATGATAGTTTTTATTATACCCAACTTGGATGCTCATCATTCTAGGACCAATTTTATAACCATAGAAAATACCATGATATTCTACAAGACTCTCAAAATGATATAAGTGAAGCCTGAGAGATCAACAATTTCTACACCATAAAGCCACCGCCGTGCTCTAAAAGATATAAGTGAAGCACTAGAGCAAAACTTGTCTAGCTCAAAAGATATAAGTGAAGAGCATAGAGTATTCTAATAAATTCCAAATCATGTGTGTATCTCCCAAAAGGTGTGTACAGCAAGTATGATTGTGGTAAAATAAAAAGCAAAGACTCATATCACACAAGACGCTCCAAGCAAAACACAAATCATGTGGAGAATAAAAATATAGCTCCAAGTAAAGTTACCGATAGACGAAGACGAAAGAGGGGATGCCTTCCGAGGCATCCCCAAGCTTAGGCTTTTGGTTATCCTTGAATATCTTGGGGTGCCATGGGCATCCCCAAGCTTAGGCTTTTGCCACTCCTTATTCCATAGTCCATCAAATCTTTACCCAAAACTTGAAAACTTCACAACACAAAACTCAACAGGAAATCTCGTAAGCTCCGTTAGTGCAAGAAATAAAAACCACCACATAAGGTACTGTAATGAACTCATTCTTTATTTATATTGGTGTTAAACCTACTGTATTCCAACTTCTCTATGGTTCATACCCGCCGATACTAGCCATAGATGCATCAAAATAAGCAAACAACACACGAAAAATAGAATATGTCAAAAACAGAATAGTCTATAGCAATCTGTAGCTTTCGAATACTGATGGAACTCTAAAACTCCTAACAAAATAGGAAGTCCTGGGAAATTTGTCTATTGATCTAGTTCAAAAAGAATCAACGCAAAATCACGTTTCTGTGATTTATTAAAAGTATTCGTGTGCGTGCAAAAGTTTCTGTTTTTCAGCAGAATCAAATTAACTATCACCGTAGGTTACCCTACAGGTTCTACTTGGCACAAACACTAATTAAAACATAAAACCACATCTAAACGGAGGCTTGATAAAATATTTATTACTAAACATAAGCAAAAAGCAAGAAACAAAAATAAAATTGGGTTGCCTCCCAACAAGCGCTATCGTTTAACGCCCCTAGCTAGGCATAAAAGCGAGAATAGATCTAAGTATTGCCATCTTTGGCATTCAACTCATAAGTGGCTCGCATGATAGATTCATAAGGTAATTTGACTTTCTTTCTTGGAAAGTGTTCCATGCCTTTCCTTAATGGAAATTGGAATCTAATATTCCCTTCCTTCATATCAATAATTACACCAATCGTTCTAAGGAAAGGTCTAGCAAGAATAATATGACATGAAAGATTGCAATCTATATCAAGAACGATAAAATCTACGGTCACATAATTCCTATTTGCAACAATAAGAACATCATTGATCCTTCCCATAGGTTTCTTAATGGTGGAATCCGCAAGGTGCAAGTTTAAAGAGCAATAATCAAAATCATGGAAACCTAGCACATCACATAAAGTTCCGGAATCGTGGAAACACTAGCACCCAAATCACACAAAGCATAGCATTCCTGATCATTAATTTTAATTTTTATAGTAGGTTCCAACTCACCATAAAGTTTTCTAGGTATAGAAACTTCCAACTGAAGTTTTTCCTCATAAGATTGCATCAATGCATCAACAATATGTTTGGTAAAGGCTTTATTTTGACTATAAGCATGAGGAGAATTCAACACAGATTGCAACAAGGAAATACAATCTAGTAAACAACAATTATCATAATTAAATTCCTTGAAATCCATAATAGTGGGTTCAATGCTATGTAAAGTTTTGACCTCTCCAATCCCAGTTTTACCAAATTTAGCATCAAGATCTAAAAACTCCGAATCATTGGGACGCCTTTTAACTAAAGTTGACTCATCTCCAGTCCCATCATTATCAAGATTCATATTTCAAAACAAAGATTTAATAGGGGACACATCAATAACTTTTAGATCTTCATCATTATTTTCATGGAAACTAGAAGAACACACCTTTATTAAGCAATCTTTCTTAGCATGCATCCTAGCGGTTCTTTCTTTGCACTCGTCAATGGAAATTCTCATGGCTTTGAGAGACTCATTGATATCATGCTTAGGTGGAATAGATCTAAGTTTCAAACAATCAACATCAAGCGAAAGTCTCTCAACGTTCCTAGCCAATTCATCAAATTTAAGCAATTTTTCGTCAAGCAAAGCATTGATATTCTTTTGAGAGATCATAAATTCTTTAACACTATTCTCAAAATCATAGGGCATCTTATTAAAATTTCCATAAGAGTTGTCGTAGGAATTACCATAATTATTAGAGGAATTACTTGAAAACGGTCTAGGATTAAAGTTTCCTCTATAAGCATTGTGTCACATCCCTAGCTTTTGGCTTTGCACTAGGCTAGCTTCCTTGTGAGCATCATGTTTTAATTCAAATGAAATTTGAATTGAGGAATTTCCATAGCCCGAGAAACCTTCTAAAAATATTCAACATTTAAAACTTATCAAATGAGTCCAAGAAAATGTTCCTGTTATTCTGTGAAAATATTGGTAAGAGGTAAAATTCAAACCAATATTTTGGAATCACAGAAATATTTATTTTGGGCCTTTTGAATTAAATCAATGACATATTTGAGTTGGATTTATTTCTATTATATAAGAAATAAATTTCAAACATTTTTGTAAGTTGCATGTGACCTTGGGCTAGTCTTGAGCTCACATAAAAATTTACAGAAAGTTTATAAAAATGATTTGATGTTCTAAATCAAATCAAAACAAAATGCAAAGAAATAGAAAACATGAACAAATAAAAGAGAGAGAAAGAGTTACCTGGTTTTACCTGTGCAGCCCACCAGAGCTAGCCCAGCACTGTAGAGAGCCCAGCCCACCACCGCAGCCCCTCCGTCGTCTTCCTCCCCTTGCCCCGAAGCAGCTGCGTGCCCGCACGCGAGCGACCGCGGCCACGTCTTCCCGCCACCTCCTTCTTGCCCTCCCTTGTCCTGACCTGCGCCTGGAAACGCCCGAGTCCCCTCTCTCCTCTCCCTCACTCGTCGCTCTCTCCCTTCCTCTCTAGCCCTTTCTCCCTTGAGCTCATCCAAGCGCAGCTGTCGCCGCCGACCAGCGCTCGCGCGGCCGCAGCCATCCCCAAGCCTCTCCGACACGCCCCCGAGATCCCCCGTTACGCCCTGGTCCTCCTCGTTGTCTCAAGCGACCAGAAGAGCTCCAACGCGCCATCCTCGCCCCCTTCTTCCTCCTTCGGCCACGAAGCTCGCCGGAGACTTTCCGCCGTCATCGAGCCGCCCCCGAGCACGCTGAGAGCACCGACGACCTCACCATGAGCTCCTCTACCCAACCCCTCTCTCCCCTCTGTCGATTTCCTCCTCTAGCCCCTTTGGCCACCCCGACCGAAGCTCGCCGCCGTTGCGCTTCGTCGCCGCCATGGCTAGAGCCCACCTCTGCCGCGTCTGAGAGCGTCACCGTGCTCAACATGTTTGCACGAGCACCTAGCACCCCACCGCTCGACCTGCCGTGCACCACAACGCCGGTTCCGAGCGCAACCGAACTCCGGCCGCCGCTTGCCATTGTTGCAGCCGTCGTTTCTGGCCTCCTCTCGCCCAGCCGCATGCTCCGTTGGATGCGGCGCACGTCCAGCAGCCCGTAGGGCCAAACCCCGAGTCGAACGGTCGCCGGACGGCGAATCCCGAGCGCCTATGCTGCCCTGTTTGGTCGCCGGCGGCTAACCGCCGGTGCGCTGACGTGGCCACCTAGTTAGGACTAATCACCCTGCTAATTAGCCCCTCTCTCACTGACATGCGGGCCCCACAGCCTAACTAACCAGCTAACAAAAAAGTTTATGTTTAATCTAAACACAATGGCCCCACACGTCGGCGTTGACCTCGCTGACGTGGCCGTTGACCGGACCCACCTGTCTGTGACACTAAATGTCATAGGGTCACGGAACAGTGGTTCCCACTGGTCAGGTTTGTCTCAGACCGTGCCCTGTTGACCTGCTGACGTCATAATGATGTCAGGCTGACGTAGTAATCCTTTTTTGGATTTAAATAAATCTTAAATGATTTATTTATTTCAGAAAATATCCAAAACTTCTAAAAAATCATATAAAATCAACCGTAACTCCAAATGAGATAAATTATATATGAAAAATGATCAGAAAAATCCAATCTATCCATCTGTACTGTTTTCATGCATGTTAGAACCACTTATAGCTGATGTTTCGGACAAATCATATAAATGGCATTTGAATTTCACATATGGAGTTTGGATTTGAACTTAGGGTTCAAACCAACTTCATTTAACTTTGTTGCTAGCTGCATTAGCTCAAAACACCAGCATGTTGCCATGTCATGATCATATTGTGCATTGCATTGATTGTGTTCTTCCTTGTTTGCCGGTATTTGTCCCTCTCAATAGACGATGTTCCAACGATGAGTTCGATGACACCGATGAAGAACTATACTATCTTCAGAAGTGCCAGGCAAGCAAAACCCCCTTGTTCATTCCGATAAAATCCCACTCTCTTGCTCCTGCTCTCTTTTACTACATTAGGACAACAATGATTCATCTGTTACTTGTTGCGGTAGCTAAACCCCTTTATCCTCTGCATGACCTATCTTTGCCACAGTAAATAGATGAAACCCACTAGCATGAGTAGGAGTTGTTTGAGCCCTGATGTGCCTACTCATTCATGCTTGTTTGTCATGCCTGCTACTGCTTAGAGTTGAGTTAGGTCTGATTCATCGGGGATGAATCGGAGGTGTGTGAACATGTCCTACTGTGTGTGAGCTAAGTGTGTCAACATGATTTGGTAAAGGTAGCGGTGAG
Organism: Triticum dicoccoides; assembly: GCF_002162155.2. Classification (NCBI taxonomy): domain Eukaryota; kingdom Viridiplantae; phylum Streptophyta; class Magnoliopsida; order Poales; family Poaceae; genus Triticum; species Triticum dicoccoides. Next base: position 43,079,746 of record NC_041383.1, read on the forward strand.
AGGCCATGTAGGAGTACATGGTGGGTTGTCTCATTGCAGTCGTCCTCAGGAACTGAGTTCTGTGTTTGTGATCCATGAATAGCTACTACCACACATTGGGATCCTTAATTGACTCTCTCGACTTATTAATCAACATGATCTCTGTCCAGGAGTTGCAACTAGTTTCTAGTGTTTGTAGGTAGTGCTAGTAGTCTACCAAGTGGCACCCGGTACAGGTGGGCTTGGGACAGACTAGGCGCAGTGGCACGGTGTACCAAGTGGCACACGGATGGTGGGCTTGGGAACCCTGCTCACATCGTTTGGGGCCATGAGCGACACCCCGGTCGGATCTCCTTACGGATGGAACCCGAATAGGCGATAAACCTGGGCAAGAGACTTGTGTGGTTAGTCAGGTCGTGGCCGACATCCTCGCCAGGCTTCCGCTTGAAGGTTGCCGAGATACATGATGTGTACACGGCGGTAAGTGGCGAGAGCGTGTGTGAAGAAGTACACCCCTGCAGGGTTAACATTATCTATTTGAATAGCCGTGTCCGCGGTAAAGGACTTCTGGGTTGCCTGTACAGTTCATAGACAAGTGAAAGTGGATACTCTAAAATACGCAAGATAAGCGTGAGTGCTATGTATGGCGTTCTCGTAGGGAGACGGGAGTGGATCCATAGTGGTGTATTGATATGGTGAATATGTGGACTCGTGTGCGCCACCTCAAAAGAGTTACTTGCAGTCGTAGTTCAGGTTAGCCACTGAGTTAAAGCTAGCTTGCTGCAGTTCAACTCCACCACCCCTTTGTTGATAATGGTGCATATGTAGTTAGATCTGATGTAAGTCTTGCTGGGTACATTTGTACTCATGTTTGCCTATTTTATGTTTTTGCACAGAGACTTCAGTCTCGCTAGTAGTTCCGTGTGGACTTCGACGTTTAGCTTGTTACCTCAGCTACGATCTTGTGCCCTCGGCAGGATCTGGTAGATAGTCAGGCTTCTCGGCCTTTTTCATTTGTAGATGTCTGTACCCAGACATGTTAAGCTTCCGTTTGTGCTTTGACTTGTATGCTCTGAATGATGGGTCATGAGACCCATGTTTGTAATATCTCGCTCCTCGGAGCCTATCGAATAAAATACTTGAGTTTTAGAGTCATGTTGTGATGCCATGTTGTATTTGCACATATCGAGCATATTGTGTGCATGTTATTGAAATGCTTGGTATGTGTGGGATCTGACTATCTAGTTGTTTATCCTTGGTAGCCTCTCTTACCGGGAAATGTCTCCTAGTGCTTCCACTGAGCCTTGGTAGCTTGCTACTGCTCCGGAACACTTAGGTTGGCCGACATGTGTCCTTCTTCGTTCCTATGTCTGTCCCTTCGGGGAAATGTCACGCGGTGTCTACCGGAGTCCTGTTAGCCTGCTACAGCCCGGATTCTCCGGAGTCCTGCTAGCCCAGTTGCGACAGCCCGGATTCACTCGCTGATGACCGACATGTTCATTGTTGGGTCATGTATGCCTGTCCCTGTAAGTTAGTGCCACTTTGGGTTTACGACTAGCCATGTCAGTCCGGGTTCTTTGTCATATGGATGCTAGCGACACTATCATATACGTGAGCCAAAAGGCGCAAACGGTCCCGGGCCTGGTAAGGCGACACCCGTGGGAATACCGTGCGTGATGCCGCAAAGTGATATGAGGTGTTACATGCTAGATCGGTGTGGCATAGGATCGGAGTCCTGACACATTGTTACCGAAATTATTCCTACCAACAAACTTCACATCCATGGATTTATTATTATTCTCATCAATCAAAGTAGACAAAGGCATAGCATTGGGATCAATAGGAGCACTCTTAGTAGCAAACAAATTCATAAGTTCATCCATCTTTCCACTCAAAACATTAATTTCTTCTATAGCATGCACTTTTTTACTAGTAGATCTTTTGGTGTGCCATTGAGAATAATTAACCATAATGTTATCAAGGAGTTTAGTAGCTTATCCTAAGGTGATTTCCATAAAAGTGCCTCCCGCGGCCGAATCTAAAAGATTTCTACAAGCAAAATTCAATCCGGCATAAATTTTTTGTATGATCATCCACAAGTTCAAACCATGAGTTGCGCAATTGCGAATCATTAATTTCATTATTTTCCAAGATTGGGCAACATGCTCATGATCAAGTTGTTTAAAATTCATAATATCGTTTCTAAGAGAGATGATCTTAGCGGGAGGAAAATACTTTGAGATAAAAGCATTTTTTCACTTATTCCATGTATCAATACTATTCTTAGGCAAAGACGAAAACCAAGTTTTAGCACGATCTCTAAGTGAAAACGGAAATAACTTCAATTTAGCAATATCATTATCGGTATCTTTCTTCTTTTGCATATCACACAATCAACAAAGTTGTTTAGATGAGTAGCGGCATCTTCACTAGGAAGGCTGGAGAATTGATCTTTCATAACAAGATTCAACAAAGCAACATTGATTTCACAAGATTCAGCATCATTAAGAGGATCAATCGGAGTGCTGAGGAAATCATTATTATTGGAATTGGAAAACTCACACAATTTGGTATTATCTTTTGCCATCGTGACAAACAATCCAACACACAAGCACACAAGAAGGCAAGAAAAAGGGAGAATCCAACACACAAGCACACAAGAAGGCAAGAAAAAGAGAGAGGAGATTGGAAAAGAGAGGGCGAATAAAACGGCAAGGGTGAAGTGGGGGAGAGGAAAATGAGAGGTAAATGGCAAATAATGTAATGCGAGGGAGATGAGTTTGTAATGGGTACTTGGTATGTCTTGACTTGATCAAAGACCTCCCCACCAACGGCGCTAGAAATCCTTCTTGCTACCTATTGATCATTGCGTTGGTTTTCCCTTGGAGAGGAAAGGGTGATGCAGCAAAGTAGCGTAAGTATTTCCCTCAGTTTTTGAGAACCAAGGTATCAATCCAGTAGGAGGCTCCTCAAAAGTCCCACACACCTACACAAACAAACAAGAACCTCGCAACCAATGCGATAAAGGGGTTGTCAATCCCTTCACGAAAACTTGCAAAAGTGGGATTTGATAGAGATAATAAGATAAGATAAATATTTTTGGTATTTTTATGATATAGATTGTAGAGTAAAAGATGCAAATAAAAGTAAATGGAAAACTTATATGATAAAAGATAGACCCCGGGGCCATAGGTTTCACTAGTGGCTTCTCTCAAGATAGCATAAATATTACGGTGGGTGAACAAATTACTGTCGAGCAATTGATAGAAAACAGCATAGTTATGAGATTATCTAGGCATGATCATGTATATAGGAATCACGTCCACAATAAGTAGATCGAAACGATTCTGCATCTACTACTATTACTCCACACATCTACCGACTCCTACCTGCATTTAGAGTACTAATTTCATAAGAACAGAGTAACGCATTAAGAAAGATGACATGATGTAGAGGGATAAACTCAAGCAATATGATATAAACACCATCTTTTTATCCTCGATAGCAACAATACAATACGTGCCTTGCTGCCCCTGCTATCACTGGGAAAGGACACCGCAAGATTGAACCTAAAGCTAAGCACTTCTCCCATTGCAAGATTGAACAAAAAGATCGCTCCCGAAGGTTTCATTCCGTTTGGACTCCGTTTGATATTCCTTTCCTTCGAAACACTGAAATAGGCAAAAAAAAACAGCAATTCGGACTGGGCCTCCGGTTAGTAGGAGAGTACCAAAAATGATATAAAAGTATAAAGTAAAGCCCTTAAACATCCAAAACGGGTAATATAATAGCATTGAACAATCAAAAATTATAGATACATTGGAGACGTATCATGCATGTTAACACTTTTTGGTACAGGGAATGTAAACACCTAGCCGCCGCCGGCCAGAACAATTGGTCGCTGCATAGTCAAGGTGAACCATGAACAAGTTTAGCAAATTGAGAATATTAGATTTGTGCAGTCCATACACGTTAACTAATTTAATCACTAACACGTTCTTTGATAGGGTCCAAGAATCACCCATCAAACTCGGTAACACACCAGAAACAAGCATGCATGCACATGCATGAACCTGAGGCTTAACCACCCCAAGGTGGAGTCATGCCACACGCTTTAAAGAGTTCTTTCCAAAAATTTGTGTAGTCGGATTTACTGATTCAACATCTCAAGATGGAAATAGTGTTCAAACACACATTATGCATTGTCTAACAGAACAATATGACTGATGTCTGCTACTTGGTCAATCGAGTTGCTTTTCCGTTAGAATTTAATTAGCTAGTTCATCCCGTCTTGTTGTGTGTGTAACCGTGTATGTTTACTATTTCTGAAATTATCGACAATTAACATGCATACACCAATGCGCGTCTAGACGTCAAGAGCTAAGCCTAGATTGCATAGGTAACAATTATAGTGACCCAAGGGCGGTTCTGGGCGCGTGCCCATACATTGGCGGTGATTGGTAAGGTGTGCGGGATGGGGTGTCTTCTTCATCTCCAGGCATAGTGGCTTCACCGGTGGGGGTGCCCTCTAAACGGGCTTTGCAGCAGGCTCATTTTTGGCTACTTTTACAACAACATTGGCTCAGTGGCAGACCAGATTATCCCCAAAAATGTTACTTTCACAGTGCCGGGATCCAGACTGCTTACATATGACAACCCTTCCACACTCACAAGTCTTGTTCACATCGGTCTGGAGTTTAACTTGGAACCACTTCCTCCACATGTCAAAGTGAAGCTCGACGTTGAGGAGGCACTCACAGAGATTAATAAAGCACGCGATGTGCAAGATAGAGTTGGGAGTGAGGTGCTGCATTTGCAGGCATTAAAATTTGAGAATACCATAGTAAAAGAGATGGATTGGGTAACTAAGACCGTAGAGGAAGAAAGGGATGAAGCTAACCCGTTTGTAATCCTACTACTTGGGCACATTTTCTGCGAAAACGCAACTATCCGCCATCTTGATCACCAATGAATAGGGAATTGCGACAGTAGGTTACAAGAGGTAGCCTATGTTAACAAGATGCAACAACATAGTGCCACTGATGGTGCATGGCATCTATTAGCCCTTGGTCAATAACAACACCTTCTCCTTGGCCTTGGCAGTTGTGGTGCTTTTCCCGTGCCAGCGATCTTGCCGTCCCTCATCAGATGCTTGGACTTGGGAGCCATGGAGCAGCGGTGCAGCAGAGCATGGAGTAGGTGCGCGAGAAAGAAGAAGAGAAAAGGGGCTGGCACATAAAGGCTTTCCTCCATTCATCCCCTCTTTGTAAGCGAATGGACGGAGGAACGGCGGCAGCAAAGCCCCTCCATGTGGTAGGAAATCCCTTCACCTCCCCATTAAAGCCTCTTAAAGTGCATGAGGATCAAGGGGTTGTCATTAATTCTCGAGGAGATCAAGGCACACACCACCGTGAGATGGGATGTGGCCTGGGTGGGGCCTCCACACGTCATTTTGACCGGTTGTGAGGCGGTGCACATGGGCCGGATTGTCTGGGTGAAGAGACCAGCCGATCTGATTGATAGCAAATCGGGTCCAACAATTAAATTAGTATTACGCGAGAATACGATGCTTGGAACTCAGTTGTGCCTAAATATCAATGTGCAGGTCAGCTATCTTCATCGAAAATTCAAGACCGGAGTGGTTCATCCGACTTCGGGAGCAGTCAGGCTATAGGAGATCGATGACGTACTGTTAAGGGAGCTTCAAAGAACCAATTTGAACCTTGGCAAGCGAGAAGGTAGTGTTGTAGATCGGTGCCGATCAGGAGTTTGCCAAGCTTGAAGACTGATCCAGGGGCTACTTATGGTGTTATAGCCTAGGGGTACCTCATCTTATAATTTCTGGTCCAAGTAGGTTGGTCTGAGGCCTCCTAGATCAATTTCCACCCCAGGACATCATGCCGGTCCAAGGGGCCTGTAGAAGGAAGTCTTTGAAGGCCTTGTTATCCAAGACAAGGAGGCGAGAGCGATGCAAGACTCCCCTCCACAGACGTAGGCGACTAGGTCGTGTAACCCTATGGTCCATAGTATCTTATACATAAGCCAGGGCGGAGCTAGTCGATAGACACAATTACAATCTCTCAATTCAACAACAATAGTCACAATATACATGAGCATGTGTACGTTTTTTCCTCGCAAGGAGGGCTCGAACCTATATAAACATGTCTCTTGTTTCTCCTCCGACCTATCGACCATGCCGGGATACCCTACCGAGTGATCTACCCTAATCAGCGCTGACACTATGGGAAACAATGTTTTTTTACCCGTGTAAAGGTGATTGACATGGCTGTAATAGTCAAACGGAAAGTAAAGTTTTGTATATTTGAACTTCTTTCAATTATATATGGCCCGAAGCACATAATTCTTATCATCAAATTTGATGTTCTTCCTTCAAGAAATAAAAGAATACACACTAATTACCTTTGCTTAGGATTTCAGCATAATTTGACTACCTGCCATATGCGCAAAAAGGGTTTCTACATAGCTAGCTTGTCAAAATTGTTACACTATTAATTAGTGATAAAGAATAATCCTAAATCTTCTCCAGGGCTTGGAGAATATCATCCCTGAGATCCTCAAACTTCTCAATCCCGAAGCTAAACCTCACCAAGTTGTCCTTGATCCCATTCTTGGCCTTCTCCTCATCACTCTTCCCCCTGATAAATACGCAATCCATGCAATATAAGTCAAAATATCGACCATAAATATATATATAGTGAATCATGCTCTAAGATGCAAACGGGAGGAACCCTAGAGCGCCACGTACCAGAAGGACATGACTGCCGGCTGTTGCACGAGGCTCTCACACCTGCCAAGTGAGGTTGCAATGAAGGGTATCTCCAATGCATCGATGAACCTCATGACGCCGTGCAGGTCTGATGCCACCTCAAAGCTGATGACGCCACCACAGCCGGTCATCTGGCTCTTGGCGATGTGGTGCCATGGGCTGCTGATGAGTCCAGGGTAGTACACCCGCTCAATCTTGGGATGGTTCTCGAGCAAGCAAGCCATGCGCAATGCAGTGTGATTTTGTGTTTCCACGCGAAGCGCCATCGTCTTGAGGCTGCGTATGATCATGTAGGCTGCGTCCTGCAGTAATTCAGTTTCAGTGCAAGTGGTAAGCTTTCTAGTTTCTTGAATAAGAATGAGTGTTAACATATGTACTACAGTTAATATATACTACATACCGGACTAATGATGCCGCCGAGGTCGTGATGCCACGCACGTATCCTAGAGATGAGCGCATCCGAGCCGCTGATGCATCCTGCAATGACCTGAAATGGAATAACATGATGAGAAGTCTTAAACTATATAGACACTACTAGTGATCATGGAAGTAAATGAGCAAAATGGCAGTGTAATTGTACGATCTACCAAAATACATGTGATCTAGGGTAGCTACTCACGTCGTGATGGCTGGCGATGTACTTTGTGGCAGAATGCACGACAATATCGGCCCCGACGGTGAGTGGCTTCTGATTGATGGGCGAGGCGAGGGTGCTATCGATGCACACCAGAGCCCCTTTGCGGTGACACAGCTCCGCGACGAGCTTAATGTCGATGCACTTGAGGTGGGGGTTCGTCGGACAGTCAGTGTAGAAGAGTGTCACCTGCATCATGGCCAAGCATCCCAAGAGTCAGAAAAAATTAACATACATGCATATGGATCCCTTGATTATATATGTGTTATGGAAATTAACTTACGTCGCCCTGGTCAAGAACAGCCTTGAGTGTCTCCATGTCATTCAGCTTGACGAATGTCACCTTGATGCCCATCTTGGAGAGCTTGTCGCGGATGAAGGCGCGCGCCTCGCTGTAGCACTCGGTCGTGGTCACCACGTGGCCGTCGCCGGGTGGCACGAGCGCGAGCAGCGTAGCGACGATGGCGTTCATGCCCGAGGACGTGACAAGCGTCGACTCGGCCCTCTCCAGCGCGCTGATCTTGTCCTCCAGGACCTTCACAGTGGGGTTGCCGTAGCGGCCGTACTCGAAGCTGTGGCGCCGGCCTTCCTTGAACGCGATGAGGTCGTGAGAGCTCTTGAACCAGTGCGTCGTGCCCCTCACGATAGGTGTCGCGATCGAGTCTGTGTCCATGGCGCCGTTCTTCCCCATCTTCTCCCCGGCGTGAACCGCCAGGGTCTCGTATGAGAGAGTAGCATCTCGCTTCGGAGCCGTGGCGACAGCGACGACACCGGCGTCATCCTGCTGCTCGGTGCCAGGGAGGGTGGCATCAAGGAGCGCCTCCGGGCTCAAAGCGGTGACGCGCTTTGAAGAACGGCGAGCGCGGAGCAGGCGGCGCTGCTCGGTGGGCGAAGCCTTGTTGACGAGAGGAGACGACGAGCGCGCCATGAATTACTAGGGCGATCGAGGAAGAGTCGTGAGAACAGGTGGAATCGAAGAAATTGGCGAAGCTCAGATAGGATCAATGAACAAGTTAGGCAGAGCTGCTCGTTTGTGTTCTTCCTACCTGTATACGTTGGCGTTCATATATACTGGCTGATCAGTCTGGCTCTGTGCGCGTCTACGTGTCTGCCTACATATAATATCGTCCCACTACCACATGCCACATGTGACATGCATCCTAAGTCTAAGCCGCGTTTTAATTAAGATGTACTCCTAGTGGATCCATGATTAATCTATTCAATAAGGCATGTGATTTGTTCCTCAAAAAAAAAGCATGTGATTTGTTAAGTGCAACGTGCCAGTTGGATTAAGAAATACTGACCCGGGCCAGGAGGAATCTAAGCGAAGTCATACGTCAAACCTGCGTGTTTACATCTACAAAGCCGTACTGTGATCCATGCTACGCGCTGGAGAGGACCTCATTAAACAAAGTTGGGTTTGTTTGGCTTTCGCGGATACCTTGCTAGATTTGAGGGAACAAACAAAACCAGTGCAGTAGGATCTATAAGGAAGAAACAGCGGCGCATCAAATGGAAACCTAGGCATGAAACCACCGGTATAGAAAACAGTTTTGGAGGTGGTTCCTGGATGCAACCCTTAGGGAATTTCTAACTCATCCTCTAAAAAGAGCGGAGTATCTGGCCAAGTAAACCCTTAGAGAAGTATTTTTACTCAAACCGCTTTCATGCCGGACAGAAACATCCTAGAAGGGGTTGTAGTCCTACATGAAACGCTTCATTAAATCCACACGAAAAAACTAGATGGGATGATTTTCAAAGTGGATTTTGAGAAAGCATACGATAAGGTAAAATGATCATTTCTTCAGCAGGCCTTGCGTATGAAAGGATTCGATCAGTCCTGGAGGGACCAGGTAGATTCTTTCACGCAAAAAGGGAGTGTTGGAATCAAGGTGAATGATGACGTAGGTCATTATTTCCAGACACACAAGAGTCTGAGACAAGGAGATCCGATGTCACCGATTATGTTCAACATAGTGGCTGACATGTTGACAATCCTAATAGGAAGGGCTAAAGATGATGGCCAGCTAGGTGGCCTCGTTCCGCATTTAGTTGACGGAGGAGTGTCTATCATACAGTATGCTGATCATACTATCATCTTTATGGAGCATGATTTGGCTAAAGCTAGAAACATGAAGCTTGTGTTGTGCTTGTTCGAACAATTGTCGGGGTTAAAGATTAACTTCCATAAAATTCAATTTTTCTGCTTTGAAAGAGCTAAAGAAGAACAAGAAGCTTACAAGGAATTGTTCGGATGCGAATTGGGGTCTTTACCCTTCATGTATTTGGATATACCAATCCACCATCGCAAGCTTTCCAACAAAGAGTGGAAGTGCATTGAAGATCAACTTGAACTAAAAATTGAGCTGTTGGAAGGGCAAGCTTATGTCATACGGAGGACGACTGATTCTGATTAATTCGGTTCTCACAAGTATATCTATGTTTCTCTTGTCCTTCTTTGAAGTACCAGTTGGAGTACGAAAAAAGGCTAGATTTCTATCGATCGCACTTCTTCTAGCAGAGCAATGAATTAAAATGAAAATACAGACTCACTAAATGGGATATCATTCGCAGGACAAAAGATCAAGGGGGTCTCGACATTGAAAATTTAGAGGTGAAGAAGAGATGTCTTCTCAACTAGTGGCTATGTAAGTTATCTGTAGAGACAGATGCCACATGGCCCAAATTCTGAGTACTAAGTACCTTCAGTCCAAAACCTTGTCCCAGGTGACGGTAAGACTAACTGATTCGCCTTTTTGGAAGGGACTGATGAGAGTGAAATCAGTCTTTTTTAACAGGACAAAATTTATAGTTGGAACTGGTACTTCCACAAGATTCTGGGAGGATACATGGTTAGGGGAGACGCCCCTTGCACTTTAATATCCTTCTCTCTATAACATTGTTCAGCGAGAAACGTTTATGATCCAACAGTATTACAGTCCAATCCTCTTAATATTCAATTCAGGAGGACGTTGGTGGAAAACCGTTGGGAAGCATGGCTTCATCTTGTGAGAAGGTTGATGGATGTCCACCTTTCTCAACAGGCCGATCAGTTGCGCTGGAAACTAACTAAGAATGGTGAGGTTTCGGTTAAATCCATGTATTTGGATATTATCAACGCTAGCGCTATTCCTCATTCGAAACATGTTTGGAAAGTCAAAGTGCCTTTAAAAATCAAAGTATTTATGTGGTTTGTCCACAAACTAGTCATTCTAACCAAGGACAATTTGGCAAAACGCAACTGGACTAGGTCTAAAAGATGTAGTTTGTGTGATAGTGATGAATCAATCAAACACCTCTTTCTTGACTACCCATTGGCAAAAAATTTGTGGAGGTCGGTCCACATAGCTTTTAATATTACTCCTCCGAATTCTACCAACACGTTATTTGCGACGTGGCTAGATGGGATTGATGCAGAAATAGCGAGACATATTCGTGTAGGAGTATGTGCTTTATTATGGGCAGTTTAGAACTGCAGAAATGACTTTGTTTTTAACAGAACAACAAATATTCATTTCTTGCAGGTTATTTTCCGGCCACTACACTCATCTGTATGTGGTCGCTACTCACTCAGACGGAGGCCAGGGAGCATTTGGTTACTGGATCTATCCAATGGAGACGGTAGCACGGGCTATCTTCAACCGGTTTGTATGGCGGTCATGTAATAGGATAGGTGTTTAGTTACCTATCTTATGTTTTGCCCGCCGACTGTGGCTATCCTGTTTCTGCATTCATGCTCTTTGTTAGCCTTCTTTTCTTTTTTTGAGATCTCAAGACTTATGTTGGACCTTTTGATTATCAATAATATAGCCGTATGCATCGTTCTGATGCAGAGGCCGAGGTAAACCCTTTTAAAAAAATGCATCGCACACAATGCTGGATATGCAACCCAACTGTTCGACGGAGGCACTTGTAGAATGACATTTGGAAGGCCGGTGCAACGGTATCAGCACAAGGGTGGGTGCACGGATATGTTTCCACTGTCAGACACGGGCTTCGCATACTGCACATGCAGGTCTACTGTTCGGTGGGCGGAGGCTTCGATTTCAATATCTTGTGGATGTCTGGCATCCATGAAAAAATTAAGAAGGCAACAGATATATAGTATACTCGATGGTGATAGAATGTGACGTCGAAACTTATAATGGCCTACGTGTGCCAAACGCAAGACGTATCAATAGCCATATATGCAAGACCTCTAATTTACTAAGTCAGGCGGCAGTTGGCACACATACTTGATTGGGATATTTAAATTAGTGCCCCTGGTTGCTTAGTTGTGCTCACTTTTCCCTACACTTCAAACGTTTGCTCACTTTTCCCCTCTTCCTTAGCTGAAACTCTCACAAATGCTCATAGCGGCCGTTTGTCGTCTTGACCGTCCATTGACCGTTAATTGCTGACGAGTGAGGCCGAGTCTTCGTCTGATTGTTGCTTGCTGACGGGTGGAACCGCAAGGAGACACGTATTGGGCAGCTTGTCTGAATCTGAAACAGATCTAGACAGGCCACACTGCACTGCACCGCCCCGCCCCCTCCGCCGGCGTCGTGTCGCGTCCACCGCAGTTGTTTGCTCCACCCTATGCCCCTATTCCGTTCGTCGGCGACGCTGCGTCTCCGCCAGATATAGCCCACCTCCCCATCTAGGATTACATAGTGATGTTGAGTGAGGACGTCCGGAATGCAGTCGACCGTGGAGAGGATTGGGTCGAATCCGCGGCAGATAATTCATGGATTAAACCTGGGTAAGCATTGTTTTCTCTTGAATTGACGTTCTAAGTCGTATTGTAGGCCGTATTTGACTTCTGTTTGCTTGAATCGTTCGAATTTGTGCTCGATTTTACCTGGCTAACTGAAGCCTTTATTTGCTTCAACAAAATAGGATTGATCCCGCGCCGGCTTTCCGGCTGGCGATTAGAATGGAAACTAGTGTGCTGCGTGGTACTAAACCGCATTTGATTTCATCATTTTTCTATCCCAAAGTGGTAGAAACTAGCATATCTTTCAAAGATTTGCGAGCTGAGCTCAGGAACACCTATCCCTGGAGTGATGCCGATGCTGTTGAACTGAATTACTTCAGCAGTGATGAGCAAAGATTTCTCCCACTAACTTGCGACGATCATATGCCGTTGCTTTTTGCTGGGATTGCTGGTTGCCGATTTGGTAAACTCCAAATCGATGTGCTTCAGCCACGCGCAGAACGGGTGAAGGGGAAGGGAGTTCAGACATCATGTCTGTGCTAATAGCCAGCACCCCGACACTCCTTGTAGGTCGACACCATGTAAAGCAAGTGGTTCATGGAGCCACAACATGCCTGCTGACAATTCTGGTTCCGATTCAGCTGCTGCTTCTCGTGTACCTTCTGCAGTTGGCGTAGAAGAAGATGCAGAACCTGACGAGGCAGTACCTACAAATGATGATGAAGACGAGATGATGTTGCCTGAACTGGTCGATGTAGCTAGTCATCAAGCAGTGGATGACGAATATATGGAGGAGCCCATCAGCCAAGCTAGGTTTGATGACACTTATGATGAAGAGAAGGTGGAGAACATGGGCATCTTAATCGAGGATGAATTCGATGGTGATGACATGCCAACAATTGAGTGGAACAGGGAAAAACCTAAGCTTAGTGTAGGTACCATTTTCCAATCAATGGTGGACTGTCAGAATGCAGTGACAACATGGTGCATTATATCTGAAAACACCTATAATATTAAAAGGAGTGAGACAGCAAGGTTCACAGTTTTTTGTCCATATCCTAGGTGTAGGTGGAAATTGCATGCATCTCGTATGAGAAAGAGCAAATATATTCAGGTAATCCAAGTTTAGTTAGTAATTTAGTTTCAGATTGTTGAGTAAGGTTTCTTAACTGTTTTTTACCATTTTATTTTGTTTCAGATAAAGAAAAACCCACACAAGCACACCTGTCCACCTGGAGGGGGAGGGGGAAAGGCCAAAACCAAACTAGCAAAAACTAGGTGGGTGGCAGATGCTATATTGGATTGGCTGAGAGAAGAATCTGGACTTGGTCCAATAGCACTCCATGGGAAGCTTTTTGAGAAGTACAAGATATAAATTCCTTACATGAGAATTTTCAATGCTAGGGAAAAGACTCTTGACAGAATTAATGGTCAATGGAATGACAGTTTTCAGCTGCTTTACACTTTCAAAGCTGAAGTGGAGATGGCAAGTCCAGGGAGTGTTGTAGAGATTGGAAAGCATACAGTTCAATTCAAAATAAAAGGGAAGTCATTTCGGAAGGAGTGCTTCAGAAGGGCTTTTGTTTGTTTCAAGGCTTGCTGGCAGGGGTTTCTAGATGATTGCAGGCCCTATTTGGCTGTAGATGCTACACATTTGACTGAAAGATGGAGAGGACAGCTAGTAGCAGCTTCTGCAGTTGATGGACACAACTGGCTATTCCCAGTTGCATTTGGTGTGGTGGAGGCAGAGTCTGAGGAAAGTTGGGTCTGGTTTCTGTAGCAGTTGCACAACATTATAGGCACACCCCCAGGTTTAGCTATACACACATATGCTTGCAAGGGTTTAGAGAGTGCAGTGGAAATTGTATTCCCTGGAGTGGAGCATAGGGAATGTATGCGACACCTAGCGCATAATTTCAAAAAGAAGTTCAAAGGTAAAGTTTATGATGAGAACTTATGGCCAGCATCATACACATGCAGCAAAAGGAAGCATGAACACCATTTGAGAGTGTTGTATGCTCAAAATCCTCTTGTGAAGGAGTACATGGATGCACATCATGGTAAGGTGTGGTCAAGAAGCAAATTCAACGAAATCTGCAAAGTAGATTATGTGACCAGAAACCTTGCAGAATGCTTCAATTCAAAGTTCAAGTCAGTGAAAGGGCTCTTGTTGTGGCAAGCATTTGACAAGATGAGGCAAATGATCATGATAAAGATGGCTCTTCGCAAAAGAATTGCAGAAACACAATATGTTGGTCATCAAATTATCCCATCACTGATTAAGGCATTGCACTTGAAGGCAAGAGGACTGAAGATGAAATGTATTCGATCTGGTACATATGAGGGAGAGGTTACCTATACTGACACTAAAAATAGGGTATGGAGGTATCCTGTGAACCTAAGTACTAGAGAATGTACTTGTAGGCATTGGCAGATCCGTGGGAAGCCATGCATACATGCCCTACATCTGATGACCATTATCGGGGGTGCAGATGGTGAAGTTGATCAATATTGCTCTGAGTATTTCTCTGTTGCCAAATTTATGGCTGCTTATGCTGACAATGTGCCTGCACTATTGGGGAAAGATCAATGGAACATAGTAGATCCAGGGTTCAAACTCCACGCTCCTGTCATTACTAGACCACCAGGAAGACCAAGGAACCAAAGGATTAGAGCAGGTGAGGAGGGTCGTCTACCAAAGAAGCATGCTTGCAAAAAATGTGGAGTTCTGGGGCATATTGCTAGGCTTTGTACCAATGCAGTGGATGCATCATTTGGAGAGGAGGAAAGATGGACAACAGCAAATGCTGAGGAGAATGCAGTAGCAATGGAGACTGAAGATGCATTGGAGAATGTAGCAGCAAATGAAGCAGTGGAGAATGTAGCAGCAAATCAAGCATCTTGGTATGTGTTTGCACCCTTTGTAGAATGCAGCAACCCTTTTGTTTGCATTTGTTCTCTTTTTTGCCTATGGCTTATAATTTTATTTACCAGCTCTAGGGAGAAAAGGCCAAGAGATGAAGAAGCAGAAGATTTGAAACCATGGCCTTTGATGGTTTTTAAGCTATAAGAGAGGAAGAGGAGGGGGTAATTTTTCCAATTGTGCCTTTAAAGATTACTGAAACCAAAGATGACCGTCAAATGGCCGTCAAGTGCTCGGCGAGTGGAACTACTCCATCATCACCTCCACGGGGAAAACCCCAAGTAAAGCCCAAGATCAAAAGGAACAAGAGTCTGAAAGAAAAGAACATCTCAACTAGGGAAACTAGGAGCAAGACGGTGAAGCCAGCTGCAAACACAAGGAGCAAGTCGAAAATTTGAATTAAGTTGTTGGGAAATGTTTGTGTTGTCAATTTGAGGGTGAGTCGATCGCTTAAAACTTGGTAGATTTGTATTAAGATGTTGGCATCTTAAAACTTGGTAGATTTGAGCTACTGTGAAAACTTATCAGTTGTAATAATGTTGCTTCTACTTTGGTTTCTTATTTGAGTCAGAATTCAAATTTCCTTCAAAATTTGAATTTAAATTAATATTTGAATTTGGGCCAAAATTTGGATTCGAGCCAAAGTTGAAGTTGAACATTGGAGGTTCATTGCTCTGTGTGGTGTATTTGATCGAGCATTTGAAGTCCAATATTCCTAGGTGAACACTCCGAATGAGAAATGTGCTAGAAACGAGCTCAAAAGCTAGGGTAAACAACCCTATTTGAAATCAAGTTTTTTTTTACCTTGCCTAAATGAGACACATATATTTGTATTAACACTTGTTCCATATATATAGGATAAAAACGAAGTCTCACTATTTATTGATTAATATTCATATTACTACATTTTTTTGAAAAAATATGCTTTTAATTCAAAACCGTCAAATAACATGTTCTAGATATGAAAATGAAAAAGTAAGTTCAGATCCTTCTTATTCACTCCAAAATGAAGCTATGGAGATTTTTCTGATTTTTTTGAATTTTTTTGATTTTTTTCAAACCCTAAACCCTTTCTCCCTATTCTACAAACTCTGAACATGTTCATAGGTGATAGCTCATTTGTGTGAAGCCTTCTTTCATGAAAATGACCTACATCAAGTTTATATTTTTTTCTCATAACCTTGTCACATATGACGGCTATGTGCGCAAGAATTACAACATTTTGATTTTTTTGAATTTTTTAAAAACATTTGAACTTGATTTTGACAAAAAATGATTTTTTTCAAAAAACGCCCCTATACCAACTTTATATTTTTTTATGGTAACTAGGTCTCATAAACAGACGAACTACGTTTGTTTTATATTTTTTCGATTTTTTCTAATTTAGTTATGGCCATTTGAAATCTGGTCAAACCCTAATAACCCCGTTGACTCGCTCATAGCCCCGTAGAAATGCTCCAAACCTTAGCGTTGAACGTCCGCCGTCGGATCCTAACAAGCGCCAAACACCACCCGTCAGATATGGGGCAGGCATGCGCGATCCGCGTGATGCATCCTGATTGGCTACTGCACTGTCCTTCTCGGGTTTTTACGATCTGCCCCACTTTACATATGAAATTGTATTTTTCGCACATGACCACCACATGTCAGTGAAAAGAGTTGGTTCAAATATTCAAACTACAATATACAATGTGGCAAATCGTCAATATGGCTTCCCCTTCTCCTCTTCTCCATCTGACAGACAAAGGCATCGAGCAGATCGAGCAATTCCTTTGTTTCTGTCCCCATCTTCTCGTTCTTCTTCCTCTCGACCAATTCATCTGTTTCTTCCTCTCAGGCTATATGTCAACCTCCTCGTCAGCGCCCCGTTCCACGTGGCCGGTGTATGGTCCAGTGCCGATGACTCGATGCGCTGACTGCCCACGGACTGCGCCACTGAAGCGGTTGACTTTGAAGGAGGAGAAGAATGGGAACTTTGGGCGCGAGTTCGTCAAATGCGAGAGCAAGCCGGAGGGGCAGGTTAGATCCGAGTTTTCCTCGCATCCTTTATCTCTAATTTCTCAAAAAAAAAAAATATGTCAGATTTGGATTTCATTTTCAGATCGTGAAGAAATGCCACCATTTCAAGTGGATGGATGATTACATCCAGAGGCTTCAAGGGTTGGGCTTGCTGGATTCGAGGGGGAATGCAATCCGCGAGTTCAATCTGCCCCCATGACAGTGCCGCTCCGGCAGCAGCAGCGCGTCCGGAATACCCGACGGTGGTAGATGTCGAACTGAAGACAGAATTGAAGAAGATGAACAAGAACTTCAAGCAGCTGATTGAGTTGAAGAAGCAATCCAATCTGATAGCTTTAGGAATACTTGCTCTAGGAATTTTTTACTTGATGGCCATCTCTCGTTAGAGATGTTTGTCTACTGTTGTTGCCACTGTTTAGCAATCCAAGTATGTTTATCTCAAATGCAACTCTGTTTAGTGCAACTATCGATCTCTGAATGTATGCAGTTTACTATTAAGTTTCAACACTTTCAGTTTCGGCAGAAGACAACTACTAGTTCAGTGATAGGATTATTTTGGTAGCTAATAACATCGAGTGTTGGATCATACCCTAGCTCGTCAGATGACAGTAAGCAGTACTTGAGCAGCACAAGGGATATACATCAAGTTCATCTCTTCTCTCTTGCACTTGCCAAACTTTTGTCTTCGAGTTCGTCAGTTCTGCTAGAAAAAAACCTAGTTCGCGGGCCCAAAGAGAATCAAGCTGCAATAGGCCCACAAAGGATAAATGAGGCCCAGAAACAAGCGATGTTTCTTTTTTTGTTTAGGAACGATTGCTTTGTTCTTTTTTGTTTCTGATTGCTTTTTTCATTAATTTGATTTCCCAATCTCTTCTATCTCATCGAGGATTTTTTTTGGCTTTCCTTTATGGGTCCATTCATTTTTTAGAATCAAAGTATTTGCAAACCGCAGTATTATTATGCCTAGCGAACCAATACTTGATGATTGAAAAAAGAGGTCCAACCCTCTTTTTTATATACTTCAAACATAGTGTAGTTTTCTACATATTAAAGTAGGGATTAAAGTATATAAAACTACACTTTTGACTAAAGCCAAACATCTCAAAGTATTTGATACTTCAATATTTTTGAAAAGCAAAGTATTCTTGGAATACCTAAAAAATACAGAGCTCTCAGCAAACCAAAGCCGTGTACAAATGTACAATATGTTCTTATTTTTAGAAGGCATCTATAAACACATCATTTTTAGTTAGTTTCGTTAATTTTTCCCACGCCAATTAGCCGTGTCTAAACTTGGGACAAAAAAATACAAACATAACAAAACATTAATATAACACACATAACTTAACTTAGATAGGGTTGCTAGGGCAACATAAGTTCTTACATATAACACGACACACCAATTGCTAGGGCAACATAAGTTTTTACATAGATAATAATAATTAACCTTACATGCATAGATAGGGTAGCTAGGTCGGACAACACACACACCAAACTCACACTACATAGTACATAGGGTAGCCAGGGCAACACCGCCATGTCTTCACCGTCGTCTTCACCTTAACCGCCGGCTTCATCGTCTTCTTCGCCGCCGACTTCAGTACTGCTCCTCATCAAGGCCGTTGTCGCCGAGGTAGTACGGGAGGCTGTGCATGCGGTTGCGAGCGGGGAAGATGCTCTCGAAGTCGGTGAAGATGTTATAGGTGGTGAATGCGATGAACTCGCACCCACACCAATACACCTTGCCGAGCAGGTAGTAGGCATCGAACCTGTTGGTGAAGTGGACGACGAGCACTACCACTGGAGCATTGGTGTGGGGACGCTGCTTCACGAGGTTGAACATGGGCAGCGAGCCCACCGGGAGGTGGTGGAAGCCCGCACGGAGGAACCCCCATGCAAGCTCAGTGCTACCCCTCCAACGTGAGAACGCCCACACACGGAGCGATGCCTCGACGACGACGTTGGCGGGGTACCGCCGTTCCGGCACGGTGGGCGGCTCTTGGAACATCGGCCCGTTGTACTGCATCTTGAACGCTTCGCTGAGTGGAATGGCTTTGGCTTTTGGGGGAAGAAGAGAAGTGGGAGGCACAGATGGATCTGTAGAAGAAGAGGCAATGAAGGGCAGTTTAAATAGCCGGGTGAGACGAAGTGGGTACACGCGCAAACGGTGTAGATCGTGACTCAGTGCGTGCGTGAACCGATGTGATCATCAATGTGTGAACGTGAATCGAAGCGAGCGTGCTTTGCGTGCTCTGCGTTGATGGCTGCCTGCCTCCCCCTTCTGCGTGCTCTGCGTTGGCGGCTGCCGGCCTCCCACAACTGAATCGAGCGGCAGCCGTGCGTCGCGAGCGTGCGTGCAGCCTGCCCCTTCTGCCACCGGCACGTATGCCTGCGACGCGTGAAACGACGCTGCGGAGCGACTGAATCCACCGGCAACCGTGCGGCACAGATCGATGCGTGCGTGTCGGCGTGCATGCATCCATCGATAGCAGGCTTTTTAGTTGGGCCTTTTTAATTTATTACCAAGAAACTAACGGGCCCGTCCTATGAACACAAACACGGCCCAACCAGCGAAGCCACAACCACAGTCAATAGAGTCCAACGTGGCCCCACAAGTCAGTTAACGGCCAAGACGGCAAACGTCTGTTATGAACATTTGTGAGAGTTTCAGCTAAGGAGGTGGGGAAAAGTGAGCAAAAGTTTAAAGCGTGGGGAAAACTGAGCACAACTAAGGAATTGGGGGCACAAATGAAATAATCCCTACTTGATTTGTAAAGCTGCTGGTACCTTAATTGAGTGGCGGGACATTTTTTTGTTGTTGCAAAATTCTTAATTTGTCTTGGAATACACATGCGGTCACTCTTTGGTGGACGGAAGGAGTACATGATCAATGAGAACCTCGCAACGGACATATCAATTTCCGCAATAATTTTAAAAATGTCCAGTCCTACCGAAGCAGTTAGAGAACAATAGTTTGATGCTTGCTTTTGTCCAGATTAGAGGGGTAGCGTACAATCTTTCAATCTAAACAATGCATGCTCATCAACCACATATGTGGTTCCCAACTACGCATTTATTCATTAGTGCTTAATTAGTACTAATGACCGTCACGATCATCAAGAAGAGGAGAAAATTTACAATACGACAACGAAAAACTAGATGATACTTTGTGCCGCATTGCAACAGGGGTTGGTCACCATATATTCCCATGATTTTTGGTTGCATGGAATATATATGAATAATGCAACGTACGTATCCGCCTCCTCCTTCTCCTCCACAAAAAGCTAGGGTTTTTGTCTCCCGCCGCCGCCGCCGCAGGTCCGCCTCCTCTCCGATGGCCTTAGGGCCATGGGGGCGCAGTGGATCTCGGCAAGGGTCGGCGGGAGGGCTCCGTTTTTAATCGTTTCTTGCAGTTTTGCTAGGGTTTGTGTCCTGCTCAGGAAGACGAGACGGCGGCGGCTCCCTGAAGATGGAATAAAGGTCTCCCCGCCTAGCCCCCGTTCCGGCGATGCGTCTAGCATCGTTCGTGAGCGTGTGGAGGTGTGTCTCCGGCGGATCTATCTTTGGTGGATTTGCTCGGATCTCGTCGTTGTTCGTCTACGTTCGTGTGTCTTCGGATTGGATTTTTCTGATTTACGTTATTCTTCATCTGCGGCGGTTGCTGTCTGGTGCGCTGGTCCCACGGGGCCTTAGCACGACGACTTCCCAACTGTCTACTACAACAAGTTGTGCCCGACTCCGGCGATGGAGGGGCGATGACGGCGGCGCGCCTTCGGCTCGCTTCAGTGCTGGTAGTTGTCGCTAGATGGTCTACGGATCTAGATGTAATTTCTATTATTTCTGGTATTCGTTGTACTGCCATGATTGAAGATGAATAGATCGAAAAAAAATTCGCCAAAAAATAATATGAATAATGCAATCTCATCAACCACATACGTGGTTCCCAACTACGCATTTATTCATTAGTGCTTAATTAGTACTACTGACCGTCACGATCATCAAGAAGAGGAGAAAATTTACAATACGACAACGAAAAACTAGATGATACTTTGTGCCGCATTGCAACAGGTGTTGGTCACAATATATTCCCATGATTTTTGGTTGCATGGAATATATATGAGCATTTGAAGAAACTCATGGGAAGATATTGTGGCACCCTTTTCCCATTGTGAACATATTGTACTAGGACCAAGCCGTTGGACTAGCACGAGACCATGTACCATGATCCATCCTGATCGAGGATGTCACCAAGGGTCGCCATTGTTAGGTGAACCACCGGCAATGACCCGTTCCATGGCCCCCTTCTCTCCACTGGCCATCCATCCACCATCCGCAGCAATAGGTTCACCACTCTCGAAGAACATGTAAAATCAGCCTTACTTGTCCCCAATGAACTAGGTCCGGCGAGAGGATCACCCGCTTCGCCATCAAGGCAATATCGATGTCATAGTAGCCACAAGTGATGAACACGATCCCACTTGCGATACCACATTGCCCAGAGGCGAAAAGTTTCCATCACACACATCTTCTCCATTGCCATCGACCCATCCAGCACCCATAATCAACCTCCGATCGCCATAACTTTCACCTCACAACATACACTAAGCTTAACATGTGGATGCGCCTTGGTGCACATGAATATACATGAAGCAACTTGATTAACTCAAAAGACATTGAATTGATAAATCCGGCTGAACAAAATTTGAAAATGACTTTAAAGTGGCATTACTCCACCTTACGGCGGTTAAGCCACCAGTTCATGCATGCACCATATATATGCCTGTTTCTGTCACC
>NC_041383.1:43101856-43181535 GCF_002162155.2 Triticum dicoccoides
GAGAGTTACAGCAGCAGTTCGGTTACAACATCAGCTTTAGGGGATTGCTGAAGAGAGGAACTTAAGCCATTGCCTAGCAAAGATATTGTCTTCTTTCTTTTTGAACCAGAAAACCCAGAGGGAGAAATCTGCTACAATATTTCGTATCGTAGTTCTATGGGAGTGATTCTCGTTTCTGAACACGAGAGCGTTTCTCGAGTCCCATAGCTTCCAAGAAATAGTCAGAGCCACAGATGGCCAGATATTGGCTCTTTGACCCTATTGAAGAACGTCTTAGCGATTAGATTAGCTAGTGTGTACAGAGTACACATTGCATAATTGAATATTGCCAACTTGCTACACTTGTTTCTTTTGACTATGTAGCAGCCAATTGTTACGGCCCGGTGGTTAACCCTGGTGGTCACATTCCCTGCACCCCAAGGTGTCAACTAGCGTAAAAGACATCAAGTGTAAGTAAAATACTATGAATAGGTAATACTACACTTGCTTAGCACAAATTATTAGGTGTCCCCGACAGATATGATCACTAATTATAGGCCTAGAGACTCAAGATAAGTATGTACAGATGAAGACATATACACAGACCATAGCTCCAAAGTTAACAAAATGATATTCAAAGTTTGGGAGTTCAGGATCTCGTTTTGATATTTCCCATTTGATGCAATGCACCTCTCCTGCATCGTACGCATTAGCAGGTAGGGGTACTACCGCACAGACTACTAGGTAGTTAATTGGATTGGGTTAATATTTGATTTGCCGTCGCATCCTATGATTAATATTGTATCTTCGCAAACATCTTATAGGTAAGGATAAAACCTTCCTCGCAACTCCAAGGTAGAACATTTCAACCTGGGGAAAAGGTATGTATTTTCACGTGTTTTGAGAATTTACCCATCCCGGCTGCGGCGTTTCTTTTGACTATGTAGCAGCCAATTGTTATCACCATCCCGGTTCCATTCGTCAGATATGCAGAATTATTCGCTGTTTGTTGGATGCTTGAGCAGGGGAAATGGTTTTCTTGGAGAGACATCTCTACTGAAATTAGGTGCTGAGAATGTTTTCTTATGCGTGTTTCAGTGCGAACTCGGATCAGCTGCTGCTCTAAACCCAACAATTCAGAGGAGGAATGCGCGAGAAGCAAGTCTCCCGGTGATGCCAAGGTATGCCGTGTATTACTGTTTTTTGAGTTGTCTCTGTTTCAACCATACAATCCATTTAGCGTAAGGTGGATAAAGTAAAGGGTGGAGACACCGAATATTCACAGGCGCGCCCGAGCTCGCCTGGTCACAAAATCGATAGCCGTTGCCTTGTTTTGGGATATGGAAAGCATGTGGTACTGTCGGACGTGTTCGGTGACCTAATTAATGAAGTACGTACATTTCTACGGACCGAAACGGGCGACGTGTTTACGACGCGGGGCTATGGACGTCTATCCATCGCGGACGGCGTCTTGCTTCTATCATTCGTATATTCTCAGGGCTAGGCCCCACCACGTGCGGTCTGGCTGAGCGCTCGCACCCCGCGTGTGCATACGCATGCACAATGCAGCGTGTGTACAGAGACTACTAATTTATCCATATTATATATTATATATTAGTTACTCTGGTTAGCTTATGCGTCAAAAAATATCTGATTATTTTAAAAGTAAAACATGACCTTTTTTTTTTGCGAGGGAGTAAAACATGACTATTGACAAGATTTCACCAACAAATACTACATCCATTTCAAAATAAGTATCACAAAGTAAGTGTCGCTGATTTTGTATTAAGGTTATACTAAGTGAGCAACACTTATTTTGGGATTGAGGAAGTATTTTACATATTAAACAACCAATCTCAAAAGAGGGGCATAAAAAAATATTATTATTATTTCAAAAGAGTAACATAAATAATTTCAATTTTCTTCACAAAGTGAATTTAGATATTCAAATTCATATTTAACAAAAGATTGGAAATGATTTCATAAGAATGACATAAGAAATTTCAAATTTTTATGTTTACAAAAATATTGAAACCGAATAGCGACATAAGCAATATCATTTTTTTATAGTGGTTTATGCGATTTCAATTTCTAGTTTTTACAAAAAATTGGAACCGGATAGCAACATAAGTAATATGAGTTTTTTATAGTGGTATCATGGTGTGAAGTTCCTTTAAATTCCGGAACAAGGTAAGAGATTAGTAAGTTACGCTCTATCGAGCTGCACCTCGGTTGGGACGGAACAATTTTAAAACGGATTTTGGTATTCAGATTTTATCAAAAAAATGCTTTTGATTCAATGATTGAAACTTAACATTTAAAAAAAAACATCAAAACATATTCAAAATGGATCTTATTTGAAAGCCCTTGTCGCAAGCAATATGAATCTCAAAATACAACTTAATTTATTGGCTGAAAAGACATGAATGTTTTAAATTCAAAAGCCAAAAGATCAAGTCAGGGGCATTTGGGGCGTTCAAAGATGAACATAACAGAGAGATATTCATTTGCGCTAACCCACCAACTCACCTAGCATTGTTGAGATTGGTGATGGTCAAGCTCCATAGATTTCTAGAAGAAAAAAATCATGAAATATATAGAATTATAGCGATGTTGAATTATCAAACTGATCATTGTTGTTAAACCATATTTCTAGAATTTCAAGGTACATGCAGGTTGATGGTAGTTGCAAACATGAGTGTGGACAAAGTTCTTGAAGACATGATGCAAAGTGGTTGAGCTGTAAATATGTTATATTATTGATTCGGTTGTAGGGTTCACTTGCTTCGTTTAATCCGAAGATACTCATCGGTGTAATCGGCCAAAATGCATGCAATCCATTCTCCCAAGCATGCCCGACCATCCACTTGCTTCGTTCATCTCCATCAATTTTCTTGTCCTCCTTATTGGGAGCTTGAAGGTACTTGGAACCAAATACCCGGATCAATGGTTTTACAAACACCCGCACGCATTGAGCATGGTATCTTCTTTAATGGCATCACTCTCATTGTTGTCGTTTTTTTCCGTAAGATCTAAATCGAGGCAAACCTGCGGCATTCCTCCCGCGAGTGAAGAACCGCCAATTTTGCTTGCAAACTTCCACAATGCGAACACAAGGATATTATTTAATAACGCCTAGGAGGAGATGAGCGGATAGGTCGGTACCTCGGCAAAGTAGTCTTTCATGAGCAAATTGTGGCCGGAAGCTCGGTTGCACAAAATGCAAATGCGGCCTACGGTCGATCCACAACGTTTCTTCTTCTTGCCCGCTTCAAATTTATTGATGAGATACAATAATAGGAGGTGCTCAGCATCATCGTCAAAAAGCAACTCTTCTATGTCGAAATCATCCGACTTTGATGGCAAGGACGAACTCCAAACATCCATCTACGGAAATAAATTCGTGTCACGTCTAATGGAAATATTCTCGCATTTCAAAAAAATGTATGTGAAATTTTACAAAATGTTATATACAAATGTAAAAAAATGTTTGCGTAGGTTAAGAAAATTGTTTATTTCCATTTAAAAATCTCTTGACATTTTTAAAACATATTCACATGTTTCCAGAAAATGTCCATGAAAAATTCAAAATGTTTACACAATGTGAAAAACTTTTCACATAGTTTATTAAAATGTTTAGTGCCATCTTAAAAATGTACAACGTGTATTCGAAAACAATGTTACCATGTATTCAAAAAATTGTTTAAAACATGTATTTGAAAATTTGTATATAATGTACTAGCAAGATGCACGTGCGTTGCACGAAACATCAAGATACATTTGTATGAGTAGTTTATCTTGTGAGAGAAAAAAATGAACGAGAGAAGTCCTTATCTGCAAATGTGGAGAGAAGTGCGGGTATCTTTTTGCAAAATTGTCATAGTTTGCTTTCTAACCGTCAGATATAGATCGGACGGTCTATATTACATGATGGCAGGCACACCATCATCACCAACCCTATCTTTTATATATAATATATGTATATATTTGAAAAAAATGCCCAATGTGTATCAGAAAGATTTTTAATGTATGCTCTAAAAATGTACATTTTGGACCGAAAAAAGTAGATATGTGTTCAAAAGAAAGAAAACCAATAAAAAATCTGACAAAGAAACCAAAAGAACAAACAAACCAAAAGTGAAAATGGAAGAAAGAGGAAAAGAAAAAATAAATGAAGAAAACCGCTCGAACGAACTTAGCGACAGCTACAAGTAGCAGCAAGAAGCTCCCGGAACGCATCCACCTCCTGCCGTGACGGCGCCGTGCCACTGGATATCACCGTATACGGACGCGTCACTGTCTTGTATTGTTTGAAGCTACATATATTTCACAGTTTTATACACCAACACTTAATGCACCCACGGCGGCTTTGCTGTTCCATTGGTCCACGTACCGGGAGCTAGCGAGCTCGTCCGCTCAATCGCCGTTCTCGACACTGTCGTTCATATTTGGCGTGGTCGTAGACAGTCAGAACCTTACGGTCTCGCAACATCTTCAGAATCTGCTCCAGTCAGGCTCTATGTATATCCTTTTTTTATGGCCTGTTAGTCATAGTTTATCTCAGAAAAGATAAATTCAAGAAAGTTCTTCAAATTATACAATTAAAGAATCCTTCAGAGATGTTTATGGCAAATGTCAACTGTAAGTCTGCAGAAGAAAGAAGTGATGTACATAGAATCCCCAAATGGTGAACAGTACCGTTCTGCAAAATAAAATGTCTGAAGAACCAAGAGGGGCATGAACAATTTCTGGGTTTCTGTTTTGTTCCTCTGTTTGTTACTCCTCTACAGCCAACTTTTCCAGGCTTGTTCTGCTTTCGAGTCTGAGGCGCATTTTGTTTCTCATGTAGGAAGAAGAAAGTATTAGCTCCAGACGAAGATGTCTAGCCTGCATGTGTGCTGTAACATTAATCAGTGCAACGGGCCCCACGTTTTATGCGCCAAAAGGGTTTGCTGCGGATATGACGACCAAGCCTGGTGTACAAAAAGCTGTATGCAGAAATTGTGGTGGCCGCGGTGCTATAATATGTAAGTGCTTTGTATCGCCCTGGTGTACAAAAAGCTTAAACAGTGTGTTGTTAGGACTAGTGCTTGTGAAGAAAAAGATCCATCAGATTGTAATTACTACTGTAGTACAATAGTACTAGAAGTATGTCATTCAGAAATACATTCAGTAAGAGCAAACACGCTGAGCTGGTAGCCACCTGTTTTATCTCCCTGACTTCAGAGAAATCAAAATCATCTGGTCGTAGTCTCGACAATTTCTTGTTAGTATCCTGCATTGCTTATGATTTCCATTTTATCATTTATAATAACCTTATTTACTCTTTACCTGTCACTGTGTAAGAGTGGCGATTTCATCATATTTCTTGACTTAGTGGCCAATTTGGCATACAAATCTTTTACTTTAGCGGTACTTGTGTCATCAAGCTTGTAGAATGTATTCCCTCGAATGATATTTCAACCATTTGGATGTAGGTGACATGTGTGGTGGCACAGGAAAATGGAAGGCCCTCAACCGAAAGAGAACAAAAGATGTTTATGAATTCACAGAATGCCCAAATTGCTATGGTATGCTCTACTCTTGCTTTAGTGATTTGGTGTTCTGCATTTTCAGAATCCAGTAATTCTGATAAATGAATCAAGTGTAGTTCTCCGTATCTGAGATATGTTTTTGGATTCATTTATTCTGGCACATCGATCGCTTCTAGTTTCCTTCACGGAATTAGGGAAAAGCACCCAGCGTCACATTCCAGTCAAGTCAGCCCCTTTCTATTTCAAACAACAAATGGACATAAAAGCTTTTCTGAATACGTTTTGTTTGTCTGTTTACATGTTGGGTATAAGCCGTATGGTGCCGGTCGATCATGCTTCTCTGATCTGTGTTTGTCTGTCGATGTAGGCCGCGGGAAGCTGGTCTGCCCAATTTGTCTCGGAACCGGCGTGCCCAACAACAAAGGACTCCTGCGGCGACCGGGCGCCAAAGAGCTGCTGGACAAGATGTACAACGGCAAGCTATTGCCGAGCTCGTAGATACATAGCATCTTCAGTACTGCATAGCCAGGAGTATAGGGCCACCTCTTGAAAGCAGAAGATTTCCGCGCCGGTGTAATACTGTAATTGAGATTCGCATTAGATCTACGGATGTAGTACGGGTTTTTGCGCAAGACACACAAGTAAAGCTTGTATGATTTTGTTCAAGTGTCGGATCGGATGCAATTATCTGTCTATATGTGTAGTAAAAGAGAGACCATGGACATGCAATTATCTGTCTATATGTGTTTCTCCGTGGAGCTGGGCAGGTTTCAATGTCTCATAAATCCATACACTTCAGGTTTCAATTATCTTTTCAGGTCGTGGCCGTGCGACTTCCTTAATTTTTCCTTCAGGTCGTGGAATGAAGTGAACCGTGACCATGAAGTTCAAAAAAAAAAAAAGGTGACCCCTTTTCTTTTTTGCGGGGGAACAACCTTTTCTTTTAACTGAATATTATAAAAGAAAGGGCAGCACTGGGCGCCGGTGCACCGGCCGAAAGTTTCGGCCGGTCTGCCCCGAGCCGCCCGATCTGGCTGCACGAGATAGTCAGATCGCAGCCTCTATTCTAGTTTTTTTTTTGCGGGTGAATTTTTTCCTTATCTTATCCTTGTCTACAGCACATAGAGAGAGGAGCGAGCCAGTCAAGGCCGCCATGGATGCGCGATCACGTAGCCCGTGCTTGCCGCCTTGTCACCGCCCGTGCTCGTCGCCTTCGCCGCTTGTGGTGCTCATCGCCCTGGCCATGGCGCCGCCCGCGCTCGTCGCCCCGGCCGCCCGCCGCATAGCTCGTCGCTCCGGCAAGGGTGCCGCCCGTGCTTCGTCGCCCCGACTGCCCGCCGCATCGCTCGTCGCTCCGGCAAGGGTGCCGCTCGTGCTTCGTCGCCCCGACTGCCCGCCGCATCGCTCGTCGCTCCGGCAAGGGCGCCTCCGTGCTTCGTCGCCCCAGCCATGGCGCCGCTCCGCGCTCGTCGCCTAGGCCGTCCGTGCTCGTCGTTCTGGCTGCCCGCACTCGCCGGAGATCCCCGAGCTGACCCATGGTAGGAAATCTACTAGTGTTTTTCTGGCTAACCAACGCTGAAGCTGGTTCCAGCAAAAAAACATGCGAGTTGTAGCTTTTTTTTTTCATGGATGCAGCTCCGCCTCACCAATGATTGACTGGTTCCAGCAAAAAACAGAGATGTCAGTTGTAGCATTTTCCTGTATCGGTCGTAGCAAATGAAGACAACGGTTGCAGAAAAAAAATCCTTGTCGCCGCCGTCGAGCTTGCAGCTCCATGAGGAAAAAAGGGGATGTAGCAAAATTCCCCGATGGGTGTAGCAAAAACTACAACGGTTGTAGCAAGAAAAGTCGCTGTTATCCCGGGACTCAACTCGGCCATGAATGAATGTAGAAAAAAAAATGAAACGGGTGTAGCAAAACAAATCACCGGTTGCAGCAAAAACATATACAGGTTGCAACAAAAAAAGAAAAGAAAATATCATGGTCACCGTGGTCGCCATCGAAGAAGAAGCCCGTTCTGGCAATTCTGGATGCCGGTTCCAACAATCTCTACGGTTGAAGCTTTTTTAGTCAACGGTTGTACCTTTTCCCTTTTCACAGTGTCTGGTTGGTGCTTTTTTCATCTACGGTTGAAACTTTTTCTATCACGGTTGCAACATTGGCCGGCCCCCAGCTTCTGCCATGTCCGGTTTAAACCTTTTTCATGGCCGGTTGTACCTTTCTCAGGTGTCGGTTGCAGCTTTGCACGTTGCATAGAACTGGTTGTATCACTATGCAGCAAAAAGTGAACACTGTTTCCAGCAAATTTTACCATGGGTTCCAGCAAAAAATCTGCCCGGTTGTAGCATAGGTGGGATAGCAGTTTGAGATGCATGGGGGAGGTGGCGAGAGGAAAAAGTGACAACACGAGAGAAGAATAAAGCTGAGAAAAAAAGAAAAAAAATGTGACGCGGAAGAGATGAGGTTCAGGCCCAGCAAACAAACACATGTGCCAGTCTGTTCTGGTATAAAAGCGCAAGCGAGCGAGGGGCGTCCGGCCGAGCGTTCCGCCGGCGCCCCGGCACCAAACGTTTTCCTAAAAGAAAACACAATATAGACAATGTAATGAAAAGACAACAAGACACAAAACAACTAGCAAAAAAAATTACATCAAAAACCGTATTGGCCATCTTGTTCCTTCAATTGCACGCCGTCCGTCGGAGCTTGACAAATGCATTGAACCAGCCGTAAGGAAAAGGGACACATGCCAACACTCTCGTGATGAGAACATCACCACCATCAAGAGGAGGCTAGCAAATGTAGGTCCAATCAGAAGAAGCCGCGGCAAACAAATAACTGACCAGGTGAGAGCTAACTTAATTTTATATCATGTAGACTTGATAAATTGGTTGTGCCTTCATCCCCTTTATTGTTGACTGAACTCATGTGCCAAGTCGAGGGAAGTCAACAGTCTTTGAGCTCGTGAAGAAACAATGTTTGTGGAAACAAGTTCTGAATTGAATCTAAACTTTTCAGAATATGCCTCTGATCTTTTGCTTTTCGGCCACCATTTTGGAGATACAACGTGGAAATGAGCTATACGATTAGAGTCTCCTTGAAGTCTACTTTTCCAACCCAAAAGACCTTGCATCATTTGGTATTGTGCATCGAAAGTTATGACCATTGTGGTGGAAAGTGTCGAGGAAAAGTTGCGTGAGAATCCGAGAAGCTTTTCAATAACTTCCCATTTTCCAAGCTGCCTTTGGACCGTGGAGATGTGGAGGACCTCCTCCTCCCAACGGGAGGGATCTTGTTCTCGTTTTTGTTAGGTTCAACGTCTTGCTTGGGGCTATGCGGCAGTGGTAATGTCTCTCACTAGGAATAACGTCTCCCACATTCGATCCCCTTCCCGATGGTGTGTCTACCATCGTCGGAGGGCGTGTGGGGGTGTGCCTCTGTAAGGTCTCACGGGATTCGATTGGTGTTAGTCTTCGATGGACCTGCTTGGATCTGGTCTTTGTTGAGTGTTTACATGTTTGATCCTTCCGATCTATGACTCTCTTCATCGGCAATTGTTGTTGCTCTGGTGCATTGGTCCTATGGGACCTTAGAACTACAATATCCCGGCTATCTACTACAACAAAGTTTGCCCGACTCCGGTGATGGAAGGCGATGACGGCGCGGCACCTTCAGCTCGCTCTAGTGCTTCTAGTCGTTGCTAGGTGGTCCATCGACCCAGTTGTAATTAAACCCATTAAGCTATGCATGAATGGCGGCCAACCAGCTATGCCACGTGGCGCAAGCTAGTTGGCCGCGGTGAGAAATCTTTTGGTATTTTTTTAGATGAAGGTGTGGATTATTTTTAAATTTATTTTTTTTCTTTTTAGATGGAGGTGAGGACCTATGGTATTCTTTAAATGGAGGTTTATGCAAAGTGGTACTCGCCGGTAGGCTACGGTGGTACATTTTTTCTTTTTTCTTTTTACTTCTTTTATTAGATGAAGGTGAGGAATTTTTTCTGCGATGTTTTTCTAGACGAGGTGAGGACTCTATGTATTTTTTAAATGGAAACGTGCGCACAACTTCCTCTCAAGTGACGCCACAAGATGGCGCTCCAACCACTTGTTTTTATTAACCCTGATGCCTTTGTACTACCATGATTGATTATGAATAGATTGGAAGTTTCTTCCATAAAAAAAACTTTCCAAGTTGACTTCTTATGAATCCGTGCAATGAGGGTTATTATTTGGACTCCTTTCACACACCTAAACAACGGGGTTATCCGTGGTTAATAAGAGCCCATCTCCCCATCCTTTTATAGAACTTATGTCAAACCGTTCAACTACAAGCTTATACAGAAGACTGTGAGTCTGGAAAGAGGAGTTATGACATCTGTCGTAGAAGAAGTGGAGGAAGTACCCCACGCGACTGTGCCGATAGCCCATGAAGCTGGATGGGAACACCCTCCACTTCCCCAAGGAAGATCTGAACATCCTCGCCACACTAGTACGTAATCGGGCTTTGCAGGCGGGTTTTTGTACATGGGACGATGGTGGGTGTAAGATCTGCCTCAAACCCTGCGTCCCTAATACTTGGAACTACATAGGCATTTCTAACACCACCTGCTCTGAATCACCACTACGTAATACAAACCGCCTGCAATTCCAAGGCCTGAGGCGGTTCCGTCCGTTCAACTGCCTTCATTACCATTTTTGGGCTACTTGTTTATGTTTTGTAACTAGACTTGCAAATTAAATTGGCATACAAACATGATCCACCAGCATACAACATCCATTTGCACTGGGCACCGAGATCAAGGTGGTTTGTCACTTGCCTGTGGCTGGTTGTTGGATGTCAGTGGACTCGTCGATCCCCTCTTCCTTGTTCTAAACTTCCTCGGGGTCGCCCTTGAGGACGTCGGTGAGATCTTTGACGTTGATGATGAGATGGGTGGTGGGTTTGTTGAAAAAATCGACTTCTTCTAGTATTTCCCTGATCCATCTAACATCGATGGGGGGAAAAGACTTCGCAAACTCCTGGCTCCGATCTAACATCAAGTCCAAAAGAAATTTATCACGCTCCTCCTTGGCCCGTTCTGGCACTCGACATAGGGGAAGCGGTTTCGTGATCCGATCTGACATCGAATCCAGCAAGGATTTCTCATACTCCTTCAGCACATGATCTGTCATCACATCCGAGGAGAGTGGTTCCGAGATCCGATCTGACATCGACCTCATTCAAAGCTTCTGACTCGATCCAGGGACTGATTTGACATCGTGCCTGGGAAGAGCGGCTCTTGCTTCTCCTAGATCTTGTGAGACACCAAACCTGTGAAGACCAGCTCTTATGATCCAGCCTGGAGCAAAGGTCTCCATCTGGCTGACGTGGCAGTCAAGTCGGCGACGAAGGTGGCGATAACAAAGATGAACATCTACCCCGGCACAAAGGTCATGCCGGAAATGATCGGAGCATTGATGGGAACTCCCATCGAACCGTGATGTTCACCTAGCAGGACCAATGATACATCTCTAACGTATCTATAATTATTTTATTTATCCATACTATTATATTATCTGTTTTGGATATTTTATATGCATTTATATGTTATTTTATATTATTTTGGGACTAACATATTAACCTAGAGCCCAGTGTAGTGTCTGTTTTTTTCTTGTTTTTGAGTTTTGCAGAAAAAGAATATCAAACGGAGTCCAAACGAGTTGAAAATTTACGGTTATTTTTCATGGACAAGAAGAAGCCCCCGAAGCACAAGAGTTGGGCCAGAAGAGTCTAAGTCAATAACAAGGGTGGAGGATGGGCCCACCCCCCTAGGGTGCCCCATGCCTTGTCGCTGGCTCGTGGACCCCCTTGACGTGAAACCGACGCCAAAAATTCCTATAGATCCAGAAGCCCCCAGAAAGAAACCTAGATCGGGAGTTCCCCCCAGAAAGGAAAATTGTGCTCAAGTGTTAGAAGAAGTTCATAAAATGTTTGGCATAAAATCTTTGAATGATGAGCATGATTGCAATGTTGTTAGTATGAATTCGTTGAATATCTATGATGCTAATGATATGCAAAGCCATAAGCTTGGGGATGCTATGTTTGATGAATTTGATATTTTTTGTCCCCCAAGTTTTGATGAGCAATTATTATGATGAAAGCATGCCTCCTATCTATGATGATTATTATGATGACATGTATGCTATAAAGAATAATTATAACCATAAAACTTGTCATCTTGATTTTAATTTTCAATCCCATGATAGTTATTTTGTTGGGTTTGCTCCCATGAATGAGAAGAATTTTATTTATGTGGAGAGTAGTAAAATTTCTATGCTTGTAGATCATGAAAAGAATGATTTGTGTGGTGGTTATATTGTTGAATTTATTCATGATGCTACCGAAAATTATTATGATGGAGGAATATATGCTTGTAGGAATTGCAATAATATCAAGTTTCCTCTCTATATGTTCAAAATCTTGAAGTTATGCTTGTTTTGCCTTCCTATGCTAGTTGATTCTTGCTCCCATAAGTTGTTTGCTCACAAAATACCTATGCATAGGAAGTGGGTTAGATTAAAATGTGCTAGTCATATGCTTCATGATGCTCTCTTTGTGTTTCAGTTCTTATCTTTTATGTGAGCATCATTGAAATCATCATGCCTAGCTAAAAAGGCATTAAAGAAAAGCGCTTGTTGGGAGACAACCCAATATTTACCCTTATTGTTTTCGTGTGTTCACATGATTAAGCTACTGTAGTAATCATGTTTTATAGCTTTTGTTTCAATAAAGTGCCAAATAAAGTCATTGGGATAGTGTGGATGATAGTTGACTTGATTCTGTGCAAAAACAGAAACTTTTGCTCCCACTCCAGGAATTTTGAAAATTCACTGGAACGTGCTTTTGATCTGAATTGTTTACACAAGATTGACATACAAATTGCCTAAGTTGTCTAAGTTTTCAGAATTTTTGGAGTTATAGAGGTATGAAAAGTTTCCAGATTACTACAGATTGTTCTGTTTTTGACAGATTCTGTTTTCATTGCGTTGTTTGCTTATTTTGATAAATCTATGAGTAGTATCGGAGAGTATGAACCATGGAGAAGTTGAAATACAGTAGATATAACACCAATATAAAATTGGAATGAGTTCACAATAATACCTATGTGGTGATTTGCTTTCCTATACTAACGGAGCTTATGAGTTTTCTGTTGAGTTTTGTGTTGTGAAGTTTTCAAGTTTTGGGTGAAGTTTTGATGGATTACGGAATAATGAGTGGCAAGAGCCTAAGCTTGGGGATGCCCAAGGCACCCCAAGGTAATATTCAAGGACAACCAAGCAACCAAGCAACTAAGCTTGTCCCAAAGAAGCGGCACAACTCCCAGTCACATCCTTGTGAACACAGATCACGCGTGTGCACCATAGGATGCGCCGCGATTGAATAGCAATGCACGTCCCTCACATCACATCCGTGCAGCTGTAGCTGGATTGGATTTATATGCGCCAAATGCCTACAAAATGCACATAATCCCTTAAATATGGTAAATGAGCCCGAAAAAATGCCAAATTTGAACACGGTGATTTGCAGGGTGTATGATTTTCGTAGAAAAAACTCCAGGGCAGAGAACAAAGAAAATTTGGATTCCCCTTCAATTTTGGTGATTTCCCTCTCGAACTTCCCCGACGATGGTTCGATTTATGAAGGGCGTGCATGACGACATCAGCTAGACCTTATCAAATTTTCACCAAGGCATGTTGAGATCATACCATGTCACCATGCTAGGCGTCATTTTTTCAATCATTTTTTTCATTTTTTGTATAGTTGAAAACCCAATAAACAAATGTTTGTGGTTGACTATTGCCACACATTTCATCAAAATATCTCTCCAATCCTTGTAAAAGGCATGCGAATTTACTAAATGGCACGAGCATCATTTTTCAGACCATTCTTGTGCACCCTTTCATCCACCGATAGTTTGAACTTGAATTATGTGCATTAATGCCTAGAAAAAGAACATAATCCCCTAAATATGGTAAATGAACCAGGAAAGTTGTCAAATTTGAACATGGTGATTTGCAGGGTGTATGTTCATCGTAGAAAAAAACTCATGGACAAAGAACAAAGAAAATTTGGATCCCCCTTCAATCTTGGTGATTTCCCTCTCGAAACCATGAAACTTCCTCGGTGATGGTTCGATTTATGAAAGGCATGCATGACAACATAAGGAAAACACTAAAAAAAGACACATCCGTGACATTTTGGGCTGAACGAATTTTTTTCTGTCATATTTATGACACTTCTATGACGATAATTGTGACAAAACCCGGTATCATCATAGATGTGGTGGGCTCCTACTTCTATGACAAAAAATCATGACAGAAAATGGGCTTTTCGTCCTAAATGGACATAAGCGCTTTTCTGAATACATTTTGTTTTGTCTGTTTACATGTCGATTATAAGCCGTATGGCGCCGATCGATCATGCTTCTCTGATCCGTGTTTGTCTGTTGATGTAGGCCGTGGGAAGCTTGTCTGCCCAATTTGTCTCGGAACCGGCGTGCCCAACAACAAAGGACTTCTGCGGCGACCAGGCGCCAAAGAGCTACTGGACAAGATGTACAATGGCAAGCTATTGCCGAGCTCGTAGATACATAACATCCTCAGTACTGCACAACCAGGAGTATAGGGCCACATATTGAAAGCAGAAGATTTTCGCGTCGGTGTAATACTATAATTGAGATTCGCATAAAACAAAATGTCAGATCGCATCGGTGTAATAATTATCTGTCTATATGTGTAGTAAAACAGAGACCATGGACATGCAATTATCTGTCTATATGTGTTTCTCCGTGGAGCTGGGCAGGTTTCAATGTCTCATAAATCCATACACTTCAGGTTTCAATTATCTTTTCAGGTCGTGGCCGTGCGACTTCCTTAATTTTTCCTTGAGGTCGTGGAATGAAGTGAACCGTGACCATGAAGTTCAAAAAAAAAATAAGAACAGTGACCCCTTTTCTTTTTTGCGGGGGAACATCCTTTTTCTTTTAAATGAGTATTATAAAAGAAGACACAATATAGACAATGTAATGAAAAGACAACAAGACACAAAACAACTAGCAAAAAAAATTACATCAAAAACCGGATTGGCCATCTTGTTCCTTCGATTGCAAGCCGTCCATCGGGGCTTGACAAATGTATTGAACTAGTGGTAAGAAAAAGGGACACATGCCAACGCTCTCGTGATGAGAACAACCACCATCATGAGGAGACTAGCAATTATAGGTCCAATCAGAAGAAGCCGCGACAAACAAATAACTGACTAGGTGAAAGCTAACTTAATTTTATATCATGTAGACTTGATAAATTGGTTGTGCCTTCATCCCCTTTATTGTTGACTGAACTCATGTGCCAAGTCGAGGGAAGTCAACAGTCTTTGAGCTCGTGAAGAAACAATGTTTGCGGAAACAAGTTCTGAATTGAATCTAAACTTTTCAGAATATGCCTCTAATCTTTTGCTTTTCGGTCACCATTTTGGAGATACAACGTGGAAATGAGCTATACGATTAGAGGCTCCTTGAAGTCTACTTTTCCAACCCAAAAGACCTTGCATCATTTGGTATTGTGCATCGAAAGTTATGACCATTGTGGAGGAAAGTGTCGAGGAAAAGTTGCGTCAGAATCCGAGAAGCTTTTCAATAACTTCCCATTTTCCAAGTTGCCTTTGGACCGTGGAGGTGCGGAGGACCTCCTCCTGAAGGAAATATGCCCTAGAGGCAATAATAAAGTTATTATTTATTTCCTCATATCATGATAAATGTTTATTATTCATGCTATAATTGTATTAACCGAAAACATGATACATGTGTGAATTCATAGACAAACTTAATGTCACTAGTATGCCTCTACTTGACTAGCTCATTAATCAAAGATGGTTATGTTTCCTAACCATAGACATGTGTTGTCATTTGATTAATGGGACCACATCATTAGGAGAATGATGTGATTGACTTGACCCATTCTGTTAGCTTAGCACTTGATCGTTTAGTATGTTGCTATTGCTTTCTTCATGACTTATACAAAGTTCCTATAACTATGAGATTATGCAACTCCCGTTTACCGGAGGAACACTTTGTGTGCTACCAAACGTCACAACATAACTGGGTGATTATAAAGGAGCTCTACAGGTGTCTCCAAAGGTACATGTTGAGTTGGCGTATTTCGAGATTAGGTTTTGTCACTCCGATTGTCGAAGAGGTATCTCTGGGCCCTCTCGGTAATGCACATCATTTTAAGCCTTCCAAGCAATGTAGCTAATGAGTTAGTTACGGAATGATGCATTACGTAACAAGTAAAGAGACTTGCCGGTAACGAGATTGAACTAGGTATTGGATACCGACGATCGAATCTCGAGCAAGTAACATACCGATGACAAAGGGAACAACGTATTGCTGTTATGCGGTTTGATCGATAAAGATATTCGTAGAATATGTAGGAGCCAATATGAGCATCTAGGTTCCGCTATTGGTTATTGACCGGAAACTGTTCTAGGTCATGTCTACATAGTTCTCGAACCCGTAGGGTCCGCATGCTTAACGTTACGATGACAGTTATATTATGAGTTTATAGTTTTTGATGTACCGAAGGTTGTTCGGAGTCCCATATGTGATCACGGACATGACGAGGAGTCTCGAAATGGTCGAGACATAAAGATTGATATATTGGAAGCCTATATTTGGATATCAGAATCGTTCTGGGTGAAATCGGGATTTTACAGGAGTACCGGGGGGTTACCGGACCCCCCCCCCGGGGGGGGGGTTAATGGGCCTACATGGGACCTAAGGGAGAAGAGGAGGGCCGGCCAGGGCAGGCCGTGCGCCCCCTCCCCTCTAGTCCGAATAGGACAAGGAAGGGGGGGGGGGCGGCGCCCCCCTTTCCTCTTTCCCCCTTCCCCCTTCCTTCTCCAACAAGCCAAGAGGGGGGAGTCCTACTCCCGGTGGGAGTAGGACTCCTCTAGGCGCACCCCTAGGGGCCGGCCACACCTTCCCCTCCCTCCTTTATATACGGGGGCAGGGGCACCTCATGACAGACAAGTTGATCTTCGTGATCGTTCCTTAGCCGTGTGCGGTGCCCCCCTCCACCATATTCCACCTCGGTCATATCGTAGCGGTGCTTAGGTGAAGCCCTGCGTCGGTAGAACATCATCACCGTCACCACGCCGTCGTGCTGACGGAACTCTTCCCCGACACCCTGCTGGATCGGAGTCCGGGGATCGTCATCGAGCTGAACGTGTGCTGAACTCGGAGGTGCCGTATGTTCGGTACTTGGATCGGTCAGATCGTGAAGACGTACGACTACATCAACCGCGTCGTTATAATGCTTCTGCTTTCGGTCTACGAGGGTACGTGGACTACACTCTCCCTTCTCGTTGCTATGCATCACCATGATCTTGTGTGTGCGTAGGAATTTTTTTGAAATTACTACTGTCGGTGTCAAAACCGGCGGATCTCGGGTAGGGGGTCCCGAATTGTGCGTCTAGGCAGATGGTAAC
Source organism: Triticum dicoccoides (assembly GCF_002162155.2). NCBI lineage: Eukaryota > Viridiplantae > Streptophyta > Magnoliopsida > Poales > Poaceae > Triticum > Triticum dicoccoides. The sequence goes on from NC_041383.1 coordinate 43,118,893, forward strand.
AGGAGACAAGGGACACAATGTTTTTACCCAGGTTCGGGCCCTCTCGGTGGAGGTAAAACCCTACTCCTGCTTGATTAATATTGATGATAGGGGTAGTACAAGAGTTGATCTACCACGAAATCAGAGAGGCTAAACCCTAGAAGCTAGCCTATGGTATGATTGTTGTTCGTCCTACGGACTAAATCTCTCCGGTTTATATAGACACCAGAGAGGGCTAGGGTTACACAGAGTCGGTTACAATGGGAGGAGATCTTCATATCGTATCGCCAAGCTTGCCTTCCACGGCAAGGAAAGTCCCATCCAGACATGGGACGAAGTCTTCAATCTTGTATCTTCATAGTCCGGGAGTCCGGCCAAAGGTCATAGTCCGGCCATCCGGACACCCATAATCCAGGACTTCCTCAGTAGCCCCCGAACCAGGCTTCAATGACGATGAGTCCGGCGCGCAAATTGTCTTTGGCATTGCAAGGCAGGTTCTTCTCCAAAACTCCATATACTTGTCGAATAGTGTCCGGCTTCTGATAAATGTTGCGCTCCTTGGCTTCCACGCTCAATAAAGGCCATCTTCCACGTGTCGAACGAATGCAAAAAGTCAGGGTATTTTTACATCCCCCCAAGCTGCTCAAATAAGCTGCCTATAAAAAAGAGACGGGGATCTGGATCCGAATCACACCATCTCTCCTTCGCAAGCTTTCACAGGAGCGCTTCTGACAAAAAAGCCATTCCATCATGGATAATCGGCGCGGCTCCTCCTCTCGCGCTCCCAGCCCCAAGCCTGGGGATTGGGAGAGATGCTCCGTCCCGCATAGCAAGCTGGTAGTGCTTCAATCCAAGGGGCTACTCCCCCCAGCATATATGGTCCCAGTTTAATCCGGGATTGCCACCTATGGCGGCAGAGAACAGGCGGAGAGCGTTCCCAATCCCTCTCAAGGAGAGCGGGTATGCCTAGTTCCTTATTTAATAAGAGGACTCGGATTTCCAATTCATCCGTTTCTCCGAGGTCTACTGGAGTTCTACGGCCTCCAGCTACGCAACCTCACGCCTGCCTCCATACTGCATGTTGCGGGCTTTGTGGTCCTCTGCGAACTATTCTTGGGCGTCGAGGCCCATTTTGCACTGTGGAAGAGGTTGTTCTGCCTTGTGCCCCGCTCTCAGGAGGGGTCAATTTATCAAGTGGGCGGAGCCGAACTATGGCGCATCACCGGGACCGGATATCTATCTGGTACCCCAAAGAAGGTGTCCGAGGACTGGCCCTCGGAATGGTTTTACATGGACGACGTCCCCCTGCCGGACCCTGTGCGGATCGGCCTCCCTGAGTTTAATAACGCTCCGTTAAAGAAATGCCTGAGCTGGCGCCCACGGAACCCTCAAAGGGATACTGACAGGGACGTTCTTTACCTGATGAGTCGGATAAAATTGTTGGCTCATTCCGGATTGACCATGATCGAGGTCATGGCTACATGCATTACGCGGGGGGTGCAGCCGCTTCAGTACAGAGGCCACCCCATGTGGGATTTCAACGGGGAGGACGACGCCACCCGGTGCGGTCGCAAGGGGCCGGATTCGGCGGCCACTCTAACATAGATCTTATCCACTTTGTACAAGGGAGAAGAAGAGGAATTCCTCCGTGTCAACCCACGGGGCAGATTCTCTATGTATAGTCCTCCAAGCTGGGTAAGCTAACACTTTCACTTATCTACCCGCTTTCGAAATTCCCATAATCGAGTACTTAGTCTAGCGATGTTAACGCAGGAGCTACGCCAGACTGTGAAGGAGATCAACAACCCTCCTCCGCAACCCGAGGACCCAGAACGGTCCCTCGATCCGGATTCCCAAGAGGACCCAGACTTATGTGTGGAGTTAATTGATGGGGTGTTTCATCAATTGAGTAAGGACAACACCTTGGTGGCCATTACGACCGACTATCCCGGACTACTTCCAGCCTCAAAGGTAACCGAGACCGAAGTCCAATGCTTTCAAGGAGATCCATCCATGCCTTATTTTGAATGCTGTAAACCAATAGTGTTTCGTTTTACAGGGGAAATCCTTAAGGCGGAGGGCCGGGCCCGCGGTGGGCAGCCCACAAGGGCCGCTGAAGCCAGGCAGGCCAAAAAGAAGTGCAGACCAGATCGAGACTCCGGTGCAACGGTACGGCGTGCGAATTTAATGCCTAGGGTTTATGCCCTCAAGTCATGCTAACGCTCATGCTCTCCTTAGGAAGAAGAGAGCCCGCCGGACTATATCCACCGGCCAGGCTTCAAGGCCGGGTCCGGAAGCGGAGGCGGACATGGGGCGCGTGTCGGGCGTTCCTCCGACAGAGGACGCAGACGGGCTATCTGCCACCAATTCAGAGGTGGAGAGTGCCATGAACCACAGGCATCGCCGGACTGTTCTTCGTGACGCATGTTTTTCCCCAGAGGCATTGAACGCCTTTAATACGGGAGATGCATACCTCCGTGACGCTCAAAATGGTCTAGCCAGAGCCACAGAGCAGTATGTGAAAGACATACGGGTGAGTAAATCTGATGGTTATATATGTCAGTAGCCCCCGAGACTTGAAATAGTTAAGATAACTATTTTAAGGATCATATGTTATGTAGGGTCTTACAAAGAAGAACACGCAACTGTCTCAGGAGCTGGAAGAGTGCAAGGCTCAACTCGAGGCCGCACTGGCCGCTTCAGATAATGCCAAGGGGACCCCCTCAGGTAATATATGCTTCGAAAGATAATTCTGTTGTGAAGTGCGGCATGTGTGCAATTCTGACGATAACAGTGCAGATGGGGCCGGAGTAAATCCGGACAAGCAACAACTCCTACGCCAACTAAAGGCTGGCGAGAGCGTGCTGACGAGGGTGAGGCAAGAGAAGAACAAACTTCAAGACGCCAATACCCAGCTGGGCGAGGAACTAAAGGATGTTCTTATTCAGCTGTCTGCTTCCGTAAAGGAGAATCGGCGACTTCGACGCGGCATTTTTAGTAAGTGCTTGAACGAATCTTCGAAAAAAATAATTCGGCGAGGAAGTCGATTGATAGAGCTATGTCTGTAGGTCTGCTGACAGGTCGTCCTGCGGAGGAAATGCCCGGTTCAATGGGGGACCTTCTTCCCGAGCTGTTGCAACTGCACGAACGAGTTCGGCAGGCAATGCATGGCGTCGTCCAGGCTATGTGGCCATCCCTCTCCATGCCCGAAGGCCTTGGGGAGCTTGCAAAGAAGCTGGAGGGAGTGCGGCAGTGCTTCAGGTTGTGGAATATATCGGCCTGCCGTCAAGGTGCCAGGGAGGCATGGGCCATGGTGAAGACTCGGTACACGAAGGCTGACCCGAACCACATGGCGGAGGTCGGCCCTATGAGTCCTGATGGAAAGGAGATCCTTGTTAGCTTAGTATATGGCCAGGTAGAGCTGGCTGCAAAGTATTCTCTACAGGACTGTAAATTAGACCGCCCGTTGGATGGTATTGAAGAAGAACATACCGAGTCGGATTGACTCTGTAATTTAAAATGACATGAAAAATGCCTTCTAGCCGGATTGTAGATCGTTTGTCATTCCGGACCTTTTTGCTTCGATCTCTGGACCCTATAGTCCAGAGTGTGTCCGAATACCCTCTTGATTATGTAAGAACCGGGGCATGCATGGAGACAAGGCGTAGGGGTCATAATTGCTTTAGCAGACAAGTGCCCAACTAGTTATGTTATATTGAATGGTTAGTAAGAAACATCTTCCAGGGAGAATAGTTCCGTTAGGGGTTCCTTTCCCTGGGAGGCATGCCCTAAAGTGCATGTCCGAACTACTAAAAAGAGCAGAAAAGCATCTGGGGGCAGATAGATAAACAAGAAAAATCATCTTTTAGTTCACCGACCGAATATTCCCTTAAGAACGCTAGCTTTCGGCTTCACCCAGTCTAAGGTACACATCTGGCTGACCCGACAGTAACAATCGTAGAGGTGCTCCCTTTACCACCTAGCCGAACGAACGGGAACGTAGGTGTAAGCACAGGAGCCAGCCAACCCAGCTTGGCCAAAAATTAAGTCATATCGATGCATATAATGGTGTATAAAAGGTTCATGCGGAAGTGTCACACATGTTTTGGGCATGAGGCCCATTTATATAAACTTCTGATAAAGAAGCCCCCAGGTATGATGAGCGCGGGTGGCGCGTCAAGTATGTGCAAACAATGCGCAGGCAAGCCCCTAAGGGCTTGGGAGAAAAAAAAAGGTAGGGAGAAGGAGAAAAATGCCAGACAGCTAATGTGAAAAAATTAAAAAAGGGACAGAGGAAGGAGATGAACACGGAGTCCGGCGCTAGGTGTAGAATCTTCGTAGGCGTGCTGCGTTCCATGGGTTCGGCTCGAGTCGGTTGTCCGATGCGTTTCGTAGACGGTACGCTCCACCAGTCAGTACTTGGTCGATTATGAAGGGACCCTCCCATTTGGGCTTTAGCTTGTCCTTTTTCTTGTCTGGCAGGCGTAGAACTAGTTCGCCAACGTTATAAGGTTTGGCCCGTACTTCTCTGCTTTGATATCTTCGAGCCTGCTGTTGATAGAATGCGGAATGGGCTTTTGCCACGTCACGCTCCTCCTCCAATGCGTCCAAGCTGTCCTGCCGATCGAGCTTGGCTTCTCTTTCTTCGTACATGCGCACTCGAGGTGAGTCATGAATTATGTCGCAGGGCATAACTGCCTCTGCGCCGTATACCATAAAAAATGGTGTGAATCCGGTAGTGTGATTCGGTGTGGTCCGCAGCCCCCAGAGTACGGAGTCAAGCTCCTCTACCCAGTGCGTGTTGGATTCCTTGAGGGATCGCACTAGTCTGGGTTTGATGCCGCTCATGATAAGACCGTTGGCTCGTTCGACTTGATCGTTAGTTTGTGGGTGATAGACTGAAGCATAGTCGAGCTTGATGCCCATGTTTTTGCACCAGAGTTGAACTTCGTCGGCCGTAAAGTTTGTGTCGTTGTCAGTTATGATGCTGTGGGGGACGCCGTAACGGTGTACAACCCCGGATATGAAATCTATCACCGGTCCGGATTCGGCCGTCTTTACAGGCTTGGCCTCTATCCATTTCGTGAATTTGTCCACCATGACCAGTAGATATTTTTTCTTGTGGGTTCCTCCTTTAAGGGGTCCAACCATGTCAAGCCCCCAGACCGCAAAAGGCCAGGTAATGGGTATGGTTTGTAGGGTGGTAGGCAGCATGTGGCTTTGATTAGTGAATAATTGGCAACCGATGCATCGCTGCAGTAAGTCCTGAGCGTCTGCCCGGGCCGTCGACCAATAAAATCCGGTATGGAAGGCCTTGCTTACAAGGGCCCGGGCTGCGGCATGGTGCCCGCCGAATCCGGCATGAATTTCAGCCAGAAGATTTCGCCCTTCTTCTTCGGAGATACACCTTTGAAGGACTCCGGTTGTGCTCTTCTTATAAAGCTCTCCCTCGTGGACTTTGTAGGTTTTAGATCGCCGCACTATGCAGCGGGCCTCGTTTTGGTCCTCGGGAACTTCCTGCCTAGTTAGGTAGGCTAGGAATGGTTATGTCCACGGGGCAATGACTGCCAATATTGTGTGGGCTGACGGTGTTGTTTCGTTGGCAGAGCCACCGACTGTGTCAGAATGTTCGGTGAGGGGTAGTGTGGTTGTGTCCGGGCTGTTGTTTCCGGACTCTCCCTCCCATGATACGGATGGCTTGAAAAGCCTCTCTAGGAAGATGTTGGGAGGGACGGCATCGCGCTTTGTGTCGATGCGTGCCAACACGTCTGCTGCCTGGTTGTTCTCCCGGGCTATATGGTGAAATTCGAGCCCCTCAAACCGAGCTGACATCTTTAAGACGGCGTTTCGATAAGCTGCCATTTTCGGATCCTTGGCGTCAAAGTCTCCATTTATTTGGGATACCGCGAGGTTTGAATCCCCGCGGACCTCTAGGCGCTGAATGCCCATGAAGACTGCCATCCGGAGACCATGTAGAAGGGCCTCGTATTCGGCTGCGTTGTTGGAGTCCGTGTACATTATCTGAAGTACGTATTGGACTGTATCTCCTGTAGGGGACGTCAGAACGACGCCAGCCCCCAGGCCAGCCAACATTTTGGAGCCGTCGAAGTGCATGATCCAGTTGGAATATGCGCCGCACTCTTTAGGGAGCTCGGCTTCGGTCCATTCGGCGATGAAGTCAGCCAAAACCTGCGATTTGATAGCTCGCCGTGGCTTGTAAGTTATATCGAACGGGAGGAGCTCAATGGCCCATTTGGCAATCTGGCCCGTTGCATCGCGGTTGTTTATAATATCATTAAGAGGTACTTCGGATGCCACTATTATTGAACACTCTTGGAAATAGTGTCACAGCTTCCGGGATGCCATGAACACCGCGTATGCTATCTTTTGATAATGCGGGTACCGTGAGTTGCATGGAGTTAGGATAGTGGACACATAGTAAACTGGTTTTTGGAGAGGGAACTTGTGTCCGTCCGTTTCTCGTTCGACAACGAGCACAACGCTTACAACTTGATGGGTTGCCGCGATGTATAATAGCATTGGTTCGCCCGTGTTGGGCGCGGCCAGGACCGCATTTGTTGCCAGTATGGCTTTGATTTCTTCGAGTCCGGCCGTGGCGGCATCCGTCCACTCGAAGTGTTCAGTGCGCTGCAGGAGGCGATAAAGGGGTAATGCCTTTTCTCCTAAGCGGGAGATAAAGCGGCTTAGAGCCGCCACACATCCAGTCAATTTTTGTATTTGCTTGAGGTCTTTTGGGATATCCAATTGTGACAGAGCTCGGATCTTGGCTAGGTTTGACTCAATTCCTCTACCGGATACAATGAATCCCAAGAGCTTTCTGGCTGGTACGCCGAAAACGCATTTTTCTGGGTTGAGCTTAATGTCATATGCTCGGAGATTGTCGAATGTGAGCCTCAAGTCGTCTACTAGAGTTTCGACATGCTTGGATTTGATGACCACGTCATCTACGTACGCTTCAACTGTTTTGGCGATCTGGTTGGCCAGACATGTCTGAATCATGCACTGATATGTCGCGCCGGCGTTTTTGAGCCCAAAGGGCATCGTGTTGAAGCAGAATGGGCCGTATGGGGTGATGAATGCCGTTGTGGCTTGGTCTGACTCTGCCATCTTGATTTGGTGATAGCCAGAGTATGCATCGAGGAAACACAATGAATCGTGTCCTACAGTGGCGTCGATGACTTGATCAATTCGGGGGAGGGGGAAGGGATCCTTTGGGCAGGCCTTATTTAGGTCTTTGAAATCGACGCATAGACACCAGGATTCGTTCTTCTTTGGTAACATCACCAGGTTTGCTAGCCAGTCCGGATGTTTTATATCTCTGATGAATCCGGCTTCCAGTAGTTTTGCTAGTTCCTCTCCCATGGCTTGTCTCTTGGGTTCGGAGAAACACCGAAGAGTCTGCTTAACGGGCTTGAACCCTTTTAGGATGTTCAGGCTGTGCTCGGCCAGCCTGCGTGGGATTCCTGGCATGTCTGAAGGGTGCCAGGCGAAAATGTCCCAATTTTCTCGTAGGAATTCTATGAGTGCGGCGTCTACATCAGGTTTTAGTTGTGCCCCGATGGAGGCTGTTTTTGTGGTGTCCGTTGGATGGACTTGGAACTTGACTATTTCGTCTGCCGGCTTGAAGGAGGTGGACTTGGATCTCTTGTCGAGTATCACGTCATCCCTGTCCACCGTGGAGCGCAACACAGTTAGTTCCTCAGCCGCCAGGGCTTCGGATAATGCCTCGAGGGTCAGTGCGGCTGTCTTGTTTTTGGCACGGAGCGCTGTGTCCGGATCACTAGCAAGAGTGATAATTCCATTGGGTCCGGGCATTTTGAGCTTCATGTACCCGTAATGGGGTATAGCTTGAAAAATTGTGAATGCTTCTCGCCCTAACAGAGCGTGGTATCCGTTGCTGAACGGGGCCACTTGAAATGTGACCTCCTCGGATCTGTAATTATCCGGCGTGCCGAACACCACGTCCAATGTGATTTTCCCTGAACAGCATGCTTACCGGCTGGGGATTATTCCTCTAAAGGTTGTGTTGCTTCGCTGAATGCGGCTCCAGTCTATTTCCATTTTTGGCATCCTCATAGATGAGGTTCAATCTGCTGCCACCGTCCATGAGTACCTTTGTAAGACGGAAGCCGTCCACTATCGGACTGAGGACCAATGCAGCTGGTGCTCGGGCTGGCCGGAATTTAGGTTCGTCACTGGCATTAAAAGTAATAGCCGTGTCACTCCATGGATTTATTGTTGCTACTTGGTAGACTTCGGCAAGGCTGCGGAGCGTTCGCTTCCTCGCATTGTTTGATGCGAAAGTCTCGAACAATGTTGACACCGTACTGGCGTTTCTGGGGTGGTGCTCTGCGAATTCTGGAGTTAGAAGCTCCTCGCCACTCCTGGCCACCTGCCGGAGTATCCAACATGCTCTAAGGCTGTGAGTTGGTGTGACTTCCCCTGAACTATGAATTTTACAGGGTCCATTGAGCCATCCCTCCAGTACGGTCTCATACCCTATAGAGGGTTTTTGTTTTTTGCTGTTTGGCTCAGGTGCCTGTCGATAATGCGCCTTTTTGTTTCGGACTGGGATTGTATTCGGGGTCGGATTGTCCCAGAATTTCATTTCGGTTTTCCAAACGCTTTCTGTCGCACAATACTTTCGTCCTATGGATGTCAAGTCGGCGAAGCGTGTAATTTCGCGTCGACTTATGGCGTTGAGGATTCTGATGTCCGTGCAGTTGTTACAGAAGGACGAAATTGCGTCCTTCTCACGGTAGTCCTTTATCCTGTTCATAACCAGGAGGAATCTGGCCCAGTAGTGATGTACTGTTTCCCCGGGCTCTTGCCGTATTTGGGATAAGTCCCTTATATTTGGGTGGGCGGGTGGATTTAAATCTGAAACCTCGCCTGATCTAAGACTCAGGGGCCAAGAGAATTCCAAATTCGGAAGCTTGTTTTCTTGGACGTTGTTCAATGAATCCGGCCTGCTGCCTGACTTTAGGTTCAGGGCTTGGGCGACATCCTCCCCTCCGCGGATGTTCGGCTTGGAGGGGTCGCGAATCCGGACACATCTGGTCCTTAGGATGGGTGGGGATTCGCCGCATTGTTCTTCCACCACATCAACGTGGTGGGTGACCTGGGGAGAGTCGATCTCTCTCTGATTGGGTTTAAGCCCAATCTGGCCGTAATCTGTAGCGACTCCCAGGGCGGCGATGCGATCCAAGACCTCGTTTAGGGAAGAGAGCTCCATCGGATCTAACTGCTCGGCGAGTTCCCAGCTGATCTGGAGATTGCCTTCGATGACCCAAGAGGTCATCACCGGCGCGACGGCCGAACAGGCGGTCATCAAAAAACTGCCTAGCCGGAGAGTTTGGCCGACAGCCCAAGCTCCTTTAGCAACAGTGTTGTCTTTAAAGATGTGGTGCGGCATCCTTTCTGTCAATGATGACACGGAGGAACTCTCAATGAAAGCACCAATGTCGGTGTCAAAACCGGCGGATCTCTGGTAGGGGGTCCCGAACTGTGCTTCTAGGCGGATGGTAACAGGAGACAAGGGACACGATGTTTTTACCCAGGTTCGGACCCTCTCGGTGGAGGTAAAACCCTACTCCTGCTTTATTAATATTGATGATAAGGGTAGTACAAGAGTTGATCTACCACGAGATAAGAGAGGCTAAACCCTAGAAGCTAGCCTATAGTATGATTGTTGTTCGTCCTACGGACTAAATCTCTCCGGTTTATATAGACACCGGAGAGGGCTAGGGTTACATAGAGTCGGTTACAATGGGAGGAGATCTACATATCGTATCGCCAAGCTTGCCTTCCATGCCAAGGAAAGTCCCATCCGTACACGGGACGAAGTCTTCAATCTTGTATCTTCATAGTCTGGGAGTCCGGCCAAAGGTCATAGTCCAGCCATCCGGACACCCCCTAATCTAGGACTCCCTCAACTACGTTCCCCAACAGTGGCATCCGAGCCTAGGTTTTATGCGTTGATGTTATATGCATGAGTAGAACACAAGTGAGTTGTGGGCGATACGAGTCATACTGCTTACCAGCATGTCATACTTTGGTTCGGCGGTATTGTTGGATGAAGCGGCCCGGACCGACATTACGCGTACGCTTACGTCAGACTGGTTCTACCAACATGCTTTACACATAGGTGGCTGGCGGGTGTCAGTTTCTCCAACTTTAGTTGAATCGAGTGTGGCTACGCCCGGTCCTTGCGAAGGTTAAAACAACACTAACTTGACGAACTATCATTGTGGTTTTGATGCGTAGGTAAGAACGGTTCTTTCTCAGCCCGTAGCAGCCACGTAAAATTTGCAAAAACAAAGTAGAGGACGTCTAACTTGTTTTTGCAGGGCATGTTGTGATGTGATATGGTCAAGACGTGATGCTATATTTTATTTTATGAGATGATCATGTTTTGTAACCAAGTTATCGGCAACTGGCAGGAACCATATGGTTGTCGCTTTATTGTATGAAATGCAAACGCCCTGTAATTGCTTTACTTTATCACTAAGCGGTAGCGATAGTCGTAGAAGCAATAGATGGCGTATACAACAACGATGCTACGATGGAGATCAAGGTGTCGCGCCAGTGACGATGGTGATCACGACGGTGCTTCAAAGATGGAGATCACAACACAAGATGATGATGGCCATATCATATCACTTATATTGATTGCATGTGATGTTTATCCTTTATGCATCTTATTTTGCTTTGATTGACGGTAGCATTTTAAGATGATCTCTCACTAAATTATCAAGAAGTTTTCTCCCTGAGTATGCACCGTTGCGAAAGATATTCGTGCTGAGACACCACGTGATGATCGGGTGTGATAGGCTCTACGTTCAAATACAACGGGTGCAAAACAGTTGCACACGTGGAATACTTAGGTTAAACTTGACGAGCCTAGCATATAAAGATATGGCCTCGGAACACGGAGACCGAAAGGTTGAACGTGAATCATATAGTAGATATGATCAACATAGTGATGTTCACCATTTAAACTACTCCATCTCACGTGATGATTGGACATGGTTTAGTTGATTTGGATCACATGATCACTTAGATGACTAGAGAGATGTCTGTCTAAGTGGGAGTTCTTAAGTAATATGATTAAATTGAACCTAAATTTATCATGAACTTAGTACCTAATAGTATTTTGCTTGTCTATGTTTATTGTAGATAGATGGCTTGTGCTGTTGTTCCGTTGAATCTTAATGCGTTCCTTGAGAAAGCTAAGTTGAAATATGATGGTAGCAATTACACGGACTGGGTCCGTAACCTGAGGATTATCCTCATCGCTGCACGGAAGAATTACGTCCTGGAAGCACCGCTAGGTGCCAGGCCTGCTATAGATGCAACTGACGATGTTAAGAACGTCTGGCAGAGCAAAGCCGATGACTACTCGATAGTTCAGTGTGCCATGCTTTATGGCTTGGAACCGGGTCTTCAACGACGTTTTGAACGTGATGGAGCATATGAGATGTACCAGGAGTTGAAGTTAATATTTCAAGCAAATGCCCGGATTGAGAGATATGAAGTCTCCAATAAGTTCTATAGCTGTAAGATGGAGGCGAATAGTTCTATCAGTGAACATATACTCAAAATGTCTGGGTATAATAATCACTTTATTCAATTGGGAGTTAATCTTCCTGATGATAGTGTCATTGACAGAATTCTCCAATCACTGCCAGCAAGCTACAAGAGCTTCGTGATGAACTATAATATGCAAGGGATGGACACGACTACTCCCGATCTCTTTGCAATGCTAAAGGCTGCGAAGGTAGAAATCAAGAAGGTGCATCAAGTGTTGATGGTCAATAAGACCACTAGTTTCAAGAAAAAGGGCAAAGGGAAGAAGAAGTGGAACTTCAAGAAGAATAGGAAACAAGTTGCTGCTCAAGAGAAGAAACCGAAATCTGGACCTAAGCCTGAGACTGAGTGCTTCTACTGCAAGCAGACTGGACACTGGAAGCGGAACTGCCCCAAGTATTTGGCGGATAAGAAGGATGGCAAAGTGAACAAAGGTATATGTGATATGCATGTTATTGATGTGTACCTTACTAATGCTTGCACTAGCACCTGGGTATTTGATACTGGTTCTGTTGCTAATATTTGCAACTCGAAACAGGGACTACGGATTAAGCGAAGATTGGCTAAGGACGAGGTGACGATGCACGTGGGAAATGGTTCCAAAGTTGATGTGATCGCGATCGGCACGCTACCTCTACATCTACCATCGGGATTAGTTTTAGACCTAAATAATTGTTATTTGATGCCAGCGTTAAGCATGAACATTATATCTGGATCTTGTTTGATGCGAGACGGTTATTCATTTAAATCAGAGAATAATGGTTGTTTTATTTATATGAGTAATATCTTTTATGGTCATGCACCCTTGAAAAGTGGTCTATTTTTATTGAATCTCGATAGTAGTGATACACATATTCATAATGTTGAAGCCGAAAGATGCAGAGTTGATAATGATAGTGCAACTTATTTGTGGCACTGACGTTTAGGTCATATCAGTGTAAAGCACATGAAGAAACTCCATACTGGTGGACTTCTGGAATCACTTGATTATGAATCACTTGGTACTTGCGAACCGTGCCTCATGGGCAAGATGACTAAAACGCCGTTCTCCGGAACTATGGAGCGAGCAACTGATTTATTGGAAATCATACATACTGATGTATGTGGTCCAATGAATATTGAAGCTCGCGGCGGGTATCGTTATTTTCTCACCTTCACAGATGATTTGAGCAGATATGGGTATATCTAGTTGATGAAACACAAGTCTGAAACATTTGAAAAGTTCAAAGAATTTTAGAGTGAAGTGGAAAATCATCGTAAGAAGAAAATAAAATTTCTACGATCTGATCGTGGAGGAGAATATTTGAGTTACCAGTTTGGTTTACATTTGAAACAATGCGGAATCGTTTCGCAACTCACGCCACCCGGAACACCATAATGAAATGGTGTGTCCGAACGTCGTAATCATACTTTACTTGATATGGTGCGATCTATGATGTCTCTTACTGACTTACCGCTATCGTTTTGGGGTTATGCTTTAGAGACAGCCGCATTCACATTAAATAGGGCACCATCAAAATCCTTTTAGACGACGCCTTATGAATTATGGTTTAGCAAGAAACCAAAGTTGTGGTTTCTTAAAGTTTGGGGCTGCGATGCTTATGAGAAGAAGCTTCAACCAGATAAGCTCGAACCCAAATCGGAGAAATGTGTCTTCATAGGATACCCAAAAGAGACTATTGGGTACACCTTCTATCACAGATCTGAGGGCAAGATTTTGGTTGCTAATTCAGATCCTTTCTAGAGAAAGAGTTTCTCTCGAAAGAAGTGAGTGGGAGGAAAGTAGAACTTGATGAGTAAACTGTACCTGCTCCCTTATTGGAAAGTAGTTCTTCACAAGAACCGGTTCCTGTGACAACTACACAAATCAGTGAGGAAGCTAATGATGTTGATCATGAAACTACAAATCAAGTTACTACTGCACCTCGTATGTCTACCAGAGTGAGATCCGCACCAGAGTGGTACGGCAATCCTATTCTGGAAGTCATGTTACTTGACCATGGCGAACCTACGAACTATGAGGAAGCGATGATGAGCCCAGATTCCGCAAAAATGGCTTGAGGCCATGAAATCTGAGATGGGATCCATGTATGAAAACAAAGTATGGACTTTGGTTGACTTGACCGATGATCGGAAAGCCATCGAAAATAAATGGATCTTCAAGAAGAAGATTGACGCTGATGGTAATGTAACTGTCTACAAAGCTCGACTTGTTGCGAAAGGTTTTCGACAAGTTCAAGGAGTTGACTACGATGAGACTTTCTCACCTGTAGCGATGCTTAAGTCTGTCCGAATCATGTTAGCAATTGCCGCATTTTATATGAAATTTGGCAAATGGATGTCAAAACTGCATTCCTGAATGGATTTCTGGAAGAAGAGTTGTATATGATGCAACCAGAAGGTTTTGTCGATCCAAAAGGTGCTGACAAAGTGTGCAAGCTCCAGCGATCCATTTATGGACTGGTGCAAGCATCACAGAGTTGGAATAAATGCTTTGATAGTGTGATCAAAGCATATGGTTTTATACAGACTTTTGGAGAAGCCTGTATTTACAAGAAAGTGAGTGGGAGCTCTGTAGCATTTCTGATATTATATGTAGATGGCATATTGTTAATTGGAAATGATATATAATTTCTGGATAGCATAAAGGGATACTTGAATAGAAGTTTTTCAATGGAAGACCTCGATGAAGCTGCTTACATATTGGGCATCAAGATCTATAGAGATAGATCAAGACGCTTAATTGGACTTTCACAAAGCACATACCTTGATAAAGTTTTGAAAAAGTTCAAAATGGATCAGGCAAAGAAAGGGTTCTTGCCTGTATTACAAGGTATGAAGTTGAGTCAGACTCAATGCCCGACCACAACAGAAGATAGAGAGAAAATGAAAGATGTTCCCTCTTGTCGGTGTCAAAACCGGCGGATCTCGGGTAGGGGGTCCCGAAATGTGCGTCTAGGCGGATGGTAACAGGAGACGAGGGACACGATGTTTTTACCCAGGTTCGGGCCCTCTTGATGGAGGTAAAATCCTACGTCCTGCTTGATTAATATTGATGATGTGGGTTACAAGAGTAGATCTACCACGAGATCAAGGAGGCTAAACCCTAGAAGCTAGCCTATGGTATGATTGTTGTTCGTCCTATGGACTAAAGCCATCCGGTTTATATAGACACCGGAGAGGGCTAGGGTTACACAGAGTCGGTTACAATGGTAGGAGATCTACATATCCGTATCACCAAGCTTGCATTCCACGCCAAGGAAAGTCCCATCCGGACACGGGACGAAGTCTTCAATCTTGTATCTTCATAATCTTGGAGTCCGGCCGATGATGGTAGTTCGGCTATCCGGACACCCTCCAGTCCGGGACTCCCTCAGTAGCCCCTGAACCAGGCTTCAATGACGACGAGTCCGGCGCGCATATTATCTTCGGCATTGCAAGACGGGTTCCTCCTCCGAATAATTTATAGAAGATTGTGAACACCAGGATAGTGTCTGGCTCTGCAAAAATAAATTCCACATACCACCGTAGAGAGCATAATATTACACAAGATCAATCTGCTGACGTATTCTGCGGCGTGACGTCACACCACTTCCAAGCCTTTACTCGAATTGTTTTTATTGTTCCACCTCAGCGTGTTTAGCGAGGCGGTTTCCTTGGCACGTCTTGTCGAAGCAGAGATAGTGTCCCCCTTATTCCGGGATTCCCATTAATACGGACGTGGGTAACCCAACCGCGCCCGTTGCCACGCCCCCTCCATCGAAGGCGGGTTCCAAACGGTCACGGGGACGACTCTTGGTATTCTTCCTCTTTATAATGAGACCAAGGCCCATTCTTTTTATTCCATCCTCTATGGAATCCGCCCCTCTCCCTGAGTTCCAACACCCAGGGCTCCGAATTCAGGTACCTTCGATCCTCGACAATGTCCGGTCCTGATCTACGAGGCCGGTGGATGCCCTCCTCCGTCACGGAGGAGGACATGCTAAAGCTGAGAGATGCCAGGTATTTAACCTACGGGATTTCGCATAGGCTGCCTGCCCGAGGGCAAGTTATCCCAACTCCCGAGCCTGGCGAGATCGTCGTGTTCACGTCTCACTTCCGTCGGGGTTTAGGCTTCTCGACGGATCCCTTCATGAGGGGGCTCATGTTTTACTATGGGCTGGAATTCCACGACCTGGCTCCGTAGTCCATCCTCCATATCTCATCATTCATTGTCGTCTGTGAAGCCTTCTTCCGCACTACCCCTCACTTCGGCTTATGGCTCAAAACCTTCAACGTGGAGCCGAAGATGATCGAGGGGCATCAGGCAGAGTGCGGCGGGGCGGTTATAAGCAAGAGGGCCAAAGCTCCATGGCCCAAGGGCTCTTTCCAAGAGGAGCCCGGCTTGTGGCAACAGGAGTGGTTTTATATCACCGCTCCCCGGGGCAGCAGGCAGAAGCCGCCGCCCGTCTTTCGTTCGGGCCCTCCACAGCAGCTGACGTCATGGGTCAACAAGGGGCGTGACTGGGGGCCGCCCAAAGACGTCCCCCCTGTTGCAGGACCGGATTCGAGGCTTCCAAGAAAGGGAGATCAATCTGGTCGCAGTGGTGCAGGTCATGTTGATCCGGCGCCTACTGCCCTGCAAATGTCGCCCCCTCCGCCTGTGGGAATTTAATCCAGAGGGGCCACGAGCTCTTCAACACTTCATGGGTTTGACTCCCATGGAGATGTATAAACTGTTCTTCGGATCGCAAGAGACGCATCCAGAATTGACCGAGGACGCTGGCCTAAGCTGCAATCGCCCGGATACTCAAGTAAGTAGCCCTGTGTCCGGACACACCATCCATTTATTTATCGTGAGCTTGCGTTTTAACCAGCTATCCCTGGACAGGAGTGGATAGCGCAAGCAAAACTGATACGGTGTCCGGCCCCCCTCCCTGAGACCATGCAGGATCCCGTGTTAATCAAAATGTTGGAGGTTGCACCTTCGAATGAGGGCGAAGGGGGGCACGGGGAAACTGTCACCTCTGCCAAGGAGGCGTTTAGTAAGGGAGGAATCGAGAGTCCCTCCTTCCAGGGGGAGAAGAGGAACGCTTCCGAAGACCCGGAGGCAAAGGCCTCAAAGCGGGGAAAGAAATCTGTACCGGAAGGTCCTGCGCCAGAAAGCGCCCCGGCCGTACTGTCTCCTCGGAGGAATCAGCCCTATAACGAGCCGTAAGTGAAAAGGGGGATTTTATAATTACCAGACACCCCTGCTTAATGTCTAAAGGTAACGGAGTTTTTACCTTGTAGTTCGGATCCCAACCCATCTCAACACAACTCATCTTCGGGAGACCTTCGTCCGGAGATGATGGAAAGCAAAACGCCTTCATCTGCCGCCCCATCATGTGGGGCGGACGACCCTGAGGTGTCGTCGCGGAGGGTCTCCCCGAATCCGGCGGGACCGGAGAGTTCGGCGCCCATTGGAGTAGGGCCGGTGGAGCTGCAGGATTTGCTTAAGAGGGCGTCCATGTCAGAAGATCACCGCACATTAATGGGTGATGTGATTGAGAGGATCTCGTCCGCCGAAACCGGGTTGTATGAGGCCGTCGGAAGTTTACTGACGGGATTTGAGGTACGCAAAAAATGACATACCTGTTGACAGTTTTGCACATGAAGTGTGCCCTGTATAGATAGTAGCCCCCGAGACTTGGTATGCTGTCGAAAACGAGAGCGTGCCAAGGATCGTAATCTCGGTTATTAACTGTCGCCTTTCCCATGCAGGTGGCGGAACGTTCGGTGGCCAGCCGGACTGATGGATTTACCGAGCTGAAGAAGCAACTCGACGCTGCAGATGCGGACATCTCGCTGGTCAACAGACGACTTGATGAGTCACAAGGTATGTGGTTGCCCCGCGGTTGGTTAGTAAGGGAGCTGACGCCCATTCCTTGCGAATTGTATGCTTAGATGCAGATGGTGCTGCTGCTGTGGAGGACCTTCGAGCAGAACTTGCTCGGGTCAAGGAGCAAGCCAGAAAAAGCGAGGCGGCTGCCTTGAAGGCAGCGGAAGGGCTAGAAGCCGAGAAGGCTGCTCACTGTCGAAGCAAGGAGGAGATGGCTGGAATGTCCATGAAATTAAGAGTTGCTACCAACCGCTCGGAAGTTCTTGAAGGAGAACGCCGAGCGGAGCGAGAGGACCTAAAGAAGGCCAATCCCGAGGCCAAGGATGCCCGTAGTGCTATGCGGGCTATGAAGGAGGAACTGCGTCAGGTCGGAGACATTGTGGCTGGAAAGCCCTTTATGCTGCGTAGGAAGTTCACGGATCCAAAGTATGCTTAGCTGGGCCGATTGTACGGTGCGGAGGATCCTTATCTGGACTTGGCGGCGAGTGCGGCTGACGCAGTCGTGCACTTTCGAAGCCAGGAGGATCATGAAATGGAAGAGCTTTTCTGGTCTCAATTCCATAGTCCGGAGCGTCCACTTCCGTTGAGTGATCGGCTGGTTGAGTGGGCTGAGCTGAATAGATTGTCCGGACTAGCCATGACGGATGTGGTAACTCATATGTGGCCGAAAAGGCCCAAGCTGAAGAGTTATTTTGGCTTGTTGCAGCAATTCCTTGGGGCAGTGCCGCATATTAAGGCGATGAAGCCGTCGACATGCATAGAAGGTGCGCGGATGGCTCTCTCCCGTGGTAAAACATACTGGGCGGAGATGGATGCCACCGCTGTTGCATCCCGGGGTTCGGACAAAAGCCGATTCCCCACCGAGCATTACTTTGAGGAAGTACTGCAGGGCGCTCGTATAATAGAGTCGCAGTGCTCGAAAGATGTTATGTTTGAATGACATGTATGATTTCTAAGATCATGTTTATAATGCAGTGACTTTTTCTACTTGTGTGTTCAAGTATTGAACTATCTCCTGTGCGGCCGTATATGTATGTATAATCTGAAAGATGGCAGTCTTTGGCTTCAGCCCCCACGCACATGGTGCGGGGGTGTTTGCAAAAAGAAAAATACTTTTTCACACTTAATCCAACGTCTTGGTACTTTTAAGGAGGTGATAGCATAGCAAACTAGGCAACCGGACTATAATGCTTTATCACTTTCACTTAGCCATAGGAGCTCGAATGTGGGGCTACTATATAGCCCCTGATGGCACCGCGCTTCTTCGAACTTGGGGCGCGTATGTGCCTGACCGGGAAGCGGTCCTTCGTCAAAGCGGAGGGATTCTAAACATTCCAATGGTCGATCGAGTGGTTGACCAGTCTCTCGCTATATCATGACAGTCAGTTTTCGGCTTTCTCTACTGAGGTGCTCTCCCGGCCGAACCGGGGCACAATCGCAGTAGTTCTCCTGGTGCCGCGTTAGCCGATGATACGGAACGTAAGGCAGCAAAACACAGGAGCCGGGCAAACCCAACATTTGACCAAAGACATGATTCGGAGCTGATGCATATAAGGCCTAACTCGAGACGCCGAACACTCCCTGAGGTGTTCGGTCTTTATGATATCGGGCAGAATAAACGCCCTAAGCCCCTAGTGTCCAGGTACAGGCGGGAACTTCGGACGCGGCCAATGCCAAAACGCCAGCCTCCTCCTCGGCTTTGGTAAGAAACCGGGGGATGTTTATCAACAAGAGATAGTGAGAAAGGTTTACGCAGGGTCTTAATCTGAAAAGAATCCTTGCAACGGGTCCCTACTGCACGTCTGTGCCTGTGTCTCCGTTGTGCTGTATCCTGGACGGGTGTAGCACATGCTTCATCTGTAAAAGAGAAGGACTTAGTTTCTAAGAAATATCATGCAAAAAGTGTATCAAAATAAAGTATAATTTGGAAGATGAAGAAAGTTGAGCTTTATTAGCTTTCATCATGTATGCGCGCGACCCCCTAAAAAAAGGGGTATGCGGCTGGGAAGCCCCTTGTTAAGTTACGACGGACTCGTCTAACCATGTCCGAGGTCTAAATGACCTGTTTTTAGGGGCTTTGACCTGCAAGGTCGGAATAATGTGTGGCTGTCTAGGCAGCCGCACATTCTCCGTGGTCGAGAGACACCTGGAGTCTTAAGAATATGCCACGTGGACCGGGCATTTTTAAGCATAAGAGACGCGTAATGTGGTATTGCATTAAAGCGGGCGAAAGCTGCACGCCCCAGTAGTGCTTAAGGGCTACTGCTAAATGGGGCGATGGAGGGTGAGCTTTTCGCGACGGAGGTTGTCGGATGAACCGAACACGACCCCTAGTGGTACAGAGCCTGTAAAATTGGCTAAAAAGGCCTGGCGTCACTCCTTTGAAGGAAGTGCTTGCTATAGCGAATTTTGGTGAGTTCTATCCCCAGTCTGCGGACGGTGTCCTGGTATAGCAGGGGCCGCGCTGCGTGTTATCACGTGTAGTGAGTTCACTGTTTTGACTTCTAATGGGAAAGTCTTTTGGTTTCCGGAGCGCTGTTTTTGGGTTTCGTCACTTTCACTTGGTGTGTCGAGCCCTTTGTGTTCGGCGTTAAGTCAGCCGGACTGCTTGAAGACCCAACAATCTCCGTGGGTATGGTTTGCAGGCCTCCCGGAGGTACCGTGTATTTGACACAGTCTATCCAGAATCTTGTTGAGGTTGGATAGCTCGTCACTGTTATCCTTTAAGGGCAGTGTTTTGTTGTTCGGCCGAGAGCTTTTGAATCCGGCGTTGACCGCCGTACTATTTGGGCCATTCTCCTTGTTCCGGTGCTGATCTTTTTTGCGTCGTGATTTCCCATTTCCATCCCTGATTTCGGATGTACTCGGGTCGCTGGTGCTGCATCTAGCCAACCAGCTGTCTTCCCCCGCGCAAAAGCGGGTCATGAGACTTCTTAGTGTGGCCATTGTTCTTGGTTTTTCCTGGCCGAGGTGTCTGGCGAGCCATTCGTCTCGGACATTGTGTTTGAAGGCTGCTAAGACTTCAGCGTCCGGACAGTCGACTATTTGGTTCTTTTTAGTGAGGAACATGTTCCAGAATTTGCGTGCTGATTCTCCGGGCTGTTGAGTTATGTGACTTAAATCATCTGCATCTGGAGGCCGGACATAAGTCCCCTGAAAATTTGCTCGAAACGCATCCTCAAGCTCTTCCCAACTCCCAATCGTATTTTCTGGGAGGGTTTTAAGCCAATGCCGGGCCGGCCCTTTGATCTTGAGGGGAAGGTATTTTATGGCATGGAGACCGTCTCCTCTTGCCATGTGTATGTGTAGGATATAATCCTCAATCCAGACTCCGGGGTCTGTTGTTCCGTCATATGCCTCTATGTTTATGGGTTTAAATCCTGCTGGAAATCCATGATCCAGTACCTCGTCGGTAAAACATAGTGGGTGTGCAGCGCCCCTGTATTTGGGTGTGCCGTTGTCTTCGAATGCTCGGCTGGTTGTGTTACTTCCTGGAGTCTTCTTTTTTGGCCCATAGATAGACCTGGCCGGGTTATCCTTTTTCTGAAGATCTTTATGCTGATCATATGCCGGCTTGTGTGTGGTCGTCTATCCGGCCAGGCGGCCCCTTTCTTTTTTGACTGCGGGGGCTTGAAGGCCTCCTCGTCAAATTCGGGCAACAGCTTGCGCTTCGGGTAGCTCTTTGTCTGGTGACTAGTGCCATATTTATCTGCGGTGTTGAGTACTTTGCTCCATCTCATTTTGAGTGTGTCTTCCGCTGTTTTGAGCTTCCGATTTTGCTTCTTCAAACTTCTTGCAGTGGCGACGAGCCTGTTATGGAGATTCATATGCTCTGGTGATGTGAGATCATCTTCGCCGGGGATGGGTTGCTTGTCCGGTTCATGTCCGGCTGGCTGCTTGTTGACGTGTGCGTCGTCCATTGCTTCGCCCTGCTTTAGGGCCGGGTCCATATGGGTACCGTTTTTGTCGATGTCGGTCTTCGGACGGCGCTTGCGTCGCCGCTTTGTTTGTCTGTTGGGGGAGTTGTCCTTCGCCACGTCCCGTTTTTCCTCATTGTCGCTTCCTTTTGGTGTGTCCACCATGCATACACTGTGGGATGGGGTGGCTTTCCTGCGCCCGTTAGGCGCTGGTTCTTGGTCGTCTCCGGCATCGTCGTCCATACCATCGATGTCCTCAGAGTCGTAATCTAGCATGTCGGTTAGATCGTCGGCAGTGGCTACCAAGTGGGTGGTGGGTGGGCTCTGAATTCCTTCATTGTCCGCATCCCAACCGTCCTGACCACAATCTGGCCAGGTCTCTCCTGATAACGAGAGGTATTTTAGCGAACTCAAGATGTCAGCGAAAGGTGAGTGTTGAGGGACGTCCGCTGCAGTGAACTCCATGATCGGTGCCCAGTCGGATTCGATCGGGGCGGGCGCGGGAGGTTCGGAGTCCGGCAAGGAGTCCGGCACCTTGGAGTCACGAGCTTTATGAGGGACGAAGTCAGTGTTCGGCTCTATCGCCGTAGAGGTTGCAGCCCCCGAGGCAGTGTCTAGGCATCCATCCTTGATCTGCGGAGCTGGCTCCGAATTGAAGATCGGAGTGGTTTCGAGTGCGGCCTCCAGGGTACTATCCGGCGGCAGAGCTAAATCATGCCCATCGTGACAGTACGGCACGCTCGGCTGTGGCTCGAATCCATCGAGGATCAAGTCCCCGCGGATGTCAGCCGTGAAGTTCAAACTTCCAAATCTGACCTAACGGCCAGGGGCGTAGCCTTCGATCTGCTAAAGCTGGCCAAGCGAATTGGCCCGCAGTGCGAAGCTGCCGAATACGAAGATCTGTCCGGGGAGGAAGGCCTCACCCTGGACTGCATCGTCGTTGATGATCGAAGAAGCCATCGAGCCTATCGGTGATGACACAGAGGAACTCTCAATGAAAGCACCAATGTCGGTGTCAAAACCGGCGGATCTCGGGTACGGGGTCCCGAACTGTGCGTCTAGGCGGATGGTAACAGGAGACGAGGGACACGATGTTTTTACCCAGGTTCGGGCCCTCTTGATGGAGGTAAAACCCCACGTCCTGCTTGATTAATATTGATGATGTGGGTTACAAGAGTAGATCTACCACGAGATCAAGGAGGCTAAACCCTAGAAGCTAGCCTATGGTATGATTGATGTTCGTCCTATGGACTAAAGCCATCCGGTTTATATAGACACCGGAGAGGGCTAGGGTTACACAGAGTCGGTTACAATGGTAGGAGATCTACATATCCGTATCGCCAAGCTTGCCTTCCACACCAAGGAAAGTCCCATCCGGACACGGGACGAAGTCTTCAATCTTGTATCTTCATAGTCTTGGAGTCCGGCGGATGATGGTAGTTCAGCTATCCGGACACCCCCTAGTCCGGGACTCCCTCATCTATGCTTGAGCCATAGGCTCTATCATGTATGCAATGTTGTGTACCAGACCTGATGTATGATTAGCAATAAGTTTAGTAGGGAGGTACCAAAGTAATCCAGGAGTGGACCACTGGACAGCGGTCAAGAATATCCTGAAATACCTGAAAAGGACTAAGGATATGTTTCTCGTTTATGGAGGTGACAAAGAGCTAGTCGTAAATGGTTACGTCGATGCAAGCTTTGACACTGATCCGGATGATTCTAAATCGCAAACCGGATACATGTTTATACTGAACGGTGGAGCTGTTAGTTGGTGCAGTTCTAAACAAAGCGTCGTGGCAGGATCTACATGCGAAGTGGAGTACATAGCTGCTTCGGAAGCAGCAAATGAAGGAGTCTCGATGAAGGAGTTCATTTCCGATCTAGGTGTCATACCTAGTGCATCGCACCAATGAAGATCTTCTGTGTCAATACTGGTGCAATTGCCTTGGCAAAGGAATAAAGATTTCACAAGAGGACCAAGCATATCAAAAGACGCTTCAATTCCATCCGGGACCAAGTCCAGGTGGGAGACATAGAGATTTGCAAGATACATACGAATCTGAATGTTGCAGACCCGTTGACTAAGCCTCTTCCACGAGCAAAACATGATCAGCACCAAGACTCCATGGGTGTTAGAATCATTACTGTGTAATCTAGATTATTTACTCTAGTGCAAGTGGGAGACTAAAGGAAATATGCCCTAGAGGCAATAATAAAGTTATTATTTATTTCCTCATATCACGATAAATGTTTATTATTCATGCTATAATTGTATTAACCGGAAACATGATACATGTGTGAATACATAGACAAACTTAATGTCACTAGTATGCCTCTACTTGACTAGATCATTAATCAAAGATGGTTATGTTTCCTAACCATAGACATGTTTTGTCATTTGATTAATGGGATCACATCATTAGGAAAATAATTGTATTGACTTGACCCATTCCGTTAGCTTAGCACTTGATCGTTTAGTATGTTGCTATTGCTTTCTTCATGACTTATAAAAAGTTCCTATAACTATGAGATTATGCAACTCCTGTTTACCAGAGGAACACTTTGTGTGCTACCAAACGTCACAACGTAACTGGGTGATTATAAAGGAGCTCTACAGGTGTCTCCAAAGGTACATGTTAAGTTGGCATATTTCGAGATTAGGTTTTGTCACTTCGATTGTCGGAGAGGTATCTCTGGGCCCTCTCAGTAATGCACATCACTTTAAGCCTTGCAAGCAATGTAGCTAATGAGTTAGTTACGGAATGATGCATTACGTAACGAGTAAAGAGACTTGCCGGTAACGAGATTGAACTAGGTATTGGATACCGACGATCGAATCTCGAGCAAGTAACATACCGATGACAAAGGGAACAACGTATGCTGTTATGCGGTTTGACCGATAAAGATCTTCGTAGAATATGTAGGAGCCAACATGAGCATCCAGGTTCCGCTATTGGTTATTGACTGGAAACTGTTCTAGGTCATGTCTACATAGTTCTCGAACCCGTAGGGTCCGCACGCTTAACGTTACGATGACAGTTATATTATGAGTTTATAGTTTTTGATGTACCGAAGGTTGTTCGGAGTCCCGAATGTGATCACAGACATGACGAGGAGTCTCGAAATGGTCGAGCCATAAATATTGATATATTGGAAGCCTATATTTGGATATCGGAATCGTTCCGGGTGAAATCGGGATTTTACCGGAGTACCGGGGGTTACCGGAACCCCCCCCGGGGGTTAATGGGCCTACATGGGCCCTAAGGGAGAAGAGGAGGGCCGGCCAGGGCAGGCCGCGCGCCCCCTCCCCCCTAGTCCGAATAGGACAAGGAAGGGGGGGCGCCCCCCTTTCCTCTTTCCCCCTCCCCTTCCTTCTCCAACAAGGCAAGAGGGGGGAGTCCTACACCCGGTGGGAGTAGGACTCCTTCAGGCGC
Organism: Triticum dicoccoides; assembly: GCF_002162155.2. NCBI lineage: Eukaryota > Viridiplantae > Streptophyta > Magnoliopsida > Poales > Poaceae > Triticum > Triticum dicoccoides. The sequence goes on from NC_041383.1 coordinate 43,143,696, forward strand.
ACCCCTAGGGGCCGGCCGCACCTCCCCCCTCTTTCCTTTATATACGAGGGCAGGGGACACCTCATGACAGACAAGTTGATCTTCGTGATCATTCCTTAGCCGTGTGTGGTGCCCCCCTCCACCATATTCCACCTCGGTCATATCGTAGCGGTGCTTAGGCGAAGCCCTGCGTCGGTAGAACATCATCACCATCACCACGCCGTCGTGCTGACGGAACTCTTCCCCGACACCCCTGCTGGATCGAAGTCCGGGGATCGTCATCGAGCTGAACGTGTGCTGAACTCGGAGGTGCCGTACGTTCGGTACTTGGATCGGTCGGATCGTGAAGACGTACGACTGGATCAACCGCGTTGTTATAACGCTTCTGCTTTCGGTCTACGAGGGTACATGGACTTCACTCTCCCTTCTTGTTGCTATGCATCACCATGATCTTGTGTGTGCGTAGGAATTTTTTTGAAATTACTACATTCCCCAACACCTCCTCCCAACGGGAGGGATCTTGTTCTCGTTTTTGTTAGGTTCAACGTCTTGCTTGCGGCTATGTGGCAGCGGTTGCTATGTCTTGAGCTAGCGTTGGTTTTCCCCGAAGAGGAGAGGGTGATGCAGCAAGTGTAGCGTAAGTATTTCCCTCAGTTTTGAGAACCAAGGTATCAATCCAGTAGGAGGCTCCTCAAAAGTCCCACGCACCTACACAAACAAACTGAGAACTAGCAACCAACGCAATAAAGGGGTTGTCAATCCCTTCACGGCCACTTGCGAAAGTGAGATCTGATAGAGATAGTATAATAAGATAAATATATTTTTGGTATTTTATAATATAGATGCAAAAAGTAAAGATGCAAATAAAAGTAGATTGAAAGCAAATATGATAAGAGATAGACCCGTGGGCCATAGGTTTCACTAGAGGCTTCTCTCGAGATAGCATAAGTATTACGGTGGGTGAACAAATTACTGTCGAGCAATTGATAGAAAAGCGCATAGTTATGAGATTATCTAGGCATGATCATATATATAGGCATCACGTCCATAACAAGTAGACCAACTTCTGCCTGCATCTACTACTATTACTCCACACATCGACCGACTCCTGCCTGCATCTAGAGTATTAAGTTCATAAGAACAGAGTAACGCATTAAGCAAGATGACATGATGTAGAGGGATAAACTCATGCAATATGATGTAAACCCCATCTTTTTATCCTCGATGGAAACAATACAATACGTGTCTTGCAACCCTTTCTGTCATTGGGTAAGAACACCGCAAGATCGAACCCAAAGCTAAACACTTCTCCCATGGCAAGAAATACCAATCTAGTAGGCCAAACCAAACTCATAATTCGAAGAGATTTGCAAAGATAACTCAATCATACATAAAAGAATTCAGAGAAGATTCAATTATTATCCATAGATAAATCTGATCATAAACCCACAATTCATCGGATCTCGACAAACACACCGCAAAAAGAGATTACATCGAATAGATCTCCACAAGAGAGGGGGAGAACATTGTATTGAGATCCAAAAAGAGAGAAGAAACCATCTAGCTAATAACTATGGACCCGTAGGTCTATGATAAACTACTCACAACTCATCGGAGGGGCAAGGATGTTGATGTAGAGGCCCTCCATGGTCGATTCCCCCTCCGGCAGAGTGCCGATGAAGGCTCCAAGATGGAATCTCGTGGATACAGAAGGTTACGGCGGTGGAAATTGTGTTTCGTGGTGCTCCTGGATGTTTTCGGGGTCCGTAGGTATATATAAGAGGAAGAAGTACGTCGGTGGACGCCCGAGGGTCCCACGAGATAGGGGGCGCGCCCTACAGGGGGCGGGCGCGGCCCCCTATCTAATGGGGTCCTCGGGAGCTTCTTGACTTGCACTCCAAGCTCTCCAGATCTTGTTCGTTCCAAAAATCACGCTCCTGAAGGTTTCATTCCGTTTGGTCTCCGTTTGATATTCCTTTTCTTCGAAATACTGAAATAGGCAAAAAAAACAGCAATACGGGCTGGGCCTCCGGTTAGTAGGTTAGTCCCAAAAATGATACATATGTTTAAAGTAAAGCCCATAAACATCCAAAAGGGGTAATATAATAGCGTGGAACAATCAAAAATTATAGATACATTGGAGACGTATCAAGCATCCCCAAGCTTAATTCCTGCTCGTCCTCGAGTAGGTAAATGATAAAAAAGAAATTTTTGATGTGGAATGCTACCTAGCATAATTCATAATGTAATTTTCTTTCATGTGGCATGAATGTTCACATCCAAATGATTCAAGATAAAAGCTTATAAAACATAAAAAATAATAGTGCTTCAAAGCATACTAACAAATAATCATCTCCTATCAAAATAACATAGCCAAAGAAAGCTTATCCCTACAAAATCATATAGTTAGGCCATGCTTCATTTTCATTACACAAAATACTCCCATCATGTACAACCCCGATGACGAGCTGAGCAATTGGTTCATACTTTTTAACGCGCTTCAGCTTTTTCAACTCTTACGCAATACATGAGCGCAAGCCATGGACATAACACTATGGTGGTATATGGTGGTTGTGGGGACAAAAAGGGAGAAGATAGTTTCACATCAACTAGGCATATTAACGGGCTATAAGGAGATGCCCATCAATAGATATCAATGTGAGTGAGTATGGATTGCCATGCAATGGATGCACTTAGAGCTATAAATATATGAAAGCTCAATGAAAGAAACTAAGCGGGTGCGCATCCAACTTGCTTGCTCACGAAGACCTAGGGAATTTTGAGGAAGCCCATCATTGGAATATACAAGCCACGTTCTATAATGAAAATTTCCCACTAGTATATGAAAGTGACAACATATAAGACTCTCTATCATGAAGATCATGGTGCTATTTGAAGCACATGTGGAAAAAGAGATAGTAGCAATTGTCCCTTCTCTCTTTTTCTCTCTTTTTATTTTTCTCTTCTTTTTTTTCTTTTTTTTCTTTGGCCTTTTTTTTCTTTTTGGCCTTTCTCAATTTTTTTCTCTTCTTTCTTTTCTCATTTTTTTTCTTTTTGTAAAGTCCGAAGTCTCATCCCGACTTGTGGGGGAATCATAGCCTTCATCATCCTTTCCTCACTAGGACAATGCTCTAACAATGAAGATCATCACACTTTTATGGATTTACAACTAAAAAATTACAACTCAAAGCTAGAACAAGATATGACTCTATGTGAATGCCTCCGGCGGTGTACCGGGATATGCAATGAATCAAGAGCGACATGTATGAAGATTATGAAGGTGGCCTTGCCACAAATACGATGTCAACTACATGATCATGCAAAGATCAATATGACAATGATGAAACGTGTCATAATAAAAAGAACGGTGGAAAGTTGCATGGCAATATATCTCAGAATGGCTATGGAAATGCCATAATAGGTAGGTATGGTGGCTGTTTTGAGGAAGGTAAATAGAGGGTTCAATACCGGCGAGAGTTGCGCGGTAATAATAAAGGCTAGCAAAGTAAAAGGATAAGTGCATATGTCCATGGACTCGCATTAGTCAAAAAAGAACTCATATACTTATTGCAAAAGTATACTTTGCCCTCGAAGCAAAGTACTACTACGCATGCCCCAAGAGGGATAGATTGGTAGGAAAAATTCCATCGCTCGTCCCCAACTGCCACTCATAAGGAAGACACTCAAAAGAGCACCCCATGCAACAAATTTGTCACACAACTTTTACCATACGTGCATGCTACGGGACTTGCCAACTTCAACAAAAGTATTTCTCAATTTCATAATTACCCACTAGCATGACCCTAACATTACTACCTTTATATCTTAAAACAATTATCAAGCATCAAGTTGATCATAGCATCCAATTCTTTTTCTATGATAATTTTTATTATACCCAACTTGGATGCTCATCATTCTAAGACCAACTTTGTAACCATAACAAATACCATGCTGTTCTAAAAGACCCTCAAAATAATATAAGTGAAGCATGAGAGACTAGCAATTTCTTCAAAATTATTCCACCGCCTTGCTCTAAAAGATATAAGTGAAGCACTAGAGCATAAACTATCAAGCTCAAAAGATATAAGTGAAGCACATAGAGTATTCTAGCAAATTCTAATCAAATAGGCTTCTCCCAAAAGGTGTGTACAGCAAGGATGATTGTGGTAAACTAAAAAGCAAAGACTAATATAATACACGACGCTCCAAGCAAAACACATATCATGTGGCGAATAAAAATATAGCTCCATGTAAAGTTACCAATGAACGAAGACGAAAGAGGGGATGCCTTCCCGGGGCATCCCCAAGCTTAGGCTTTTGGCTATTATTGAATATCTTGGGGTGCCTTGGGAATCCCCAAGCTTAGGCTGTTGCCACTCCTTATTCCATAGTCCATAAAAGCTTTACCCAAAACATGAAAACTTCACAACACAAAACTCAACAGGAAATCTTATAAGCTCCGTTAGTGAAAGAAAACAAAACCACCACATAAGGTACTGCCATCAACTCATTATTTATTTATTTTGGTGTCTAACCTACTGTATTCCAACTTCCTTATGGTTTATAAACTAACTTACTACCCATAGATGCATTGAAATAAGCTAACAACACACGAAAAACAGAATCTGTCAAAAACAGAACAGTCTGTAGCAATCTGTAACTAACGCAAACTTCTGGTACTCTAAAAATCCTACAAAAATAGGAAGTACTGGAAATTTTGTTTATTGATCAGAAGAAAAAATAATCAATGAAAAATCAAGTTTATGTGATTTATTGAATTTTTTCTCGTGAGCGCAAAGTTTCTGTTTTTCAGCAGAATCAAATCAACTATCATCATAGGTTATCCTATAGGTTCTACTTGGCACAAACACTAATTAAAAGATAAAAACACATCTAAACAGAGAGTAGATGCATGATTTATTACTAAACAGGAGCAAAGACAAAAAACATAAAGAAAATTGGGTTGCCTCCCAACTAGCGCTATCGTTTAACGCCCCTAGCTAGGCATTGAGATTTCAATGATGCTCACATAAAAGACAAGAATTGAAGCATAAAGAGAGCATCATAAAGCACGTGAGAAACACATCTAAGTTTAACATACTTCCTATGCATAGGCATCTTATAGGCAAAAAAATTATCATAGCAAGCAAAAACTAGCATATGCAAGGAAGTGGAAAGAAACAATAGCAATCTCAACATGACGAGAGGTAATTTAGTAAGATAAAAATTTCTACGACCATATTTTCCTCTCTCATAATAATTACATATAGGATCATAAGCAAATTCAACAATATAGCTATCACAAAACATATTCTCAACACGATCCACATGCATGCAAAGTTGACACTCTTCCAAAATAGTGAGATTAACATTAACTAAAGTCATGACCTCTCCAAGCCCACTTTTATCAAAAAATTCATAAGATTGATCAAAATCCAAATATGTGGGATCTAAAGTTGACACTCTTCCAAACCCACTTTCAATAATATTGTAAACACTATCATCAATCTCATATTAATCATGGTGGTTAAATAAATTTTCAAGAACATAAGAAGAATCACCCCAATCATGATCATTGCAACAAGTAGTAAACATAGCAAAACTAGCATCCCCAAGCTAAGGGTTTTGCATATTATTAGCACAATTGACATCAAGATAATTTATAGTAAAATCATTGCAATTATGCTTTTCATTTAAGGAACTACTAAGTATGGGTGCAATAGCAACGATCTCATGTTTAATATAAGGAACTATAGCAAATTCATCTTCATAAATATTGGCATCATGGCCACAAGAATAGCAAGCATCATTTTCATCAAGGGATATTTCAACCAAATCATCGGAATCATCATTATCTATAGATTCATTCATATCATTATTTTCTTCCAAAGCAATGGTCATTCTTTCAATAAATTCTTGGACATGGACATTATGAGCAAAGTTTTCATTGCAATATTTAAGTATGACTGAATTTTCAGACTTGTTAAGAGTAAAATCATACTTTTCAATCAAAGAAGCAACTTCATGAGCACCCTTAAAAACGACAAATTCTTCAATTTGTTCGATATCATAGTAACTATAAACACCCTTTGCATAAGAAGATAAAATTTCATTATCATTGAACTCACAAAGGTAGGGAAGGTGTTTTTTAGGGTTCTTAGAGCAACAAGTAAAATCACAAATTTCACAAAGATTCCAAGCATAGCATAGGAAACTGTTATATGGAACCATAAGACCTTCCATTTTTCAGACAAACGATGACGCACAAAATGAGCATGCTCATCTAAAGATTTCCCATCAACTAGGCTAGTTGGGGTTTTAGCACGAGCGCATAAGGATCGAAGATGAACCAAGTAGAACACTTTAAGTGGATCCATATTAATAGATTTTTAGCAAGCAAAGATGCAAGCACATAGAAGGCATAAGGAGACACGAGCAAACAAAAAGACAAGCAAAAGAGAGGAGATTGGGAAAGAGAGGGCGAATAAAATGGCAAGGGTGAAGTGGGGGAGAGGAAAACGAGAGGCAAATGGCAAATAATGTAAATGCGAGGGAGATGAGTTTGTGATGGGTACTTGGTATGTCTTGACTTGAGCGAAGACCTCCCCGGCAACGGCGCCAGAAATCCTTCTTGCTACTCTTGAGCTAGCGTTGGTTTTCCCTGAAGAGGAGAGGGTGATGCAGCAAGTGTAGCGTAAGTATTTCCCTCAGTTTTGAGAACCAAGGTATCAATCCAGTAGGAGGCTCCCCAAAAGTCTCACGCACCTACACAAACAAACTGAGAACTCGCAACCAACGCAATAAAGGGGTTGCCAATTCCTTCATAGCCACTTGCGAAAGTGAGATCTGATAGAGATAGTATAATAAGATAAATATATTTTTGGTATTTTATACTATAGATGCAAAAAGTAAAGATGCAAATAAAAGTACATTGAAAGCAAATATGATAAGAGATAGACCCGGGGGCCATAGGTTTCACTAGAGGCTTCTCTCGAGATAGCATAAGTATTACGGTGGGTGAACAAATTACTATCGAGAAATTGATAGAAAAGCGCATAGTTATGAGATTATATAGGCATGATCATGTATATAGGCATCACATCCCTAGCAAGTAGACCGACTCCTGCCTGCATCTACTACTATTACTCCACACATCGACCGACTCCAGCCTGCATCTAGAGTATTAAGTTCATAAGAACAGAGTAGCGCATTAAGCAAGATGACATGATGTAGAGGGATAAACTCATGCAATATGACGTAAACCCCATCTTGTTATCCTCGATGGAAACAATACAATACATGTCTTGCAACCCTTTCTGTCACTGGGTAAGAACACCACAAGATTGAACCCAAAGCTAAACACTTCTCCCATGGCAAGAAAGACCAATCTAGTAGGCCAAACCAAACTGATAATTCGAAGAGACTTGCAAAGATAACTCAATCATACATAAAAGAATTCAGAGAAGATTCAATTATTATCCATAGATAAATCTGATCATAAACCCACAATTCATCGGATCTCGACAAACACACCGCAAAAAGAGATTACATCGAATAGATCTCCACAAGAGAGGGGGAGAACATTGTATTGAGAATCCAAAAAGAGAGAAGAAGCCATCTAGCTAATAACTATGGACCCGTAGGTCTGTGGTAAACTACTCACAACTCATCGGAGGGGCAAGGATGTTGATGGAGAGGCCCTCCATGGTTGATTCCCCCTTCGGCAGAGTGCGGACGAAGGCTCCAAGATGGAATCTCGTGGATACAGAAGGTTACGGCGGTGAAAATTGAGTTTCGTGGTGCTCATGGATGTCTTTGGGGTCCGTAGGTATATATAGGAGGAAGAAGTACGTCGGTGGACGCCCGAGGGTCCCACGAGACAGGGGGCGCACCCTACGGGTGGGGGGGGGGCTTTCTTGTGGGGTCCTCGGGAGCTTCTTGACTTGCACTCCAAACTCTCCAGATCTTGTTCGTTCCAAAAATCAACGCTCCCGAAGGTTTCATTCCGTTTGGACTCCGTTTGATATTCCTTTTCTTCGAAATGCTGAAATAGGCAAAAAAAACAGCAATACAGGCTGGGCCTCCGGTTAGTGGGTTAGTCCCAAAAATGATATAAGTGTGTAAAGTAAAGCCCAAAAACATCCAAAAGGGGTAATATAATAGCATGGAACAATAAAAAATTATAGATACGTTGGAGACGTATCAGCAGTAATGTCTCTCACTAGGAATAACGTCTCCCACATTCGATCCCCTTCCCGATGGTGTGTCTACCATCGTCGGAGGGCGTGTGGATGTGTGCCTTTGTCAGATCTCACGGGATTCGATCGGTGTTAGTCTTCGATGGATCTGCTTGGATTTGGTCTTTGTTTGAGTGTTTACATGTTTGATCCTTCCGATCTATGACTCTCTTCATCAGCAATTGTTGTTGCTTTGGTGCATTGGTCATATGGGACCATAGAACGATAATTTGACGGCTATCTACTACAACAAGGTTTGCCCGACTTTGGTGATGGAAGCCAATGACGGCGCCGCACCTTCAGCTCGGTCTAGTGCTTCTAGTCGTTGCTAGGTGGTCCATCGACCCAGTTGTAATTTTTATTAACCCCGATGCCTTTGTACTACAATGATTGATTATGAATAGATTGAAAGTTTCTCCCATAAAAAAACTTTCCAAGTTGACTTCTTATGAATCAGTGCAACGAGGGTTATTATTTGGACTCCTTTCACACACCTAAACAACGGGGTTATTCGTGGTTAATAAGAGCCCATCTCCCCATCCTTTTATAGAACTTATGTCAAACTGTTCAACTACAAGCTTATACATAAGACTGTGAGTCTGGAAAGAGTTATGGCATCTGTCATAGAAGAGGTGGAGGAAGTACCCCACGCAGATGTGCCGATAGCCCATGAAACTGGATGGGAATACCCTCCACTTCCCCAAGGAAGATCTGAATATCCTCACCACACTAGTCTCGCTAATAGTATTCCATGAAGCTAGATGGGAACACCCTCCACTTCCCCAAGGAAGATCTGAACATCCTTGGCACACTAGTACATAACCGGGCTTTGCAGGCGGGTTTTTGTACATGGGACGACAGTGGGTGTAAGATCTGCCTCAAACCATGCGTCCATAATACTTGGAACTACGTAGGCATTCCTAACACCACCTGCTCTGAATCACCACTACGTACAGGCGGTTTATGTATACAAACCGCCTGCAATTCCAAGGCCTGAGGCGGTTTCGCCCATTCAACTGCCTTCATTACCATTCGGGCTACATGTTTATGTTTTGTAACTAGACTTGCAAATTAAATTGGCATACAAACATGATCCACCAGCATACAACATCCATTTGCACTGGGCACCGAGATCAAGGTGGTTTGTCACTTGCCTGTGGCTGGTTGTTGGATGTCAGTGGACTCGTCGATCCCCTCTTCCTCATTCTAAACTTCCTCGGGGTCGCCCTTGAGGACATTGGTGAGATCTTTGATGTTGATGACGAGATGGGTGGTGGGTTGGTTGAAAAAATCGACTTCTTCTAGTATTTCCCTGATCCATCTAACATCGAGATCGGGGGAGACGACTTTGCAAACTTGACATAGGGGAAGCGGTTCCGTGATCCGATCTGACATTGAATCCAGCAAGGATTTCTCATACTCCTTCAGCACCTGATCTGTCATCACATCCGAGGAGAGTGGTTCCGAGATCCGATCTGAGATCGACCTCATTGAAAGCTTCTGACTCGATCCAGGGACTGATTTGACATCGTGCCTGGGAAGAGCGGCTCCTGCTTCTCCTAGATCTTGCGAGACACCAAACCTGTGAAGACCAGCTCTTCGTGGCAGTCCATAGTGTACTCCATGTCACCAGATCTTATGGTCCAGCCTGGAGCAAAGGTCTCCATCTGGCTGACGTGGCAGTCAAGTCGGCAATGAAGGTGGCGATAACAAAGATGAACATCTACCCCGGCACAAAGGTCATGCCGGAACTGATCGGAGCATTGATGGGAACTCCCATCGAACCGTGATGTTCACCTAGCAGGACCAATGATACATCTCTAACGTATCTATAATTTTTTTATTGTCCCATGCTATTATATTATCTGTTTTGGATGTTCTATATGCATTTATATGTTACTTTATATTATTTTGGGACTAACATATTAACCTAGAGCCCAGTGCAGTTTCTATTTTTTCCTTGTTTTTGATTTTTGCAGAAAAAGAATATCAAACAGAATCCAAACGAGTTGAAAATTTACGGTTATTTTTCATGGACAAGAAGAAGCCCTTGAAGCAGAAGAGTTGGGCCAGAAGAGTTCGAGTCAACAACAAGGGTGGAGGACGCGCCCACCCCCCTAGGGTGCCCCCTGCCTTGTCGCTGGCTCGTGGACCCCCTTGACGTGAAACCAACGCCAAAAATTCCTATAGATCCAGAAACCTCCAGAAAGAAACCTAGATCGGGAGTTCCCCCCATAAAGGAAAATTGTGCTCAAGTGTTAGAAGAAGTTCATAAAATGTTTGGCATAAAATATTTGAATGATGAGCATGATTGCAATGTTGTTAGTATGAATTCTTTGAATATCTATGATGCTATTGATATGCAAAGCCATAAGCTTGGGGATGCTATGTTTGATGAATATGATATTTTTTGTCCCCCAAGTTTTGATGAGCAGTTATTATGATGAAAGCATGCCTCCTATCTATGATGATTATTATGATGACATGTATGCTATAAAGAATGATTATAACCATGAAACTTGTAATCTTGATTTTAATTTTCAATCCCATGATAGTTATTTTGTTGGGTTTGCTCCCATGAATGAGAAGAATTTTAGTTATGTGGAGAGTAGTAAAATTTCTGTGCTTGTAGATCATGAAAAGAATGATTTGTGTGGTGGTTATATTGTTGGATTTATTCATGATGCTACCGAAAATTATTATGATGGAGGAATATATGCTTGTAGGAATTGCAATAATATCAAGTTTCCTCTCTATATGTTCAAAATCTTGAAGTTATGCTTGTTTTGCCTTCCTATGCTAGTTGATTCTTGCTCCCATAAGTTGTTTGCTCACAAAATCCCTATGCATAGGAAGTGGGTTAGATTTAAATGTGCTAGTCATATGCTTCATGAAGCTCTCTTTGTGTTTAAATTCTTATCTTTTATGTGAGCATCATTGAAATCATCATGCCTCGCTAAAAAGGCATTAAAGAAAAGCGCTTGTTGGGAGACAACCCAATATTTACCCCTACTATTTTTGTGTGTTCAAATGATTAAGCTACTGTAGTAATCATGTTTTATAGCTTTTGTTTCAATAAAGTGCCAAGTAAAGCCTTTGGGATAGTGTGGATGATAGTTGACTTGATTCTGTGCAAAAACAGAAATTTTGCTCCCATTCCAGGAATTTTGAAAATTCACTGGAACGTGCTTTTGATCTGAATTTTTTACACAAGATTGACATACAAAGTGCCTAAGTTGTCTAAGTTTTCAGAATTTTTGGAGTTACAGAGGTATGGAAAGTTTCCAGATTACTACAGATTGTTCTGTTTTTGACAGATTCTGTTTTCATTGTGTTTTTTGCTTATTTTGATAAATGTATGAGTAGTATCGGAGAGTATGAACCATGGAGAAGTTGGAATACAGTAGATATAACACCAATATAAAATTGGAATGAGTCCACAATAATACCTAAGTGGTGATTTGCTTTCCTATACTAACAGAGCTTATGAGTTTTCTGTTGAGTTTTGTGTTGTGAAGTTTTCAAGTTTTGGGTGAAGTTTCGATGGACTACGGAATAATGAGTGGCAAGAGCCTAAGCTTGGGGATTCCCAAGGCACCCCAAGGTAATATTCAAGGACAACCAAGCAACCAAGCAACTAAGCTTGTCGCAAAGAAGCGGCGCAACTCCCAGTCACATCCTTGTGTTATTTAATCCTTGTGAACGCAGATCATGTGTGTGCACCGTAGGATGTGCCGCGATCGAATAGCAATCCACGCCCCTCACATCACATCCGTGCAGCTGTAGCTAGATTGGATTTATATGCGCCAAATGCCTAGAAAATGCACATCATCCCTTAAATATGGTAAATGAGCCCGGAAAAATGCCAAATTTGAACACGGTGATTTGCAGGGTGTATGTTTTTCGTATAAAAAACTCTAGGGCAGAGAACAAAGAAAATTTGGATTCCCCTTCAATTTTGGTGATTTCCCTCTCGAACTTCCCCGGCGATGGTTTGATTTATGAAGGGCGTGCATGACGACATCGGCCAGACCTTATAAAATTTTCACCAAGGCATGTTGAGATCATACCATGGCACCATGCTAGGCGTCATGTTTTTCAATCATTTTTTTCATTTTTTGTATAGTTGAAAACCCAATAAACAAATGTTTGTGGTTGACTATTGCCACACATTTCATCAAAATATCTGTCCATTCCTTGTAAAAGGCATGAGAATTTACTAAATGGCACGAGCATCATTTTCCAGACCATTCTTGTGCACCTTTTCATGCACCGATAGTTTGAACTTGAATTATGTGCATTAATGCCTAGGAAAAGCACATAATCCCCTAAATATGGTAAATGAACCAGGAAAGGTGTCAAATTTGAACATGGTGATTTGCAGGGTGTATGTTCATCGTAGAAAAAACTCATGGACAAAGAACAAAGAAAATTTGGATCCCCCTTCAATCTTGGTGATTTCCCTCTCGAAACCATGAAACTTCCTCGGTGATGGTTTCATTTATGAAAGGCATGCATGACGACATAAGGATAACACTAAAAAAAGACACATACGTGACATTTTGGGCCGAATGAATTTTTTTTCTTTTATATTTATAACACTTCTATGAAGATAATTGTGACAAAACCCGGTATCATCATAGATGTGGTGGGCTCCTACTTCTATGACAAAAAATCATGACAGGAAATGGGCTTTTCGTCCTAAATGGACATAAGCACTTTTCTGAATACATTTTGTTTTGTCTGTTTACATGTCGATTATAAGCCGTATGGCGCCGATCGATCATGCCTCTCTGATCCGTGTTTGTCTGTCGATGTAGGCCGTGGGAAGCTTGTCTGCCCAATTTGTCTCGGAACCGGCATGCCCAACAACAAAGGACTTCTGCGGCGACCGGGCGCCAAAGAGCTACTGGACAAGATGTACAATGGCATGCAATTGCCGAGCTCGTAGATACATAGCATCTTCAGTACTGCACAACCAGGAGTATAGGGCCACATATTGAAAGCAGAAGATTTTTGCGTCGGTGTAATACTATAATTGAGATTCGCATAAAACAAAATGTCAGATCGCATCGCTGTAATAATTATCCGTCTATATGTGTAGTAAAACAGAGACCATGGACATGCAATTAACTGTCTATATGTGTTTCTCCGTGGAGCTGGGCAGGTTTCAGTGTCTCATAAATCCATACACTTCAGGTTTCAATTATCTTTTCAGGTCGTGGCCATGTGACTTCCTTAATTTTTCCTTCAGGTCGTGGAATGAAGTGAACCGTGACCATGAAGTTCAAACAAAAAATATGAACTGTGACCATCTTTTCTTTTTTGCGGAAGAAAATCCTTTTCTTTTAACTGAATATTATAAAAGAAAACACAATATAGACAATGTAATGAAAAGACAACAAGACACAAAACAACTAGCAAAAAAATTACATTAAAAACTGTATTGGCCATCTTGTTCCTTTGATTGCACGCCGTCCATCGGAGCTTTACAAACGCATTGAACCAGCGGTAAGGAAAAGCGACACTTGCCAACGCTCTCATGATGAGAACAACCACCATCAAGAGTAGACTAGCAATTATAGGTCCAATCAGAAGAAGCCGCAGCAAACAAATAAGTGACCAGGTGTAAGCTAAGTTAATTTTATATCATGTAGACTTGATAAATTGGTTGTGCCTTAACCCCCTTTATTGTTGACTGAACTCATGTGCCAAGTCAAGGGAAGTCAACAGTCTTTGAGCTCGTGAAGAAACAATGTTTGCGGAAACAAGTTCTGAATTGAATCTAAACTTTTCAGAATATGCCTCTGATCTTTTGCTTTTCGGCCACCACCTTGGAGATACAACGTGGAAATGAGCTATGCGATTAGAGGCTCCTTGAAGTCTACTTTTCCAACCCAAAGGACCTTGCATTATTTGGTATTGTGCATCGAAAGTTATGACCATTGTGGTGGAAAGTATTGAGGAAAAGTTGCGTCAGAATCCGAGAAGCTTTTCAATAACTTCCCATTTTCCAAGTTACCTTTGGACCGTGGAGGTGCGGAGGACATCCTCCTCCCAATGGGAGGGGTCCTGTTCACGTTTTTTTAGGTTCAACGTCTTGCTTGGGGCTATGTGGCAGCGGTAATGTCTCTCACTAGGAATAACGTCTCCCACATTTGATCCCCTTCCTGATGGTGTGTCTACCGTCATCGGAGGGCGTGTGGAGGTGTGCCTTTGTCAGATCTCACGGGATTCGATCGGTATTAGTCTTCGATGGATCTGCTTGGATCTGGTCTTTGTTTGAGTGTTTACATGTTTGATCATTCCGATCTATGACTCTCTTCATCAGCAATTGTTGTTGCTCTGGTGCATTGGTCCTATAGGACCTTAGAACGATAATTTGACGGCTATCTACTACAACAAGGTTTGCCCGACTCCGGTGATGGAAGGCGATGACGGCGCCGCACCTTCGGCTCGCTCTAGTGCTTCTAGTCGTTGCTAGATGGTCCATCGACCCAGTTGTAATTTTCATTAACCCCGATGCCTTTGTACTACAATGATTGATTATGAATAGATTGAAAGTTTCTCCCATAAAAAAACTTTCCAAGTTGACTTCTTATGAATCCATGCAACGAGGGTTATTATTTGGACTCCTTTCACACACCTAAACAACGGGGTTATCCGTGGTTAATAAGAGCCCATCTCCCCATCCTTTTATAGAACTTATGTCAAACTGTTCAACTACAAGCTTATACAGAAGACTGTGAGTCTAGAAAGAGGAGTTATGGCATCTGTCATAGAAGAGGTGGAGGAAGTACCCCATGCAGTTCTGCCGATAGCCCATGAAGCTGGATGGGAATACCCTCCACTTCCCCAAGGAAGATCTGAACATCCTCGCCACACTAGTCTCGCTAATAGTAGTCCATGAAGCTAGATGGGAACACCCTCCACTTCCCCAAGGAAGATCTGAACATCCTCACCACACTAGTACATAACCGGGCTTTGCAAGCGGGTTTTTGTACATGGGACGATAGTGGGTGTAAGATCTGCCTCAAACCATGCGTCCCTAATACTTGGAACTACATAGGAATTTCTAACACCACCTGCTCTGAATCACCACTACGTACAGGCGGTTTATGTATACAAACTGCCTGCAATTCCAAGGCCTGAGGCGGTCCCGTCCATTCAACTGCCTTCATTACCATTTTCGGGCTACTTGTTTATGTTTTGTAACTAGACATGCAAATTAAATTGGCATACAAACATGATCCACCAGCATACAACATTCGTTTGCACTGGGGATCGAGATCAAGGTGGTTTGTCACTTGCCTATGGCTGGTTGTTGGATGTCAGTGGACTCCTCGATCCCCTCTTCCTTGTTCTAAACTTTCTCGGGGCCGCCCTTGAGGACGTCGGTGAGATCTTTGACGTTGATGACGAGATGGGTGGTGGGTTAGTTGAAAAAATCGACTTCTTCTAGTATTTTCCTGATCCATCTAACATCGAGATCGGGGGAGACGACTTTGCAAACTCCTGGCTCCGATCTAACATCAAGTCCAAAAGAACTTTCTCACGCTCCTCCTTGGCCCGATCTGGCACCCGACATAGGGGAAGCGGTTCCATGATCCGATCTGACATCGAATCCAGCAAGGATTTCACATACTCCTTCAGCGCCTGATCTGTCATCACATCCGAGGAGAGTGGTTCCGAGATCCGATCTGACATCGAACTCATTGAAATCTTCTGACTCGATCCAGGGACTGATTTAACATCGTGCCTGGGAAGAGCGGCTCCTGCTTCTCCTAGATCTTGCGAGATACTAAACATGTGAAGACCAGCTCTTCGTGGCAGTCCACAGTGTAATCCATGTCACCAGATCTTATGATCTGCCTGGAGCAAAGGTCTCCATCTGGCTGACGTGGCAGTCAAGTCGGCCACGAAGGTGGCGATAACAAAGATGAACATCTACCCCGGCACAAAGGTCATGCCAGAACTGATAGGAGCATTGATGGGAACTCCCATCGAACCGTGACGTTCACCTAGCAGGACCAATGATACATCTCTAACGTATCTATAATTTTTTTATTGTTCGATGCTATTATATTATCTGTTTTGGATGTTTTATATGCATTTATATGTTATTTTGGGACTAACATATTAACCTAGAGCCCAGTGCAGAGTCTGTTTTTTCCTTGTTTTTGAGTTTTGCAGAAAAAGAATATCAAACGGAGTCCAAACGAGCTGAAAATTTACGGTTATTTTTTATGGACAAGTAGAAGCCCCCGAAGCACAAGAGTTGGGCCAGAATAGTCCGAGTCAACAACAAGGGTGGAGGATGCGCCCACCTCCCTAGGGTGCCCCCTGCCTTGTCGCTGGCTCGTGGACCCCCTTGACGTGAAACCTACGCCGAAAATTCCTATAGATCCAGCAACCCCTAGAAAGAAACCTAGATCGGGAGTTCTGCCCAGAAAGGAAAATTGTGCTCAAGTGTTAGAAGAAGTTCATAAAATGTTTAGCATAAAATCTTTGAATGATGAGCATGATTGCAATGTTGTTAGTATGAATTCTTTGAATATCTATGATGCTAATGATATGCAAAGCCATAAGCTTGGGGATGTTATGTTTGATGAATATGATATTTTTTGTCCCCCAAGTTTTGATGAGCAATTATTATGATGAAAGCATGCCTCCTATCTATGATGATTATTATGATGACATGTATGCTATAAAGAAAAATTATAACCATGAAACTTGTCATCTTGATTTTAATTTTCAATCCCATGATTGTTATTTTGTTGAGTTTGCTCCCACTATTCTGAATGAGAAGAATTTTTCTTATGTGCAGAGTAGTAAAAATTCTATGCTTGTAGATCATGAAAAGAATGATTTGTGTGGTGGTTATATTGTTGAATTTATTCATGATGCTACCAAAAATTATTATGATGGAGGAATATATGCTTGTAGGAATTGCAATAATATCAAGTTTCCTCTCTATATGTTCAAAATCTTGAAGTTATGCTTGTTTTGCCTTCCTATGCTAGTTGATTCTTGCTCCCATAAGTTGTTTGCTCACAAAATCCCTATGCATAGGAAGTGGGTTAGATTTAAATGTGCTAGTCATATGCTTCATGATGCTCTCTTTGTGTTTTAGTTCTTATCTTTTCTGTGAGCATCATTGAAATCATCATGCCTAGCTAAAAAGGCATTAAAGAAAAGCGCTTGTCAGGAGACAACCCAATATTTACCCCTACTGTTTTTGTGTGTTCACATGATTAAGCTACTGTAGTAATCATGTTTTATAGCTTTTGTTTCAAGAAAGTGCCAAGTAAAGCCTTTGGGATAGTGTGGATGATAGTTGACTTGATTCTGTGCAAAAACAGAAACTTTTGCTCCCATTCCAGTAATTTTGAAAATTCACTGGAACGTGCTTTTGTTCTGATTTTTTTAAACAAGATTGACATACAAATTGCCTAAGTTGTCTAAGATTTCAGAATTTTTGGAGTTACAGAGGTATGGAAAGTTTCCAAATTACTACAGATTGTTCTGTTTTTGACAGATTCTGTTTTCATTGTGTTGTTTGCTTATTTTGATAAATCTATGAGTAGTATCGGAGAGTATGAACCATGGAGAAGTTGGAATACAGTAGATATAACACCAATATAAAATTGGAATGAGTTCACAATAATACCTAAGTGGTGATTTGCTTTCCTATACTAACAGTGCTTATGAGTTTTCTGTTGAGTTTTGTGGTGTGAAGTTTTCATGTTTTGGGTGAAGTTTCGATGGATTACAGAATAATGAGTGGCAAGATCCTAAGCTTGGGGATGCCCAAGCCACCCCAATGTAATATTTAAGGACAACCAAGCAACTAAGCTTGGGGATGCCCCGGATGACCCTCTTTCGTCTTCGTCTATCGGTAAATTTACTTAATATACCACTTGATATGTGTTTTGCTTAGAGCATCATTTTATTTTGTTTATATTTGCTTGCTGTTATTCAGAGACATGTTTAGTATCATTTAGTTCAATAGAAAGGTCAAGTATAGCCTTTACCATGCTTATTTACAAGTCTATATGTTGCTGTTTTGAAAACAGAAAGTTTTCTACTCGCTCCATTCCCTTATACAAGGCCACTATGAAAAATACATTTTGCATCTATACAAGGCCATTAACAGTAACTGAGGCAAAAATTAATATTTTTTTCTTGTAGTAGCAACTTGTTTAATACTTGCATGCATGTAGTCATTATGACACTATGCTACTTCCTTCTCATTCCTTCCTTGCATGCATGCAGGTGTATTAATAATCCCAGTTAACAAGAAAAAAGGTTGGCTTGCAAACTAGTCATTAAATTTTACCTAGGTACCTGTAATTTGGGTTTGTGACCTTATATAAGTGAATGGAGGGAGTATCATTATCTGAATATTGGTGAATAGTCAGAACATGATAAAATCTTCAAATTTTTACACAATGAGTAATTTTTTTCCTATAGTGTAGTAATTTTTCGGAATTTTTGGAGTTAGGAAAGTATGATTCCTCTTGCGTTCTTTACAGACTATTCTGTTTAGACAGATTGTTGTTATGTTTGCATTGTTTGCATATGTTCGCTTGTTTAACAATTCTATTTGAGGATGGAAGTGTTAATATGCAGAGGCATTTAGTATGCAATGTCAGATTATAATTTTACTGATTTTCTACAGTAGAGAATGATAAGGTTTTGCATGGATTTATACTAACTTATCTCACGAGTTCTTATTGAGTTTTGTGTGGATTAAGTTTTTAAGATTTAGGGAAACCATGATATGAGAGGCATTAAGGAGACAAAAGAGCTCAAGCTTGGGGATGCCCAAAGAATCCCTTATTAATATTTCAAGAAGTCTCAAGCATCTAAGCTTGGGGATGCCCCGGTTGGCATCCCACCTTTCTTCAACATCTATTGCCCAGTTTTGGTTGAGCCTAAGTTTATGCTTCTTCACATGATATGTGCTATCCTTGCAATGTCATTTTATTTTGTTTTGCCTGTTGTTTGAATAATATCCCGAGATCTAATATGTGCTATTTTATTTTGTTTCTTCCCGTAGCATGCACGTATGGTGAACCGTTATCTAAGTTGGAGCATGATTTGTTTACTGATTGTCTTCCCTTGAGTGGCGGTCGGAGACGAGCGATGGTCTTTTCCTACCAATCTATCCCCCTAGGAGCATGCGCGCAGTACTTTGTTTCAATGACTAATAGATTTTTGCAATAAGTATGTGAGTTCTTTATGACTAATGTTGAGTCCATGGATTATACACACTCTCACCCTTCCACCATTGCTAACCTCTCTAGTACCGCGCAATTTTCACCGGTGCATTAAACCCACAATATACCTTCCTCAAAACAGCCACCATACCTACCTATTATGGCATTTCCATAGCCATTCCGAGATATATTGCCATACAACTTTCAACCGTTCCGTTTATTATGACACACTTCATCATTGTCATATTGCTTTGCATGATCATGTAGTTGGCATCGTATTTGTGGCAAAGCCACCATTCATATCTTTTATACATGTCACTCTTGAGTCACTGCACATCCCAGTACACCGCCGGAGGCATTCATATAGAGTCATATATTTGTTCTTGTATTGATTTGTAATTCTTGAGTTGTAAGTACATAAAAGTGTAATGATCATCATTATTAGAGCATTGTCCCATGTGAGGAAAGGATGATGGAGACTATGATTCCCCCACTAGTCGGGATGAGACCGGACGAAAAAAAGAGGCCAAAAAAGAAAGAGCCAAAAAATGAAAAATGAGAGAAAAGAGAGAAGGGGCAATGCTACTATCCTTTTACCACACTTGTGCTTCAAAGTAGCACCATGGTCTTTATAATAGAGGGTCTCCTATGTTGTCACTTTCATATACTAGTGGGCATTTTGTTGACATCAGATTTTGGCACGGCGTAAAAGAAAATGAGATGGCTTCGAGTGAAAGGGTTTTCAGCATGAAAAATTTCACATCACCGAGTGGAACAACTTTGATGTTTGTGTTATCATCGTCCGACTCCATCTTAGGGGCCGAAATTGTATTCCGAGTGTTAGAATTCAATTTTTCGAGTGGTTTTCGGTCGATCATGCCTTCAAGAAGACCTAGGATGAAGGAGTACTCTAAAGGAATTGTCTTCGTCTTGTCGAGGCAATCGATTTTGATATATAAATCATCTCAATCCAAGTTCATATGCAAAAGTTAGAGGCAATACACTGCAGACCGAAGCTGAATGGAAATATGGCGCGAAGTACCAGACACCATGTCTGATGGGTCGCGCGAGCAATTTGGCCCTTAAGTTGTCCTTGAATCGGAAAAACGTCAACACGAGAAAGTTTCGTCTCGTCGAGCCGATCAATTTTCATATATAATTTGTCTCAATCTGAGGTTGTATGAGACCTGGGGAGACAAATCAAGATCAAGCTATGTTTTTGGTCGAGTGAAAAGCTTACCATCCGAGTGAAAACTCATCGGTCGAGTGAAAGCTTACCTTTCGGGTAAAAACTTACCGATCGAGTGAAAACTTACTTTTTGAGTGAAAACTTACCGGTCGAGTGAAAGTTTGACATCCGAGTGAACTTATTACCATCTGAGTGAAGATATTACCGTCGGAATGAAAACTTGCCGATCGAGTAAGAGATTACCTTCCGAGTGAAAATATAGTCATCCGAGTGGAATATTATCTTCCGAGTGAAAATATAGTCATCCGACTGGAATATTATCTTCTGAGTGAAAGATTCTAACATCCGAGTGAAAAAGTCCAGTCGGACGATCCAAGTGACTCTAATATCCGAGTGGATGAGCTCGAATCCGAGTGAAACTGAGCATGTGCCCGAAAGTTTATCAAGATGACTTCGGATAGGGAAGTGTTCAATACGGAAGTTGTGCGTATCATAAAAACGGTAAACTTTGGTTTTGGAGTCATCATCATCAGAGATAGTATGTGGCCTACAAATTCACTACGAGGCTCAGACAATCCAGTCTGCTACAAGACCAAGTCCAACTGAAAGGTAAAGATGACCTTGAAAAGTATTCAAGATGGCCTTATTTGAAAAGGTGATCAACATAAGAGTTGTTCATCTCGTCGGGGTACATAAGTTTGATATGTGGGCCATCTTGATAGGAGATCATATGCAAGCTCAACGGCCCATGCGAGGAGGAAGACAAAAGTTGGGCCAGATTCAGACTGAATCCGAGTTGGAATAGAACTAGGACTCTAGGACGTGAATTGATGTAATTTCTTGTAAGGAAAGCCTAGATGAATCCTTTACTTGTACGAAAAGTCCAGCCGCCTCTTATATATGTTGGGGGTGATGGCCGATTGAAGAACACACAATCGAACAAATCAATATACTACTTTTTCATCTACGTTTTATCTCTCCACCGTTTTTCTCTCTCGTTCTTCGCTGTTCTTCGTGTTTGAGAGATGCGAATCTCGAGGCTCTAGGAGCGAGCGAATCGACCTAGGGCAACCCATAGCCGCCGCACTCCCTGACGGGGTCCCTCCCGGGGGTGTGGGGTTTCGGGTCCGCAAAAGAGCCCATCGACTGTCTTGTGTATCGCGCTGTCGGTCGGGTCTCCTTCGACGTGAGCTGCAGTGCATCACCCCCGGCGTCGAGGGTACACGTGACGTGTTCGTGTGTCAACACACTTTTTGGCGACTCCGCTGGGGATAGAAGATCAATCATCATCATCCACCATGTCTGATCTTCCCAAGCCATCTGAGGTAGACGCCGATAACATCATTAAGCCCAGTCTTGATGAGATATCGGCCGATCATCGCCATGTCTATGAGGAGTACAAGAAGCGCGCGCGAGGAGAAGGACTTGCATGAGTTCCTTGCAAAGTTCAAGAAGGATCGCCAAGGCAACATCACTCCGATTGAAGAAATCAAGTTCCCTCCTCTTCAAGCCGAGCAGGTTAAACCCTCTGTAAGTACTACCTTTTCTCCTGAGCAGTGGGCTGAGATTGAAAGTCGTATTGCTGATGGTAACAATCTAGTCTATCAAACTTTCATAGAATATACTAATGCTCAGAAGAATACATCTCAATCGACTAGTGGTAATGATGGTGTAACTTCTAGTGTGCAAAACCCTAATCTGGCTTTACCTATTGCATCGGCGCCTCCCGTGCCGATGGCTTATTGTCCTACCCACACAAATCAGATTGTGATTGCACCCATCAACCCTATTATGAGCAAGCCAGGTACGGTGACAACACCGAACCAAACCCTACTTACAGCTACAACCACTTGACCACTACCAAATTATGGGTCGACATACATGCCACAATTCCTACCTACAACTAGTGGTCCTACTCCTCCTATGCCACTGCCACAAGTTTCATCGTCCACTATGGATGATGGTCTAGCTAATCTTAGAGAGGAGATGGCTAAGATGCTTCGAGAGAATTTTGGGGTTGAGTTACCTCGGAATCGGATTTACCAAAAGTCGTACCCCGAGTACTTTGATGCCATCCAATGCCCTCCAGGATATAAAATTCCAGATTTTGTTAAGTTCAATGGAGAGGGCACAAAAACCACATGGGAGCATGTTAGTCAATACTTGGCACAATTAGGTGAAGCAGGCTCACTAAATGAGTTGAAAGTGCGTTTATTTCCTTTATCATTAACTGGTACCGCATTTTCATGGTTTTCTTCTTTACCACATGGTTCCATTCGAGTTTGGTCGCAGCTAGAGCAGAAATTTCATGATCACTTTTACAGCGGCGACAATGAACTCAAGTTGTCACATCTAACATCGGTTAAACAGAAGCATGATGAATCGGTCTCCGATTACATCAAGAGATTCAGAGAAACGAAAAACCGATGTTTTAGTTTGGTGATAACCGAGAGAGACTTGGCAGACCTAGTGTTGACTGGTTTGAGAACTCCCATTAGAGAAAATCTTGAAGGCTATGAGTTCTTAAATATTAAGCAAGTCTTACAAAGGGCTTTGGCTCAGGAAAGCCGAAGCAAAGATCTCAAAGAAGTGCATACATACAAAGCCGATCGTCCAAAGATGAATATGGTGGAATATGATAGTGATCACTCGGACGATGAGGGTGATGTTTTTGCTACTGAATTTGTTTGGCCATCTAAGGCCAAACCCTTTACTTGCAATGATCTGAAACCGATTCATAAGAATCATGATGAAGAGATGAAGTTTACTTTTAACATTGCTAAGTGTGATAGAATATTTGATGCTTTGCTGCAGGCTAAGATTACTAGAATATCTAATACTTTACCGCCGTTTGAAGAGCTGAAACGGCGTGCTTATTGCAAGTATCATAATTCTTTTTCTCATGCTACTAACGATTGCAATGTTTTTCAATGACAGATACAATCGGCCATTAATGACGGACGATTGAACTTTTTTGAGATGCAAATTGATAAACAGCCCTTTCCAATGAACACCATGGATTTAGAAGGGAAGAAGCTGCTCATTCGTCCGGAGGTAGCCGAATCTGCTAGTAAAGCCAATGTCATTGTTGGTGAGCCCAGGAAGGACAAGGAGGGCGACAGGGCCTTGGGGAGACATGTTGTGCTTGATAAGCAACCCAATGGCAAGGAAGTGATCAAAATCACCATCGAGAATCCTACACTCGGGGGGCAAACACAGGTGCAACAGGACACTCGAGTTAAATTTGTTAAGCCCAAGAGTCCTGAAGTTGGCAAGTGGAAGATGAACAAAGCTAAAGTACAGCGCAAACGAATCAAACCAACTTTTGACATGTTGCTGTCCAAGTACGCCAACCAGTCGACTGGTCCCAGCTCTAACCAGCCATCACACTTGAAGCGACCAAGGTCACCATCAGATGATATGTTCAGTCGGTATGCGAAACCGAGTGGACCAAAGGCACTGTTTCTAGAAGAGCAGAGGCAAACTGTTTGGGACCGACTTGAATACTCATATAACGGCCGACTAAACATTGGCGACTATCAGTCGGCTGGTCAAAATGTGCGACCGAGTGGAAACTATCCTAGTGTAAGAATGCACCCAGGTGGAAGCTATCCAAATGAAAAAATATGGATGGGTAGATTTCATCCGGGTGAATTCCATCCGAGTAAAAAGGTGCGCCCGAGTGGAAATTTCATGCATCTGGAAAGTCGAAAAGAATGGCATGTTAAGTCACCAAGTGTTGCAGCAGTTGAGTCGGGAAAAGGCAAGAAGAAAATGGATGTCGACTCACTTATCTTGGGCACCGAAACATTCCCCATACAGCAGCCGACTGTGCATAACCACTTGACTGAGCCGATACTTGCTATCGCTCCAAAGCACTCGGTTAATGACCATGAAGCAAGCACCAGCCAAGTAAAGGTGAGAGATGCTAAATACACTCGACCAAAGTGGTGTCCTCCAGGGCTGACAAAGACACAGAAGAGGAAACTACAGAGGTTAAGGAGTCAAGAGATGGCAGAGCAGGAGGCCGAGAAGCAAAGGGATAAGTTGTTCAATGACACTCGGTCCATGGTTCCAGCAAAACAAGTGTGGAGGCCAAAACAAATACAAGATACATCAGCTTCTACATCTATCACAGGAGTGCCTACACCACCCAAGGAGGACAATGCGACTATTACATCGTCTGCGACACTTCTTACTTCTCCTTCACTCGGCTAGATTTCAGAATCAGTCGATACACTCGAAGAAGAGGTTGATATGTTGGACTATGAGTCTACGCCGGTTCATGAAGGTATGGATATCAATATGGTGTATTACTTACCTGCTGAGTTTCGTGCTGTAGATGAGGAAGGGGAAGTGGCTCACCTGGATTTTGGCCCTAAAAATGCAATATTCGAGAAGCCAAAAGACCCAGTAACGCATCTGAAACCGTTGTATCTCAGAGGTCATATCAATGGGTCGTCGCTCACTAGGATGCTCGTGGATGGAGGTGCTGTGGTAAATCTTATGCCCTATTCGTTCTTCAAGAAATTGGGTTTGCCTGATGAAGAATTGATTAAGACCAATATGGTGCTCAACGGGTTTGAGGGCAAAGAGAGAACTGAAGCCAAAGGTGTGATGTGTGGAGCTTATAGTCGGAATCAAAACTTTGGCTACTCCATTCTTTGTCGCTGAGGTGCAAGGTAACTACAACGTTATACTAGGCTGTGATTGGGTTCATGCAAACCAGTGCGTGCCATCCACTATGCACCAGTTTTTGATTCAGTGGGTTGATGATGAAGTGGAAGTCATTCATGCGGATAACTCGGCTGTGTTGCTTTGGCCGATGCATCGGTGGATTGGCAACATCCCAATGCTACTTGCTGGAAGGGACGTGACTTATCAGAGTTTGATTTTCTCAGCGCGACCAAGAATGGTTTTGTGCCCATGTCTTTAAAGCCGAATGAATGCAATCGGCTCCAAGGTATGATATGTTTAAATGGATCCTAATTCCGAGTGGTTACAAAAACGTCTTGTAAAATATCGGTCCAGTGAGGACGATATGTATGAGTCTATAGAGGAGTTGGATGACATGGATAAACTTGGACAAGGTTTTACATCGGCTGATCCATTAGAAGAGATAGATATTGGAGATGGTTCAGTCACTCGACCGACATTTATAAACAAAAATTTGAAATCCGGTTGTAAGGCTAAATTAATAGAGCTATTGAAAGAATATGTTTGTTGCTTTGCATGGGAATATCATGAGATGCCAGGGTTGAGCCGAGAGCTAGTGGAGCATCGGTTGCCTATAAAGGCCGGTTTTAGACCTTATAAACATTTGGCCAGAAAGTTTAATCTGAAAACATATGACCAGATCAAGGAAGAGATCGGTTGACTGCTTGAAGCTAATTTCATTCGACCTTGCAGGTATGCCGAGTGGATTTCTAACATTGTCCCAGTGGAGAAGAAGGGATCCGGCAAGTTGAGGGTGTGCATTGACTTCAGAGATTTAAATAGGGCTACACCCAAAGATGAGTATCCCATGCCAATAGCCGATATGCTTATTAATGATGCTTCTGGACATAAGGTTATTAGCTTTCTAGATGGTAATGCTGGATACAATCAATTTTTTATGGCCGAAGAGGACATGTACAAAAGTGCTTTCCGATGTCCTGGTTTCCTTGGTTTATTCGAGTGGACAGTGATGACATTCGGATTAAAAAATGCTGGAGCCACATATCAAAGGGCTATGAATTTGATTTTTCATGATTTACTCGGTATCATACTTGATGTTTATATTGATGATATTGTTGTCAAATCGGATGCTTTTGAATCTCACTTGGCCGATTTGCGTTTAGCTTTTGAAAGAATGAAAAAGTATGGACTGAAGATGAATCCTTTGAAGTGTGCATTCGGTGTGTCAGCTGGCAAATTTTTGGGTTTCATTATTCATGAAGACGGCATCGAAATTGATCCCAAAAAGATAGAGGCCATACAGAAAGTGGAGGCTCCAACATGCAAGAGAGATATGCAAAAGTTCCTTGGCAAGGTTAATTATTTGAGAAGGTTCATAGCTAATCTGTCAGGGAAAGTTGATGCATTTACTCCTATCCTTCGGTTAAAGAATGATGTTGATTTCACTTGGGGGGCAAAACAGCAAGAAGCCTTTGATATGATCAAGAATTATTTGTGCACTCCTCCAGTGATGAAAGCACCCAAGCATAGAGAGCCTTTTAAGCTTTATATCGCAGTAGAGGAAGGTGTTATTGGTGCTGTTTTGACTCAAGATACCGAAGGAAAAGAGCATGCCATTACGTATTTGAGCAGACGCTTATTGGACGCCGAGACAAGGTATACGTTTATTGAAAAACTATGTCTATGCTTATATTATGCTTGCACAAAATTGAGACATTACCTAGTGCCGAGTGCTTGTGTAGTAGCTTGTCAAATCGATGTCATTAAGTATATGTTGCATAGGCCAATTCTTAGTGGTAGAATTGGCAAGTGGGCTTATGCTTTGATTGAATATGATTTGGCTTATGAATCTCCAAAATCCATGAAAGGCCAAATTGTTGCTAATTTCATTGTTGAACATCGGATTAATGACAAGCATGATGTTGATATGAACCTTGTTTCATTAGTTCCATGGAGATTATACTTTGATGGTTCAGTTTGTAGCAATGGCCAAGGTGTTGGTATTGTTTATATATCTCCTCATGGTGCCGTTTTTCAAGCCTCATGCCACTTAGAATATATTTGCACAAACAATCAAGCCGAATATGAAGCATTGTTATTCGGTCTAGAGATGTTACTTGCTATAGGTGTTACACCTATTGAGGCTTACGGTGATTCGTTACTAGTGGTGCAGCAAATATCCAGAGTCTTTCAGTGTTTGGACGAATCACTTAATGTTTATCTTGATAAATGTCTAGATATAATTTCTACTTTGGATTGTTTTAGCATTGCACATATATCTAGACATGACAACTGGAAAGCAAATGAGTTGGCACAACAAGCATCTGGATATCATGTTGATCATGGCATGTTTCATATCTCTCAAAGACTGATGTCTTGTCTTGCCAATATGGGAGAGGACGAACCTGAACCTACTGATTCGGCCATTAACAAAAAATCTAGTGCAGGTGATAATTCCGACTGGAGACAACCCATTGTTGATTACTTGTGCAATCCGAGTGAAAGGGTGGACAGGGCTGTTCAGCGTATGGCTTTCAAGTATACGATGAGATATGATGGTCTTTATCGCCGAACAGTCGATGATGTTCTTCTAAAGTGTTTGGATGAGGACTAGGAAAGAGTTGCTATGGGAGAAGTACATGAAGGTATTTGTGGCACTCACCAGTCGGCTCCCAAGATGAAATGGTTATTGCGACATGCTGGGTTTTATTGGCCGACTATGATTAATGATTGCTTCAGATATTATAAAGGATGTGAAGCTTGGCAAAAGTTTGGTGATATTCAATTGGCTCCTGCTGCTATGTTACATCCTATTATCAAACCGTGGCCTTTCAGAGGTTGGGGTTCAGATTTCATTGGACAAATCCACCCGTCTTCCTCAAAAGGGCATCGGTTCGTATTGGTGGCAACTGATTATTTCACTAAATGGTCTGAAGCAGTACCTCTCAAGAACATGACACATACGGAGGTAATTCAATTCATAATCGAGCATATTATTCATAGATTCGGTATTCCTCAAACGTTAACTATAGATCGAGGTTCATCTTTCATGTCACACCAAGTTAGAGAGTTTGCCTAATCTTATAATATAAAGTTGCTCAATTCCTCTCCGTATTATGCCAAAGCTAATGGACAAGCTGAGTCTAGCAATAAAATTTTAATCAAGCTCATCAAGAAGAAGATTGAGGATAATCCGAGGAGATGGCATGAGTTGTTGTCTGAAGCTTTGTGGGCACATAGAGTTTCAAGGCATGGTGCTACCAAGGTGACTCCATATGAGCTTGTATATGGCCAAGAGGCTGTTTTACCAGTGGAAGTAAATTTGAATGCTTTGAGAATAGCCAAACAAAATGATTTATCGGCAGTAGATTTTTATAGCTTGATGATGGACAATATTGATGAGGTTGCCAATAAACGTTTGGCTGCTTTAAAGTCCATAGAGAGAGACAAGTTGAGGGTTGCAAGAGCTTACAATAAGAAAGTCAAGTTGAAGAATTTTCAAGTTGGTGATCTCGTCTGGAAAGTGATTTTACCGATTGGTTCAAGAGATAGAAAATTCAGGAAGTGGTCTCCGAGTTGGGAAGGTCCTTTTAGAATTACAAGAGTAGTTCCCGGAAACTCTTATTTGGTGGAATCTGTACAAGGGACGGTGTTACCTAGAGCTCTCAATGGAAAATACTTGAAGAAATAGCACCCGAGTGTGTGTGGCAAGAAGCCTAAGTAGGCAATGGCCGATATATGATTATCGCCCTTAGCACAAACATGGCCGATACATAATTATCGCCCTAAGAAAATAAATGGCCGATGGAGTGTTGACATCGTCCTTAGAACAAACACCGTGCATATTATTTTTCGGCGTGCAAGCTTTGCCAAAAAACAGGGGGGCATGTGTTGACATCAGATTTTGGCACGGCGTAAAAGAAAATGAGATGGCTTGGAGTGAAAGGGTTTTCAGCATGAAAAATTTCACATCACCGAGTGAAACAACTTTGATGTTTGGGTTATCATCGTCCGACTCCATCTTAGGGGCCGAAATTGTATTCCGAGTGTTAGAATTCAATTTTCCGAGTGGTTTTTGGTCGATCATGCCTTCTAGAAGACCTCGGATGAAGGAGTACTCTAAAAGAATTATCATCGTCTCGTCGAGGCAATCGATTTTGATATATAAATCATCTCAATCCGAGTTCATATGCAAAAGTTAAAGGCAATACACTGCAGACCGAAGCTGAATGGAAATATGGCGCGAAGTACCAGACACCATGTCTGATGGGTCGCGTGAGCAATTCGGCCCTTAAGATGTCCTTGAATCGGAAAAACTTCAACATGAGAAAGTTTCGTCTCGTCGAGCCGATCGATTTTGATATATAACTCGTCTCAATCCGAGGTCGTATGAAATCTGGGGAGACAAATCAAGATCAGCCTATGTTTTTGGTCGAGTGAAAAGCTTACCATCCGAGTGAAAACTCACCGGTCGAGTGAAAGCTTACCTTTCGGGATGAGCAACTCATTAATATGATTTTTAATCCTGTCGATGCTCGAAGGATTCTGCAAATTGAAGTAAATATGCCCTAGAGGCAATAATAAAGTTATTATTTATTTCCTTATTTCATGATAAATGTTTATTATTCATGGTAGAATTGTATTAACCGGAAACATAATACATGTGTGAATACATAGACAAACATAGTGTCACTAGTATGCCTCTACTTGACTAGCTCGTGAATCAAAGATGGTTAAGTTTCCTAGCCATAGACATGAGTTGTCATTTGATTAACGGGATCACATCATTAGGAGAATGATGTGATTGACATGACCCATTACGTTAGCCTAGCACTTGATCGTTTAGTATGTTGTTATTGCTTTCTTCATGACTTATACATGTTCCTGTAACTATGAGATTATGCAACTCCCGTTTGCCGGAGGAACACTTTGGGTGCTACCAAACGTCACAACGTAACTGGGTGATTATAAAGGAGTACTACAGGTGTCTCCAAAGGTACATGTTGGGTTGGCGTATTTCGAGATTATGTTTTGTCACTCCGATTGTAGGAGAGGTATCTCTAGGCCCTCTCGGTAATGCACATCACTTTAAGCCTTGCAAGCAATGTAGCTAATGAGTTAGTTACGGAATAATGCATTACGTAACGAGTAAAGAGACTTGCCGGCAACGAGATTGAACTAGGTATTGGATACCGACGATCGAATCTCGGGCAAGTAACATACCGATGACAAAGGGAACAACGTATGTTATGCGGTTTGACCAATAAAGATCTTCGTAGAATATGTAGGAACCAATATGGGCATCCAGGTTCCGCTATTGGTTATTGACCGAGAATAGTTCTAGGTCATGTCTACATAGTTCTCGAACCCGTAGGGTCCGCACGCTTAAAGTTACGATGACAGTTTTATTATGAGTTTATAAGTTCTGATGTACCAAAGTTTGTTCGGAGTCCCAGATGTGATCACAGACATGACGAGGAGTCTCGAAATGGTCGAGACATAAAGTTTGATATATTGGAAGCCTATGTTTGGACGTAGGAATCGTTCCGGGTGAAATCGGCATTTTATCGGAGCACCGGGAGGTTACCGGAACCCCCCGGGGGGTTATTGGGCCTACATGGGCCTCGGGAGAGAAGAGGGAAGGAGGCAGGAGGGGGCCGCGCGCCCCTCCCCTTCCTAGTCAGAATAGGACAAGGGAAGGGGGGCGGCGCCCCCCTTTCCTTCCCCTCTTCCTCCTCTTTCCCCCTTCTCCTATTCGAACTAGGAAAGAAGGGAGTCCTACTCCCGGTGGGAGTAGGACTCCCCCCTTGGCGCGCCCTCCTTAGCCGGCCGCCTCCTCCCCCTGGCTCCTTTATATACGGGGGCGGGGGGCACCCCATAGACACAAGTTGATCTACGGATCATTCCTTAGCCGTGTGTGGTGCCCCCCTCCACCATATTCCACCTCGGTCATATCGTCGCTGAGTTTACGCGAAGCCCTGCGCCGGTAGAACATCATCATCGTCACCACGCCGTCGTGCTGACGGAACTCATCCCCGAAGCTTTGCTGGATCGGAGCCCGGGGATCGTCATCGAGCTGAACGTGTGCTGAACTCGGAGGTGCCGTACGTTCGGTACTTGGATCGGTCGGATCGTGAAGACGTACGACTACATCAACCGCGTTGTCATAACGCTTCCGCTTATGGTCTACGAGGGTACATGGACAACACTCTCCCCTCTCGTTGCTATGCCATCACCATGATCTTGCGTGTGCGTAGGATTTTTTTTTTGAAATTACTACGTTCCCCAACAGTGGCATCCGAGCCTAGGTTTTATGCGTTAATGTTATATGCACGAGTAGAACACAAGTGAGTTGTGGGCGATACAAGTCATACTGCTTACCAGCTTGTATCGTTACGAGCACTTGTGCTTAAAGGTAAACCAGTAACGGACCGACATTACGCGTACGCTTACGCGAGACTGGTTTCACCGTTACGAGCACTTGTGCTTAAAGGTGGCTGGCGGGTGTCTGTCTCTCTCACTTTAGCTGAATCGAGTGAGGCTACGCCCGGTCCTTGCGAAGGTTAAAACAGCACTAACTTGACGAACTATCGTTGTGGTTTTGATGCATAGGTAAGAACGGTTCTTGCTAAGCCCGTAGCAGCCACGTAAAATTTGCAACAACAAAGTAGAGGACGTCTAACTTGTTTTTGCAGGGATGTTGTGATGTGATATGGTCAAGACGTGATGCTATATTTTATTGTATGAGATGATCATGTTTTGTAACCGAAGTTATCGGCAACTCGCAGGAGCCATATGGTTGTCGCTTTATTGTATGAAATGCAAACGCCCTGTAATTGCTTTACTTTATCACTAAGCGGTAGCGGTAGTCGTAGAAGCAATAGATGGCGTAAACGACAATGATGCTACGATGAAGATCAAGGTGTCGCGCCGGTGACGATGGTGATCACGACGGTGCTTCGGAGATGGAGATCACAAGCACAAGATGATGATGGCCATATCATATCACTTATATTGATTGCATATGATGTTTATCCTTTATGCATCTTATCTTGCTTTGATTGACGGTAGCATTTTAAGATGATCTCTCACTAAAATTATCAAGAAGTGTTCTCCCTGAGTATGCACCGTTGCCAAAGTTCGTCGTGCCCAGACACCACGTGATGATCGGGTGTGATAAGCTCTACGTCCATCTACAACAGGTGCAAGCCAATTTTGCACACGCAGAATACTCAGGTTAAACTTGACGAGCCTAGCAAATGCAGATATGGCCTCGGAACATGGAGACCGAAAGGTCGAGCGTGAATCATATAGTAGATATGATCAACATAGTGATGTTCACCATTGAAAGCTACTCCATTTCACGCGATGATCGGTTATGGTTTAGTTGATTTGGATCACGTGATCACTTAGAGGATTAGAGGGATGTCTATCTAAGTGGGAGTTCTTAAGTAATATGATTAATTGAACTTAAATTTATCATGAACTTAGTCCTGATAGTATTAGCATATCTATGTTGTAGATCAATAGCTCGCGTTGTTGCTTCCTTATGTTTATTTTGATATGTTCCTAGAGAAAAACTATGTTGAAAGATGTTAGTAGCAATGATGCGGATTGGATCCGCGATCTGAAGTTTATCCTCATTGCTGCACAGAAGAATTATGTCCTTAATGCACCGCTAGGTGACAGACCTATTGCAGGAGCAGATGCAGACGTTATGAACGTTTGGCTAGCTCAATATGATGACTACTTGATAGTTTTGTGCACCATGCTTAATGGCTTAGAATCGGGACTTCAAAGACGTTTTGAACTTCATGGACCATATGAGATGATCCAGGAATTGAAGTTAATATTTCAAAGCAAATACCCGAGTTGAGAGATATGAAGTCTCCAACAAGTTTTATAGCTAAAAGATGGAGGAGAATCGCTCAACTAGTGAGCATGTGCTCAGATTGTCTGGGTACTACAATCGCTTGAATCAAGTGGGAGTTAATCTTCCAGATAAAATAGTGATTGACAGAATTCTCTAGTCACCATCACCAAGTTAGTAGAACTTCGTGATGAACTATAATATGCAAGGGATGACGAAAGTGACTCCCAAGCTCTTCGTGATGCTGAAATCGACGAAGGTAGAAATCAAGAAAAAACATCAAGTGTTGATGGTTAACAAGACCACTAGTTTCAAGAAAAGGGCAAAGGGATAGAAGGGGAACTTCAAGAAGAACGGCAAGCAAGTTGCTGCTCAAAGTGAAGAAGCCCAAGTCTGGACCTAAGCCTGAGACTAAGTGCTTATACTGCAAAGGGACTGGTCACTAGAAGCGGAACCACCCCAAGTATTTGGTGGATAAGAAGGATGGCAGAGTGAACAAGGGTATATTTGATATACAGGTTATTGATGTGTACCTTACTAGTGTTTATAGTAGCCCCTAAGTATTTGATACTTGTTCGGTTGCTAAAAATTAGTGACTCAAAACAGGAGTTACAGAATAAACAGAGACTAGTTAAGGGTGAGGTGTCGATGAGTGTTGGAAGTAGTTCCAAGATTGATATGATCATCATCGCACACTCCCTATACTTTCGGGATTAGTGTTAAACCTAAATAAATGTTATTTGGCGTTTGCGTTGAGCATGAATATGATTTGATCATGTTTATTGCAATACGGTTATTCATGTAAGTTAGAGAATAATTGTTGTTCTGTTTACATGAATAAAACCTTCTATGGTCATACACCCAATGAAAATGGTTCGTTGGATCTCGATCGTAGTGATACACATATTCATAATATTGAAACCAAAAGATGCAAAGTTAATAATGATAGTGCAACTTATTTGTGGCACTGCCGTTTGGGTCATATCGGTGTAAAGCGCATGAAGAAACTCCATAAAGATGGATTTTCGGATTCACTTGGTTATGAATCATTTGATGCTTGCGAACCGTGCCTATTGGGCAAGATGACTAAAACTCCGTTCTCCGGAACAATGGAACGAGCTACTGACTTATTGGAAATAATACATACCGATGTATGCGATCCAATGAGTGTTGATGCTCGTGGCAAGTATCGTTATTTTCTGACCTTCACAGATGATTTGAGCAGATATGGGTATATCTACTTGATGAAACATAAGTCTGAAATAGTTGAAAGGTTCAAAGAATTTCAGAGTGAAGTGGAAAAATCATCGTAACAAGAAAATAAAGTTTCTGCAATCTGATCGCAGAGACGAATATTTGAGTTACGAGTTTGGTCTTCAATTAAAACAATGTGGAATAATTTCACAGCTCACGCCACCTGGAACACCACAACGTTATGGTGTGTCCGAACATCGTAACCACACTTTATTGGATATGGTGCGATCTATGATGTCTCTTATCGGTTTTACCACTATCGTTTTGGGGCTGTGCATTAGAGACAGCTGCATTCACGTTTAAAAGGGCACCATCTAAATCCGTTGAGACGACACCGTATGAACTATGGTTTAGCAGTAAACCTAAGCTGTCATTTCTTAAAGTTTGGAGTTGCGATGCTAATATGAAAAAAGTTTCAACCTGATAAGCTCAAACCCAAATCGGAGAAGTGCGTCTTCATAGAATACCCAAAGTTAACTATTGGGTACACCTTCTATCACAGATCCGAAGGCAAGTTATTCATTGCTAAGAATGGATCCTTTCTAGAGAAGGAGTTTCTCTCGAAAGAAGTGAGTGGGAGGAAAGTAGAACTTGATAAGGTAATTGTACCTTCTCCCTTATTGGAAAGTACTTCATCATAGAAATCTGTTCCTGTGACTACTACACCAATTAGTGAGGAAGCTAATGATGATGATCATGTAACTTCAGATCAAGTTACTATCGAACCTCGTAGGTCAACCAGAGTGAGATCCGCACCAGAGTGGTACGGTAATCCCATTCTGGAGGTCATGTTACTTGACCATGACGAACCTACGAACTATGAGGAAGCGATGATGAGCCCAGATTCCGCAAAATGGTTTGAGGCCATGAAATCTGAGATATGATCCATGTATGAGAACAAAGTATGGACTTTGATGGATTTGCCCGATGATCTGCAAACCATAGAAAATAAATGGATCTTCAAGAGGAATACGGACGTTGATAGTAATGTTACTATCTACAAAGCTAGACTTGTCGAAAAAGGTTCTTGACAAAGTTCAAGGTGTTTACTACGATGAAATTTTCTCACTCGTAGCGATGCTTAAGTCTATCCAAATCATGTTAGCAATTGCCGCATTTTTATGAAATCTGGCAAATGGATAAACAAAACTACATTCCTTAATGGATTTAAAGAAGAGTTGTATATGATGCAACCAGAAGGTTTTGTCAATCCTAAAGGTGCTGACAAAATACGCAAGCTCCAGCGATCCATCTATGGACTGGTGCAAGCATCTCGGAGTTGGAATATACGCTTTGATAAGTTGATCAAAGCATATAGTTTTATACAGACTTGCAGTGAAGCCTGTATTTACTAGAAAGTGAGTAGGAGCACTACAGCATTTCTGATAAGTATATGTGAATGACATATTGTTGATAGGAAATAATGTAGAATTATTCTGCAAACCATAAAGGAGTATTTGAAAGGAGTTCTTTAAAAGAAAGACCTCAATAAAGCTACCTACGTATTGAGCATCAAGATCTATTGAGATAGATCAAGACGCTTGATAAGTTTTTTAATAAGTACATACCTTGTCAAGATTTTGAAATAGTTCAAAATGGAACAGTCAAAGAAAGAGTTCTTGCCTGTGTTGCAAAGGTATGAAATTGAGTAATACTCAAATCCCGACCACGGCAGAAAATAGAAAGAGAATGAAAGTCATTCCCTATGCACAAATCATAGGTTCTATAAAAGTATGCCATGCTATGGACCAGACCTATTGTATACTCTGCCCTGGTTTGGCAAGGGAGTACAATAGTGATCTAGGAGTAGATCACTGGACATTGGTCAAAATTATCCTTAGTAGAATAAGGATATGTTTCTCGATTATGGAGGTGATAAAAGAGTTCGTCGTAAAGAGTTACATCGATGCAAGCTTTTACACCGATCCAGATGACTCTAAGTCTCAATCTGGATACATATTGAAAGTGGGAGCAATTAGCTAGAGTAGCTCCGTGTAAATCATTGTAGACATAGAATATTTGCAAAATACATACGACTCTGCAATATGACAGACCTGTTGACTAAACTTCTCTCATGAGCAAAACATGATCATACCTTACTACTCTTTGGGTGTTAATCACATAGCGATGTGAACTAGATTATTGACTCTAGTAAACCCTTTGGGTGTTGATCACATGACGATTTGAACTATGGGTATTAATCACATACAGATGTGAATATTGGTGTTAAATTACATGATGATGTGAACTAGATTATTGACTCTAGTACAAGTGGGTGACTGAAGGAAATATGCCCTAGAGGCAATAATAAAGTTATTATTTATTTCCTTATTTCATGATAAATGTTTATTATTCATGCTAGAATTGTATTAACCGGAAACATAATACATGTGTGAATACACAGACAAACATAGTGTCACTAGTATGCCTCTACTTGACTAGCTCGTGATCAAAGATGGTTAAGTTTCCTAGCCATAGACATGAGTTGTCATTTGATTAACGGGATCACATCATTAGGAGAATGATGTGATTGACATGACCCATTCCGTTAGCCTAGCACTTGATCGTTTAGTATGTTGCTATTGCTTTCTTCATGACTTATACATGTTCCTGTAACTATGAGATTATGCAACTCCCGTTTGCCGGAGGAACACTTTGGGTGCTACCAAACGTCACAACGTAACTGGGTGATTATAAAGGAGTACTACAGGTGTCTCCAAAGGTACATGTTGGGTTGGCGTATTTCGAGATTAGGTTTTGTCACTCCGATTGTTGGAGAGGTATCTCTGGGCCCTCTCGGTAATGCACATCACTATAAGCCTTGCAAGCAATGTAGCTAATGAGTTAGTTACGGAATGATGCATTACGTAACGAGTAAAGAGACTTGCCGGCAACGATATTGAACTAGGTATTGGATACCGACGATCGAATCTCGGGCAAGTAACATACCGATGACAAAGGGAACAACGTATGTTGTTATGCGGTTTGACCGATAAAGAGCTTCGTAGAATATGTAGGAACCAATATGGGCATCCAGGTTCCGCTATTGGTTATTGACCGAGAATAGTTCTAGGTCATGTCTACATAGTTCTCGAACCCGTAGGGTCCGCACGCTTAAAGTTACGATGACAGTTTTATTATGAGTTTATAAGTTTTGATGTACCGAAGTTTGTTCGGAGTCCCGGATGTGATCACGGACATGACGAGGAGTCTCGAAATGGTCGAGACATAAAGATTGATATATTGGAAGCCTATGTTTGGACATCGGAATCGTTCCGGGTGAAATCGGCATTTTACCGGAGCACCGGGAGGTTACCGGAACCCCCCGGGGGGTTATTGGGCCTACATGGGCCTCGGGAGAGAAGAGGGAAGGAGGCAGGAGGGGGCCGCGCGCCCCTCCCCTTCCTAGTCC